>NC_087521.1:11824044-12168455 GCF_963921805.1 Phalacrocorax carbo | reverse complement strand
ATATGAATTAGTATTTCTCAGTTAGCTTGGGGACAAAAAGGGAAAGAAATTTTAAGATTAGGCAACAGTCATACTACATTGCTACAACTCATTGTAGCTCACAAATACAAAATGAACATATTTCTGATTATAACATGTTCTTAATAAATTGTTTGAGAACTTGCAGGATACAAGGGCAACAGCCTGATAAATATGTTCCTGAAGTGAAGGAGCAGTGCTTGTTTTAGGAGGGGAATATTATTGTTTTCAAGGGGAAATCAAAGATAGTAACTTTACAGGGGATGCAGGCAACCTTTCTGAAACTAAAGAAAAAGATTTGCCTTGCTGACTGTTTCATTTAATGTTTATGTAATGTTTCATTTGTGCAGAAAACCTTCCAGAGCTGGAAGGGGAAATCTTTGAGTCTGTGAAGCCAGGTCTTTCTGCTTATGCTGATCAGCCTGAAAAGGTAAGGCTCTCCTTCATTCCCTGTGAGTTGGTCTTGCTTCTACTAATATTACTTGGATTTTACCAAGCAGTTCAAGTATTAATAAGTGTAACTGCAGAGAGTAAAGAAAAAATGTAAAGGTTCTACTGCTGGCTCTCTAAACATGTTGCCGTGCCTTTGTGAGTTAATTTCTACACAATGAAATGGGAGCTATTGCTTTACATATTTCATCAAAGGAACAATGGCTTAATTACTTGCTTAAATGCTATATGTAACTGGACTATCTGCCTTTGAGAATTTCAAAGACAAAGTGGCTTTTGGCTCTAGTAGCACCCATATTCAATGTTTATTTCTCCTATAGCTACCCCAAATATGAGTAAATATATACTCCTATCTCATTTAGTAATAATTTTCTCAGTTTTCCTTTTGGTTGAAACTTTCAGTGCAGGTCGCAGTTCAAAATGGCCATATTTTATTTTAATTTGTTAGTTTAGAAGTAAGGGGTTAAGACTACAGGGATTTTCTTTATTAGTCATCTTACACTGACAGGCAAAGAGGGCTCATTCATCTGACTCCTAAAAATGTTTATTTAATTATTTTGTGTGTATAGTCAGATCTACAAAAGTTAATTTTGCTAAGAAGTTATGGAGAAGGGGAAGAATAAAGATGCACTTAGTATGTTAAGTCAGGCCTTAATAGTTCTCTAAGTGTATTCTCTGCTTCCAATAATTAGATTCTTTCCTGTTATTTTTGGAACCATGGCTTGGAAGCCAGTGCTCAGTGATATGCAGGACCTGCTTTGGTCATGCTCAGTCCAAATATTTGGTTACAGTTTTAGCTGAATAATGATTTAGGTACAGGCAGTTACTCTTCCACTGCCTCAGGATTTTTCTTGTTTTGTTTTTATACAGAGCTTTTCAAAACACAGTTGGACAGTTCCATCTTCCACAATCAGATGTATTAATTACATGTATCTGTACAATGTATTAATTAACATATAAATGTATAATTTTAATAAGAAATTGAAGTTCGGTGCAATCCTTTTTATTTTTGGGTGGGGGTGGGGGTGTGTGTGAATTAGTGCATAGTACACTTGTTCCATGCTGTTCTATTGGATGAGGAGTCAGAAATGAGCAACAGAGCAGAGAGCACTAAAATAATCCTGTTGTTGTGATACAGAGGGCCAGTCCTGAAGAAAGCTGCCATTTCCCACGTCCCCTGTGCTGACAGTAAGCTCTTTCACAAGCTAAAGGAGGTGCCAGAGAAATGATAGCTTAGGTACTCTACCTTGTGTGCTTTAGCAGTCTTGGAGTTGGGGGCTAGCATAGGGGGTGTTTTCAGGTTTCTCAGTTTGCTCAGTTGCATTCAGTGCTACAGGAATTTGAGTGAAAAACTTCATGGAAAAGTGAATGACTTTGGGGTTTTTTTTAAACTTTGATGAGGTCTCCCATTATTTCACTGAATTGTCTTTTTTGTTGACTAGGAGAAGAGTTCACTGCAAAAGAAATTTCTAGACATTTCACAGGAGAATGTTTATTGCTAATGTCAAACTGTAGTTCTTAGCACAGTGTAAATAACTGAGAGCCCAGCAGTGATGCCTGTACCTTGTGTGGTAACCATTCTACAGCTGGCATTTTAATTACGCTACTTGCTATGGACACACTTGGAATTCTTGTATTGCATTTAATGAAATCTACAGACATTCCTCCTGACCTTTGCAGCTTCAGTTAGTAACTGTACCAGTTTCTTCATACTGCAAGGTGTGTAAGTTTGTCAGATACTCAGTTCCCTTGCCTCCCTCCATCCTTCCAAACACTTTCCACAATGACATTTCTCTCACCTAAGAGATATCTCTGAATACACTTGTCCTTCCAATGCAGACATTCTCTCTAAGGCTCTTGTGAGATGTCTAGCACAGTTTTTATCCTTATCTTGAGTGTGGATGAGGTATCTTCTGCTATTGAATACTGGTTTCACTAGTGTTGAGGGGAAATTGGGAGGCCTATTTTTTGATGGTCTGTAGAAGGAAATCATAAGAAAAACAACATCTTTTTCCTTCTAGGGTGCTGAAACCGTCAAAAGATTGCTGGACATGGCCATAGATGCCGTGCCACCTCATCTCTGGAAGAAGACCCCAGTAGTTTTAAAAGCCACAGCTGGACTGCGCTTGCTGTCAGAGGAGAAAGCTCAGGCTCTGCTTTTAGAGGTAATACTAAGATCTTTTGGATGCACTAGTATTCCTCTCCTGTTTTGTCTTTCATGCTCAATTCTCCATTCTATTTAGCATAAAAGAATTTCAGCTGTGAACAGTGACTGTAATCCCATGATAGGATGGAACTCACAGACTTTCTTGTGTAGTCCTGAAACCTTCTGTCTTGATGTGGATAGAAGGCATGGAGAAAGAGACCTACAATACTTGTTTCTTTCTTTCCTGGCTCTTGCAAGAAGAATTTTGTCTTCTCCACACACTTGTCTTATTTTGTACTGCTGTGAAAAAGGAAACTTTCTCTGTCACCATTAGAGCAGAACAAGACTCTTAAGACCAAGGAATCTAATCATTATTTCTTTCTTCAGGTGAGAGAAGTCTTCGAGGAATCACCATTTCTTGTTCCAGAGGACAGCGTTAGCATCATGGACGGGTCTTATGAAGGTATGTTTTTAGAAGGAGGAAAAAGTGAAAGCAAAGAGGAGTTGGGGAAAGAGAGAGATACGTATTATGGATATTAGAGGGGAAGAGAAATGGTCACTAAACTGAGGGAAAAAATAAAAGGTTTCTAGCCCTGTTTGAAACAATTCAGTCCTGCTTTTCCTAGATGTTGATTACTTGGTTGTCTGTTAGACTGCGAATGCAGATACACAAGTTTTATGAGTTAGCCAGGTGAAGGTTCATCCAAAATTTTCTGAGGTTCCAGAAGAGACCCTCATCTCAGAAATAAGTAAGTAGGCTAACCAGTGGAAGCCTGCTCCTGGGAACTGGTGGAAGAAAGATGGTGTTCATCTCTGAAAGGCTACATGATCACATATAGCAAGCTGGGAAGGTTATGGAAAGTGCCTAGTAAATTCTGCAATATCAGCATTAAAAATAAACTATTATGATTAGCTCCTGAATTTTCAGGTTACATTCAGAAGCATTGTGAATGTTAGAGGAGAATGAAGGGTAATTGGCAAGTATTTAAAAATAAGCTAAAGAACTAAATAATAAAATAATAAATTTAAAATATATTCTGATTGGAAAAATGGAGCTAGTAAAGTAGCAAAGGAAGTAACCTAAAATACAAGAAAAGGTGAAATACATTGTAGGTTTGGAGTAAGTGGTGATTTTTGCAGTGCAGAACAGAGCACTGTAACATTTTGGCTACATTTCCAGACGTGTTACCGTGGAGAATAGGCAGGTAATAAACCTTCTGCATGGATGCCTGAAAGAGCCATCTGTGATGGTATGTTCAGTTCTGAACACTTCATTATGGCAGATATATCGCCAGTTTGGAAGGCGTTCAAGGAAAGCAAAAAGAATTATCATGACGCTTAAACAATTAATAAATGGAGGAAGATTAAAGAGCAAAACCTGTCCATATGTGCCAAGAGAAAAGGACAAGGAACATGAAGTCTGCAAGTATTCAATGAAGTATGGTTCATGGATAGCTTGTCATTAGGATTAATGGGTGAATTGTATAGTAGGGGGAAGTGTTGTATTGACAGGGAGCAGGACCAGCGAGGCATACTTGAGCACAGTGTAGCCTGGCTAGGTTTATTGAAAAGTCCTACCTCTTCTACTGTCATGTTTGCCTATGCTTGGGTGAGAATCATGCCAGTGGCAAGCAAGCCACTGGAGTCAATGGGGAATTGTTTGTGGTTTACTGGTTGCCAGTGTGCCTGTAGTGTAATTACAGAAACCACAACATTAAAACACAGAGTGGTGTGTTCGCAGTTTTCACATTAGGAATTGTGATGCTGGGAGCGGGGAAAAGTGCCCAGGGAAACTTGTGAATTGTGTCAGCTCATTACTTTGCATATTGTTTGGCTAATAGACGTGATTTGTACATGCTGCCGTTGCATGGATGTTACGAACATTCTACCTGTCCCGTCTTATGAGATTTTAATGAATCAATAATGCATCATATCACTTAATTATAAGTTTGAATTAACCTCTGAAGTATGGCGGGGTTATGTTAAGTTAGTAATGATTTCCAGGTAAATAAATAATATGTGGAGGGGTGGTAAGGGTGGGCAGGTTTTGGGAGTATTCAGTGGTGACTTTGTTTTTTTCTTTCCTTTTTCACTGCAGGAATTTTAGCCTGGATCACTGTGAACTTTTTGACAGGTAGTTAATTCTGTATAATTTCTCTCTAAATATGGACTTAAGTGTCTTCTGCAGACACCATCACCCTAAGTTCCTCTGCCTTGGTTCCCATGTCCTGCTTTTCCTCCCCACTGTGGCACCAGTGCTAACGCAGTGGATTGTCTCGGGCAGACTGCGTTCCAGAGGGTGAGCCACACCTGTAGTAAGAAGGAGGCATCTTAATCCAGAAGCTGCCAGGATTTACTTGGGACTGGGAGGTACTGGAAAGCTGGTTTCTGTAACGTAGGTAGGGGAGTGGTACTGCTAATCTGTTAGAACGTGGGAACAAGGTTTTACAATATTCTTCATCCCAGCATGAACTATGCAGCTAAAATGATATAACAGGGAGTGCACTGGTGCTTTAGGCCTACTGGCTCTAAGAAATTCTGGGAATGCAGTCTCGTGAAGAGAAGAGAAAATCAGTACTTTAGTAGATACATGAGCAAGCAAAAAAGCTGCTGTGGGTGAAGAGAAATAGCTGGTTCTGCTCTTACTATCCTTCCTCTTCTACTGCTCTTGACCAGCTGGAGGTGGTTACAAAACTTACGTACCCACCCTGGCGGTCTTCTGCAGGAGATACTTCATCTCTTACTTTTGCTGGACTTCCAGCTTTTGCTGGATAGCCAGAGATTTATCTGCTTTTGTCTCTTCGGGGATGAAATTGAAATCAAGGAAAAAAGTCCTGTGAATCTCGTTGTAATAGTTTCTGTTTGCCTACCTTTTCTCTGTGATGTTTTTTGTCTTTGAAGGCCACCTCAGCCCTCCTGTATTGCTGTGATAATGCGATAACCTGGTGGCTGCCTGAACATGCATGCAGTGTTCTGCACTTGGGGCTGTTCTGAGCATGATGTTGTTTGCAGGGCAGCTGTCTGGCCAGAACCAGCATACTGTTGGGACTCTGGACTTGGGAGGAGCCTCAACCCAAATCACATTCCTGCCACAGTTTGAGGTGAGGAGTGGTTAAAAGAGCGTGCGCTGGGACTTCAGGGCCAGTGGAGAGACCTGAGCACTGCTGTGCTCTCTGGTATCATTTTGTCACCACTGTCTCATCATCTGTGGTGTACAGAACATCTGTATTTCTGTTCCCTTTGACATCAGCAGTTGGCTGATAGGCACTTGCAAACAAAGGAGCCTGGATAACAAGGAAGAAAAAAGAAAGAAAGCAAATGGGTAAAACCAAAGAGAAACAGCTTTTGTTTTCTAGACCCAGCCTGGGAAAGCCCCATTAATGCAGACAATTGTTTTGTATTCAATAAATGTAGAACATTTCCAGGGAGTATTCTTGTATATTACAAGAAATTTAGAGTTTGCCCTGAGTTTGTTTTCTTCTCTTCTCCATTCCAGTCTGATAGCAGATCCTCACTAAATTTTGGAAGGGGGTGTCTCATGGGGCAGACGGCTTTTATAATAACACAGCCAATCCCTCCTTGTTTTCTTATCAATTTCTTCTCATTTTCTTTGAGAATTCCCCTCTCTGTCCCTTAGTCCATCTCTGCTGGATTTATCAGGAATTCTATAGCTCTTTAGAAACAGTTTGAACAGGACCCAGGTCTGAAGTTTTTGTGGGAAAATTACATGGGTAGCGGAAGGGCACTATAGCATTCTGTACCTTGATATTGTGAAGTTGTTTTTGTCCCTTTTTCTGAAGGAATCCTTTGTTTAACATTTTTTTGTTTACAGAAATTGAGATTCTCAAAGGGTGTTCAGGGATCACAAAACACATATTTTTCGTATCAGGATATTTTAATTCTGCAGTGGTGGGGTCATGCTGAAAATTGACGTGCTACCTTATCTTGCTCAGCAAAAGCCTCAAGTACTCTTGGTTTGCCCTCTGTTTTGTGTTGATAACACCTGCTGAAGTGGGCGCTGGACCAACAGGAAAGGGTGTCGCATGTCAGGGTTTTTGAGGATAAACAGGGCTGTGAAGTAGGCTGACCTGCAGCCCAGGATTCAAACCTCTTCTTAGAGCCTTGCAGGAAAATGCCTCGAGGGTTTGCTACTGACCCAGGACCAAGGGTGTGAATTTGTAAGGCAGTGTGGAAGTCAAGGTTCACATCGCCTGCTTGTACGCTATGTCTGCTTCTTGCCTGCATTGCCCAGTTCATACAAAAAAGCACATACATAGCTCAGTATGTTTCTGAAGAGTTTTTCCCATCTGATGGAATTAGCAGGGATTTCCCCCTTTGATTTGCAGAGAGGTTTTTTTCCCTTCTTGCAATCTGAGGCAAGCACATGTTTGCTCTTTTATTCATTTTGAACAAAATACTGTAATAGTAAGAGATTCGTTAATGAAATATAAATTACAAGCAAATAGAGGACATATAATGAAGCTGTTTTAAAGCTAGTGTTATGCTTCTCATGGTGTTATTGCCAAGGTGAAGAGCAACTGAAAACCAATCATAATCGCCATGAAATTGTCTGTCCAGTGCCTGCCTTGTTTGGGACGGGTGTGAGGATTTCTACATATTTGGAAAGTAAGGCATGAAAAAAGCCAGTTGTTTTCTCCTAACAATTTTTTTTTCAGGATCTCTTCTTCTTAAAAGTTTTTGTAATGTAAGGTTTAGGAACAGAACTCAAAATATGGCAGAGTCTGGATATGTTGGGTCGAGGATGTGACTGCCATTCCAATGAAAATCTATCTGAGGCCCAAAACAAATTCCAATTTGTATGTGTCTGGGAGAAACTCAAGCTGAATGCTGCCAAATCTCTTTCAGCTTCAAGCAGGCTTCTGTCTAGGACTCTACAGTTCCAGATCTGAGTTATTTTTGCTATATCTGCATACTTGAGTGATAACTACACGGACTCGGCAGCTTCAGTCCTCTCTGAGATTCTGCTGCTTGGCCCAGAGTAACAGAGTGTCTGATACGAATGCACAGGGCCAAGAAGGGATGGGAGAATGAGGTCCCTAGCAGAGGAAAGACAGAAACAGAGATTGAGACCTGCAGCACTGGAAGTAAAGGAACAGCAAAGGAATGAGACCTGAACTGGTACAGATCTACAAGAATATGACAGTCTGGAAAGAAAGTAGGCACTGAGTGCCAGTGGGGCTGAGGTGTGCATGGAGGAAAGGCTGTGAAAGGAGGAAAACTGGAGGTTGTGAGACAAGGGGTTAATTTAGAGGAGAGCACGTAAAGCAGGAGATGAAGCAGCCCTAAGACTGGGAATGAGTGGTCAAAGTGTTTCTTTGAGTATCAGCATGACATTTAATATGGTGAAAATGTGACTTATACTTCACTTTGCGTTTTTAATTCTTCTGAGTTCCTGAATTGAGATGTCTAGTCTGACCTGCAAAAGTTCATAGTGCTTTTATGTCAGCTGATTTTGAAGGGGACTGTGTATATAAAGACTAGCACAGAAGTAAAGTACCCTGAAAAATTAAGGTGTACTGAATTAGAAAGTATTTTCATCCTGATCTATTGCACTTCCCTATCATACATTGAAGTAACAAAAAGATGCATATAAATGAACTCTATTAAAAGCTGCAGATATTACAGCAGTGGGCACCATTGGAAAACTGTTCTTTGTTTTCAGAGCAGATCAGATGAGTGTGCAGTAAACCCTATGGGTATACCTGTGATATTAGATCAAAGTTGGTTATTTTTTATTGCATAATAGAAACTAAAAGATTTCTTCTTTTACTTAACTTTTAGGAAACTTTGAAGGAAACCCCTGGGGATTTTCTTACCTCGTTTGAAATGTTTAATAGCACCTACAAGCTCTATACCCACAGGTAAGGAGCCTAAAGGCTGCTGTCTCCACTGGGAAAATCAGTCTTTCTGCAGCCCCTGAGCTAACCAAAAATGGCCATGTCATCCTGTTACCAGCTCTTGGCACCATGACTTTTTTTACTAGCTTTCTTATCTGCTTGAAACATTAGTTCAAGTGGAAATGTTCCAAGATCATGGTTTACATCACTGTAAGGGAATATTAGTCAGTCTGTCAAATGACGAGGAAGCATTATGAGCCACTATATTTAAGGGGAAGAATTCTCAATTCAAGCCAGATATTCTGGACCAAGCAGAAAGGTCGATATCATGCCAGTAGTCAGAACTGAACCTGGTCAGAGATTTGGAAGGAGGATCTTCCTGAGACTTTTTCCTTCTTAGTTCAAAATGGCACTTCTCATCAGCAACCGGACAAAAAGTAAAACCTAGGCTGATGTAAACCAAAGAGAAACAACCACAGGCAGCTGATACAGACCATGGAGCACAACAGATTCTTGAACCAATTTGAGGGGATACTTGGCCTGGAATAATGTAATTGTGCCAATTGCGTTAAGATAACAAGTTTCTGAGATGCTGCAGTCAAGTCCAGAGAGTTTATCCACATGACTTAGAGTCCAGTGAGAACGTGACCATGTATAATAGAGTCATAGAGTCAGAGTCATAGAATGGTTTGGGTTGGAAGGAACCTTTAGAGGTCTCAGCCCATTACTAGTGGGGTGAAGGTTATCATCTCAGTCAGTTACAGAATATGCTTACTTGACAGAAAAGCTGGTTTAATAGTCCTCCTCTCCTACTGCTTATATTTACTGATGTAACTGATTCCTGTATTCACCAATACAGTCCATTAGGTCACTTAAAATAACTGGGATTGAAAATCATCTCCTAAAAATGAGGGAGCTGGAGGTTAGCTGAAGTCCAGTTATTCTGTAAACATTTGCACTGACATGACTAAAGGGATAAGTAGCCAAACGTAGAGGTGGAAATGAAAGGCAAGAGGTTTTTAATCTAGCTGTGTTGCTGAAGCCAGTAATGTGTAATGACATTCTCATAAATGTTGTTCACATCCTAGCTTCTAATGAGTATAGCAGTAGTCTGTGGAGTCAAACAGAGGTGAATTTCACACAAAGGCACAGCTCCTGTTTAGTGGGAGGTTCTGCAGTTCTCCTATTCTGCCCTACGTGTACATAGCCTTATGTGCATGATGTAAGAATGGCCATCCTCTTCCCCATGCACTCCTCACATATTCTTTCTCCCTTGTTTTTAAGACTATGCATTTTTGCTTTTGGTGAATGTCTTTTAGAAATGTCACATCAGCTCTAACCACTTTCTGCAGTTTTAGATTTACCCATTTTACAGCTCTTTGTAATTCTTGGGTTAGTGTCACTCTTTTGGTAATTGGAATTGTTCTGGCAAAGGGAACTCTGTTTTAGAGAGGGGAGACTTGTGGGAAGCAGAGAAAGGAAATTTGGTTTGGGTGTTCCAGGGTTTAGGAAGAGGCTGTGGGTGAAGCATACCAGATGTGCAAGAATTAAAACTGTAATGTCTGTCTTTGTTGTTTGCAGCTATTTGGGGTTTGGACTAAAAGCTGCCAGACTAGCAACACTTGGAGCTTTGAATATGGAAGGTATGTTCATATGATAAAACATCCAAGATTTTTGAAGAGGTCATTAGATTTAGTCTTGTGTCAGCAGCCCATTCCCCATGTCTTCACTTCTGTATCTTTTGCTTTTCTATGTTTTCACTGGTATAGATCTGAGACAAGGTGCCACTTGTTAAGGAGTTGTCTTGTGCGACAGCTGCTTTTCCCTAATTTCAGGTTCAGCCAGCAGTGAGACCAAGTGCAAATTCCAGAAATGCACACATGGGAACATACAAACACCATATAGACATGGCCAGCCACAAACACACAGCTTTGCAAGCATCCACAGAAACACAAACAGCACAAATGCATCCTTTTTCTAAGGATTGCTGCTTAGGACAAACCAACTTTATAGCTCTCTCTGGTATCTGGCTGGCCTGCTATGTTTCCTAGACCTCCTGGACTGACTAGTCCAGCTTGAAGTTCACCAGCATATCACACACACTCTCACTAACCTGAATTCACACTTATATTCCTGAGTCTTTCCAGTCTCTGACCCAGACCTTAAGTCCTTCCAGTTTTCATGTTGAGACCTTGGGCCTTTTGTCCAGTCTCTGGCCAGGACCTGGAGTCTTTCCACCTTCTGGATTCTTACTTGCCAGCTAGATGGACTTCTGATAATTCCTGGAATGTACTCAAATAAAAAATTGTTGGGAACAGGGTATAAGAAGATAGGACAGACTGCAGTGATTGGTCACAGGCTCAGCCAGAAAAGCATACTGACCAGCTGCCTGCTTAGTTGTGATTGCCTTCTTCTGTCATCCCCTCCATAGTCCCACATTTGCACTTCCCTGATCCCTTGATTTCCCCTTTCCCTGCCTTTGAGCCTTCCCCTAAATATCCCATAGTCAATTTTGCACAGTCCCACAATCCTGCTCAACCATTCTGTAAGAAGTTTGCTTTTTCTGTGAGACCTGTGCTGGCCACAATAATCATGTTTTCTCCTTACCAGTCACAATATTTCTGGTTGAACCTTTCAAGGGTACGTTCATTGGATCCTGTAGTGGCCATTGATCAGTGTCTTAGGAGTTTTTGTCTTCATTGCTCAGTTGCTTTGTTTGCCTCAGTTATCTGCTGTTTATTAGGGTTTGTGTATCTGTGTGTTGAATGAATTACCTCTCTTGTTTCTTGTCTTCTGTGGTGAATGGCCATTATCCAGATATTCTTCTACCATTTATATCTCATTAACAAATGACAAGCCCAGCTGCTCTGCAGCTTGCAGGACAAAATGGACACAACTTTTCCAGACTGAGGCTGGTCCTTAATTCATAATCAGTTTGTGCAGCATCCATCAATTCAGATTTTCATACTTCTGCTTGAAGACCTTAATGAAGATCTTTCAGCCTCTTGTGTTCTGGTTCTGCATATTCATTGATTATATTCATTGTGTTAAATTTTATCCTTTTGGACTCTCCCCTCTGGTTGCATTCCAGCTGTGGATGGACAGATGTTCCGCAGTTCCTGTTTGCCAAAGCAGCTGGAGGCAGAGTGGCACTTTGGGGGAGTGAAATACCGGTATGGTGGCAACAAAGAAGGTAAACTACGGAGCCTTGTTGCTTCTTGTAAGATAAGTCTTGTCTTAAGAATCTGAGTGTTTTCTTGGCAAATACTCTATCAGTTGCCTTGGATTATGAGGGATACTTGTCCAGTCATAGATGTGGACGTTTGACAGATCCAAAGAAAAATCTGAAGCTGTAAGAGTAGCTGGCCTGTGCTCCCCGTACTCTGAGATCACTCTCTGTCATCTCTTATTACAAACACTACCTTTATAGGAAAGATTCAGAGTTACTTGTGCAAATAAGAGAGCTTTTTCTGAGGCTTTGTGCAAAACTCTGGCTGCGTTAGGGTACAATAACTGGTAGGCCAAAGTGTATCTCACTTGTGGAACTATTTCTTAAGATACTATCCCTAACACTGCATACAGAGGGTGAAGCTGCTACCATCAGTGACTAGAACAGACCCCTTTGGCGACTGATGCTGCTTTGCTTCACCATGGGGAAGAGGAGAGCTGAGTTTTATGTGTGTTGAGTGGATGGATAAAACTACACTGTGCTGGAGAGGGAAAGTAAGATTTTTATCTAGCAGTTGGTAGCAAATGTAAATGAGATTCTGCTGACCACAGAACATAACAATGGGAGTTTTGTCTGATGTGGAGGAAGCTTTTCATGCACCTATGCAAACACTAGTTTGCGCAGTGCACCTTTCAGATATTGCTATGATCTGCTCCAACCAGTTCCACCTGATGATGGTGATAGATAAGGATCTAGAGGCCTTGCCTGCACGCAGGTGCCATGCTGGATTACAGAAGGGATATCTAAGCTCTTCTCACCTCTTCTGATGCTTTAATATCTGCTTCTTCCATTTTTCATCCTATTGCCACTGGTTCTTCCATCTCCTGGATATGCTTCTCTGGCTCACCCCATCTGTGTTTTCCTGACAGGAGAAACAGGATTCAAGCCTTGCTACTTGGACGTACTCAAGGTTGTCAAAGGGAAACTGCACCAACCAGATGAGATTCGTGGAAGTTCCTTCTACGCTTTCTCCTATTACTATGATCGTGCAGTTGACACCAACCTAATAGGTAACTTGGTTTGGGATAATCTACTATATGTGTGTCAACCAGAAGGTAGACAGAAGAACCCTGGAGGCTGGAGCCAAGGGGAGCAGGGGAAAGGAGCATCGTTGAGAAAGGGGAAATGCACAAAATACCTTCAGGGAATGAACGCGTCAATGCAGTTGGATGTTCAGAGTTCAGCAGATGAGTTTTGTGCTCTGAGCTCCAGTTATACTTGCAGCTGCCTTCTCTTACCAACAGATCTCACTCCTAGTCCAGTATCACCAAGTTGCACTCTGGGGTCGACTTAGATAAAGAACACAAATGCTTTCAGATCTATGACAATGTTTTCTCACCTCTTCCTTTTCAGATTATGAACAGGGAGGTGTTCTGGAAGTGAAAGATTTTGAAAGAAAAGCCAAAGAAGGTAATAGTCATGAAACTTGGGAAACTGGTGGGGATGAGAAATAACAAAAATATTAATGTCTCTAGGCAGTACATAATGTAAGTTTAACTTTTAGAAAGATGTTTGTTTAACCTTTATTCCACTTATACCTTCCATGTCATGTTACTTAGCTTTTAGTAGCCAACACCTGTAACTGGTGCAGAAGAAATCACTAAAGAGCAGCACGGGGAAACAAGGCGTTAGCAGCTTTGCAGTTCTGCTCAGGAGAGGAGGGAGATAGTTCATAAACGTCAGTACAAAAGAAAGTGAATTTGCTGTATCAAGAGCTCCTTTCAAACTGCAACTCTCTGAGTTTAGGAGTGCTGACTCCTGTAAGTCTGTCACCTTAAATCATTTTTAATGTCTAGCAAAATGCAGGAAGAGAGCAGAGGTTGTTTAAGTCTGACAGCCTCTTCTGCATTCCTTTCCCTCCCCCTGACTTTTTTCCTGAGTGCTTGTTCTAGTTTTGTTGCCTCCTCCTGTGAATAAAAAGCTCCCACCTTACCAGGCTACTGAGCAAGACATTAACCTCTGAATTGTGATCATCCTCATGATAAGTAGTACACCGTATTTGTCACCAGAAGAATCTTAATTATGTAGTTCAGGACCAATTTCTTTCTAAAATAGGAACTAAATTCTAATGATTTTTCAGTTAAACTTAATCCCCCTAGAAGCTCAGATGGTTTTGAATAGGGGGATTAGGCTCTAAAGTTTGAGTGTGTTTTGTTTTGTTTCCCTGGATACTGAGAGAGCTTATTTCCAAAGATGCAATTAAGATGTTATCTAACACTATCAAACCATTTATTTAGTTTTAGAGCATCGGGAGATCAATTCTGTGATCCTAAATTAATGGTCCTCTTTCTCATTTCAATAGCAGGAGGATGCTGCTTATCAGTTTCTTAAAAAGAAGTGAACTCTGCTCTTGATGCTTGTAGAACAGGGCAGTAACAGCAGGTCCAGAAGACAACGCTTAGTGCAAATCTATTTCCCGGTGGCTGTCACCCTTACTGTGGAATCTTGAGACTTAGCTGCAGTGAGGGAGTGGTTGGTTGGGCAATAGCCTCTTCCATGCCCTTGAACACATGTGGTTGGAAAAGAAGATAAAAGCTGCTGCCAACCTAGAAGATGGTGTCCATTTCTGGAGCCGTCCTTGGAGACTGGACAAGGAAGACAAATGATGCTGTCTTCTTGAAAGACTCCCTGCCAGTTATCAGTTGAGCAGAGATTCAGCCTTCAAAAGAACTATGTAGTTTATGTTGCTGTAATAAAAGATGTAGTTATGATGAAGTTAAGAGAAACTGGAAGTACTATATGGTTTATTCTCCAAGATTATAGAACATGTATTCTATTAATGTACCCATTAATAGAAGTGGGTGGCTTGTTTTAGTAGGCTTTGGCTTGAGGTCAGTTCAAATGTATAACGTGGATAAGAACTTCTTTATTTTGCTGAGATCCTTTTCTTTTTTTCTTCTTCTCTAGTCTGTGATAACATGGAGAGGTACAACTCAGCCAGTCCTTTCCTCTGCATGGATCTTACTTACATCACTGCTTTACTAAAGGAAGGTTTTGGATTTAGGGACAACACACTCTTACAGGTGAGAAAAAACAGTTAAATGCTGAGGCCAGCTCCCAAATTTCTCTTATCAATCAACATGCTTTAGTTTGTTTTTCTGGCTCATTATCTACTGAGTCTTTCCAGTGTCTTATTTGTAGTTGCTGTCATCTGTGCAACATACGAATCTAGAGAACTGTTGGGAACAACTTTTTCTTCCTTTGTAGTTAACAAAGAAAGTGAACAACATAGAGACAAGCTGGACTTTGGGTGCTACCTTTCACCTACTGCAGTCTCTGGGCATAACCTATTGAGCTGTGACGTTCCTGTGGACTTCAGCATTTCTGAAAGGCTGAGAAAGCAAATTGAAATCTCAAGGTATGTTGTTCAGCTGGAGTTGGTCACAGAGCAGAACATGGACCAAAGCTGCAGACCACATCTTCACCCTGGATTGGCATCATGCATAATGAGAGTTGTCTCAGTATGATTTATAATTGAGATTGCCATAAATGATCCAGAAGCTGCCTTCTGAAAGTCAAAAGGCCTAAACTCCAGCAGAGTATCCACAAGGGCCTCAAAGCCAGCTTTCACCAGCACATTTGTATAGCAACCCATTGCTAGAAGCACAGAGTACCTGGCATGTGGTGGTAGACTAAAGACACGTGATTCTCCTCCCCTTTTTATTTTAAATACCCATAACTTAAGTTTGCTTGTGAGATGTTAAATAGAGAACTTAAAGATGGCATCAACAGTCATTCAGAGAAAAGTGAACAACTCTGGATGCTGCCAGCCTCAGCCTTCCAAGTACCTGGCTGTTAGCTTAGCTAATACATTGCAATAAGACTCCAGTCTTTCAAAAAGGGGCCTGCTATAGGCACACTTTGGGCATGGTTTTGGGAAAGGTGTTGGCTAAAACATAGGTTGTAACTTACCAAGCATTTCTTTAGGCAGCAGTCGTTTCCTACACAGAACGTGCTTGGCTGTGTTCCTTTTTGCTGCCCTTTAGAAATCTGTGCAGCTCTACTGTACATCTGGCTACCAGACCTGAGAACTAACTTGATTGATTTTGCATGTAGTCATAACACATAGTTGTGCTGGCACAGCTAGAGCAGCGCCAGCTATTTAAACTCCACTGCCAAAACAAATGCTTGTCACATTACACCCACAAGGAAATGAATGGTGCAGTCAGGTGAAATGGCTGATCTGATAGCTCACTTCGCTGCAAGAGGCAGTTCCATTTCTCTGCTCTCAGGAAGGCACTCCCACAGCTGCCTTTCATCTGATGCTGGTGTTACTCCAGTTCCTTGGTGAACCAATTCACGACACCAAACCTGAGTTAAATCAGCTCAACAAGGAGTCAAGTCTAGTGCTAGCACAAGGGAAATAGGCATTGCGCAGCCCGGAGGGACCTGCTGGGCCAGCGAGCTGTTAGAACAGCACAGCCCATTTTCTTGAGTGAGCTCTAAGGTGTGGTTTTCCATCTGAAAGTTTGGACTTATTGCTTCCTGTGCTCTCCTTAGGAACCTCCTCTGAATGCAGAGATGTGGTGAAACAATTTGTTTTTGCAGTTGTTTAATAGGCAAAAATAGGAAGAAAGCAGAATTAGCATCAGAAACGGAGAACAAGAGCAGAAGTAGCTTTGCTTTCTTATCCCTGGTTTGCTTACTCTTTATTGATTTTAAATTGGTTTAAGCTTAATTTCTCTTTAACTTAATATAGTGGAGTTGGACCCATAAAAAGGTGTGTGCAGCCCTGCATCGCTCTGGAATTATTTTTAACATACAGCAGGGCTTTAGGAACAGCACATCCAGCAAAAGGGTTGCGGCTGTTTAGGAAGTCCAAAACTTCTGTCAGGATAGCATGAAGCTATTTGAGTAACAATTTAAAGTGAATCTTGCCCTCTCTTTCACACCAAAACCCATAGAAGCAATGAGAGATCAATGTTTTAAATAAAGCATCTTGTCAGATAAGCTAGAAAGCTGGGCTGTAGGATCCTGGGGTTTTTTTTAATTGGCTGTAGAGAATATCAAGATCATATGAATACCTTGAGGCTCCAAGTGCAGACCTTGCATTGTCCTTAATAGAAACAGCTGTAAAGACTTTTTCCAGCCCATGAAATAGTTGGCAGATAGCTCACGTCTGCTCCTATTTAACAAAAAATTAGTATCATCTACTCACCACAGCATGTGCAACATAAAGATGAATTTACCCCAGTCATAAGAACAGAGAGGTATTACGTAGGTGACTAAGGGAAGCTTTTATCCACTGATCTCTTGTGATGAACACTCATGTCAGGCACTTGCACTTACCTATTTGCTGTAACATACCCTTCCCACTTCTGTAAAACCAAAGACTGCCCTCAAGTTATCTTCTCTGCAAACTGAAAGTAAGTGGCAATTCCCAGCAAGGGAAGGAAGTAGTACGCTTATGCCTCACTGATCTTGCCAAGCAGTTTGGAGACTCAGAAATTTGCCTTACTGTGACCATTACTCCACTTCCTCTAGTTAGCAGCACAAGTCTGACTGTGGCTCATTAAGCTACCCCCTTCTCCTGTCTCAGGTTTTATGGTGCTAGGGTGCAAGGAGTTCAGTCAGCAAGAAGAGTCCAAGGGTTGGTGACCTGTACTGGTCCCACCACTGACACCTTACTGTAAATTCAGGCTGTTTCTTTGAAATATGAAATGCTCATCCTACCTGTACTCCTTACCAGAACCTGTTTTGAGCTTCATGTTGGGAAATTCCTCCATGTCACACCAAACTGTTGCTTCCTTGCTAGGAGCTTCTGTTTGAACATGAAGAAACAGCCACAAACACTTCTTATTCCCCTTCCTAGTGTTGGGCAAAACTTAGTACATGGTCTGGTCTGCACAACAAGGTGACTGCAAACACATTCTTTTTGTCTTCAGTAAACAATTGTATTCACTTCTGTATTCCCAGAGAACACAAAGTAGGATGCAGCAGTTACCGGCCAGGCTGCATTGCTCCTGAGAACCAGCTAATTTAATAATCCAGAAGTCATCTTTCAGTCTGAGCCAGTGCTATGACAAACTCTTACTAGGCCTTGGGGCTGAGCCATAAGTAGCAAGGCTGTATGTGAAACAGGGAAGGTGGGATGTTAAAGGTGAGGAACAAGCAGCAGCAGCGTGTCTGCCAACTGAACAGACGCTAGCCCTGAGGAGTACTTAAGAGTTTGGTTTTTGTCTGAAGGGAAGATGGTCTAGAACAAGACATGTACCACATAGAAGTTTCTTTTCCGTGTCCCTTGCCTCAAACTCTGGTACTACAAATGCTAGGTGGGAGCATCTGCTTACCAGTACCAAAGTTGCATTAAATCTGAATGCTCAGGGCCTTCATTTGTCAGTGGCACAGTTCATTACCTGAAGCAAAACTGCTGCTCTCTATCAGGGGCCTGGTCCTGCAGTCATGAGAAACAAAAATTCAGCTCAAAGATTTCTTTGGCAAGAAATTGCAGAATTGAGCCCCTGCTGTTTACATCTGAACTACTCAAGGAGGGTGGGGGATATAGAGAAGCCAGTCAAGTCCTCACACTTACCCTAGTGCAATGAGATTATTTATTAGCTTAACAAAAGACTAAGCAGCCTTTTAAAAGAAGAGTTCTGCTTGCAGCCCTTATTTTTATCTCATCCTTTGTAATGTCTTTTAGCCAGTCACTAACAGGAACTGCCTAATATGAGTGACTGAAGAAGCACAAGTAATGGCTTTCAGTGCAAAACTTGTGTTGATTTCTTCTGATGTCAATTCCTGATACTGCTTAACCGTAGATGTAAATCTTGCCCGTGGGCAGTACTCAATGTTGTGAGTGTCAAATGTCTAATGCAGGAGGCTGGTGTTTGGAACCTAAGACAGAATATCTTGAATGTCTATTTTAGTAATTAAAGCATTTTTAACAATATTCAAGATGTTGTGGTGCAGTTTTCTTTGCTAAATATTATTGTTGTCTTGCATCTCTTTTTCATGGAGCCCTTAAGACTAGCCACTTCCACAAGAAATACCATTATTAAATACAGCACCAAGAGAAGGGCAGGGAAGAGGGTGAGAGACACATTAGAGCTTTAAAACATATCTGCCATTGTGAGCTAGCTCTCCTCTACTGAAAACTATCCCTCCTTTCTGAGTCCAGGAAGTGCCATGAACTCAGGTGTGATATTACAGCTCTAGAAATCACACAAGAGAAAACTGAAAGTAATTAAGCAGTAGAAGTTGTAGCTGGCAAAATTCAGCACTGCATTTGCCACCTCAGTCTTCAGTTCAAAAGGCCCAAATTGAAAGTACATTATGCAGACAGTTTTGTGGCTGAAGATATCACGGTACTACAGGAAGAGACCCTAAATCTTCTTGAGGAGAGCAGATGAGAGAGAACTTCTGCATGAACCACTGGATGATGCAGTACACAGCTCAATCCCTCAGTTTTATTGTTAAATTAAAATAACACAATTCAAAAGATTCAAGTCAGTCACAGTCCTTACTAGGGCAATGCATTCACTGGCAAGCTGCTGTTCCAAACTGGCAACAGATCACTTGCTGGCAAAAGCCATGATTTGCTCCTAAAAGAAGGAAAGAAAAAGATAAGTAATTAATAAACTGGTAGTCAGCATACATTGTAGAAAGCATCTATAGCCTATTTTGTATATATTTTATATATCAGAAAAGAGGTCTTTATTTGGTTTTCTGCTTTAAACAGAGAAGCAGAAAAAAAATCTGAGCACCAAAGCTGCAGCATAGTCCTCTTTTTAGTCTAACTAATAAAGATGTCTTGCCAGTGGCAGCTACTACACCTGAGGAATTTACTGCTCTTCAACTCACGTAGCATCTTAGTCTTTGACCGTACACAAAGGAAATAGGCCACCTGTGTTTCATAGGAAGAGGGTGGCTTGATTTGTGGAATAAAACATTCAAAAAATCCAGAAATGAGGACTCTAATTTGAGGCTGCTTGGGAGCTTTGAGAGTGGGTGGCTTAAGGAACCTCATGAAAATCCAGCAACTAGGTCAAGATGGTGCAGAATTTAGGCAGACAGGCTGCAAACAGAGGGTCTGTGTTAAGACTGAACCTCCCCACCACTGCCTTCCTCAGGTAATTTCTGTTAGAGACTTGCACTTCTGCCCTGGGGGAACAATTTCACAAGGCAAAACGGCACAGACACAGATAATTCATTTGAGCTGCACACCACATCTGTCAAGTCACCCGATGTCTTAGTCTTAGTGAAGCTGCATCTTCATGGGGCTGGTTTTTCATAGTGCATTTCTGGAATGCTGTTCAAGGTTCCATTTTCATTCCATAGCAAAATAAAGCCAAAGGTTTCTAGCGACTTCTAACCTGTAACTACTGATACAAAGTATAGACACTTAGATCCTTGTCTTCCTTTGTGCTGCAGGAGAAACCATTACTACTGAGCCATCAGTTATTTAGGAACTCCTCAGGCTCATTCAGGACACTGAACGGATCCATTTGAACAAGCAGCATTTTCCAACCAAAAATGTTTAATTTAAAAGAAAAAAATCTTTGCAGCTTGTGTACATTTCACAAATAGTTCTGGACCCTTCCTATGGCCCTCACTAAAGTGAGATTCTTACTTTAACAGGAGGCAGGGCATTTGTTGCTTGCAATCCCCATGTCCTCAGCAACACCAAGGGAGCCAGACTGGTGGAGTAAAGCCTCTTTAGCACATCAATAGCAGCTATCAAAGAGACATTGTGCCTCTGGCGTTCTGTCTCAAACTTTAAAAGATGTTTTAAGGAGCCTGGAAGAAATAATTGAATGCTCATGTTAAATTTCAGTTGCCACAAAAGAATTATGCATCTCACCTATATAGCAGTCTCCACTGACAACTGAGAAGACAGAAAAAGAACAGAGAGATGGCCTGTTTTGATAAAGGCCTCCTTCCATCAGATAGGGGTCTTCAACTCATCACCTCTTTATCTACCATCCTGCAGAATTTGGGTTTTTTTTAAAGCAGCTTTGAGATTTGTGGGATGGGAACTCCATCCAAACATCTTTAACTGCTCCACAGCCAACAGACTTCGGAACAGTTTTGCTTCAAAGGTGCTTGTGCCTTTCAAACACCATATAGCAGAGCGCTTAACCTGCAAACAGAGATAGTGCTTGTCCTGATGTTAGCGGCAAAGGCCTGTAAGACTAATCATCTTACTGCCACTTCATTGTCTTGGATGCTTACCCAGATCACTCCCATTGAAGGCTGCTGCACTGAGGTGATGGGCTAAACATGCAATATCCCCAAAGCCCAGGTTCACACCTTGTCCTGCAAGCGGATGGACTCTGTGCGCTGCATCCCTGGAGCAAGAGAAGACAGAAATTTTTATCCCTTCTTGAAGAAAGCCATAAAGGCGGACAAACCCCACAAGGGACCAGTATAGTACTCCTCACCTCTCTGCAGTGAACACCACCTCATGGCAGCACATACACTTTATGCAGTACCTCCTTGCATGCTATGCTGAACTACCTGACTGCCTCTCCAGTTGGAAGAAGCAAGACAAAGGGGAAATAACAAAAAGCACTTCTGAAAGGAAAAATTATAAGGAGGCAGCTAGCCAGAAGTCGTCTCTCAGATCGCACAAGGAACAGGCCTTAATGTTTTTGTAAGTGACCTCGGTGCAACAGGAGGTATATCATGCGTACATTTCACAAACACAAAGTAGTTGGATACCATGAATACAAAGGAGAAGTGGGATATCATTGAGTAGAAACAAAATCAGGTTCTTTTATGAGCAGACTTAACTATAAAGGACAAAGCCAGACACTGATAAGGGAGCCTTAAGGTTAGAGAAGTGAAGTTTGGGTATGTAATGTAAGATCATGCACTTTAACAAGTTATAAAGCACAGAGCGGGTCACAAGTTGGAAAGATGAAAAGCATCTGAAGCGTAATACAGCACCCAAGGATCACTATAAGCTACCAGTGTATTGCAGCTGTGGTGGAGAAAAAAATACTTGGAATCGTAGAATGTAAAAGATGAGATATTACCCTATTTCTATAGGCCACAGTACAAAAGCCTAATAATTTGTAAGTTTTGTCATTTGTGTTCAAGAAAGGTGACTTTAAAGCTCAAACTGGTACACAGAATGCCTGCCACAATATCTGGGGAAGTACACAATATCTGGGTCCAGCATGAGATACTGGATTGTTTCGCTGGACTACCCAAACCAGAAAAGGGAAATAATTACCTTGCAATTTACACAGAAAACACACACGACTGATGGACAGGGTGCTACTCATACAAAAGGACTTTGTTGGCACAAGAGCGCACAGCACAAACTGGGCTTGGATAAAGTCAAGCTGAAACTATAAATTATTTCTAACCATCTCATTTTTTGCCTGAGAGCTGCTGTACTTGCATCATTTCTAACCACATGCCACCCACTCACACAAGGGCTATCACGGGGGACCTTACCCGATAAGAGCCACGCGGTGCTGGACGTACTCTGTCGCGTGCCCCATTCCAAGAGGGAACATGGCTCGGCTCTCTGAATCTACTTTCGCGATGCTTGGGGGCAGCTGACGGACAGCAGTCCCTGAGGGTTTCAGGAATGAAATAGCAGATCGAAACATGGCCCCAGCAGTATCAATGAAGTCAGAGTGGTTTATATTGCTCCACTGAAAACGCACAAACAAGTCTTTAGATATAAACTCACAGTACACATATTAAAGGATCCAGCTGAAAAAAAATCTGAATGAGCACCAAATACTGAATTTTAACCACTTTGACAAAACTATACAGTAGGAGAAACTATCTTCATCGGTTTAGGACATATGATTTTCCAACTAGGATGAGCCTACTCTTCCCACCTTTTGGAAATTTCAACTTCTGTGACTTTCAGAATGAACCTAATTCAGTCCCAAGGGGGTCATCCTTTCTTTGCTACGTGCCTTTTTAATACCATCCTCACCAGAGGAAGGTACTTGAGAATCCACCTCTCTTATTACTGTCCTTTAAGCAGTACAGTTCCATTGTATTTCTCGTGATTACCACAAAGTCAGCCTCATACCCACCACGAGGCTGGTACTCACAAAGGCGGAGTTGATGCTATCCACAAAACTTTCTTCATCCATACTGAGAAGTTCTGATGCATGTTCATGAGATGTAGACCAGACCAGAGAGCTGGCTGTGTCAGACAGCTAGTTTAAGAGAATGTCAAGGGTATCAAGAGGAAAAGCAGCAAAAATAAATGATCAGTGCAAAGATTTCCCCACTGTCCTGCCCCACACCAGTCCCTTTGCACATTGCTCTTCCAGCCCAACTTGCTACAAGTGAGAAATACCAAGAATAAAGTGAGAAGGCAGGATGGGAAGACAAATGCAATAACTGAAAAGTAAAGGGCAGATGAACAAATTCTTAACAGACAGTTACTAGAAAAGAACAGACTAAAAAAAACAAACAAACAAACAAAAAAAACAAACAAACAAAAAAAACCAGAGAGACCATGAGTCATCTTACCGGAAGCAGCGCGACTGGCCCTGTGGGAAGGAACCTTTGCCATGCTACATTATTGTCTGTGGCCTACAGTGGAAAAAAGCAAGTGGACAGTTACAAACTAGTGACCTGGATCACCTGCTTAAGCTGTTCTGCTGCCTATGAAAGAGTCAATTAGCAGAATTTCACCTCAGACAAATGAAGAGTTGCCACCACAGCTGACTGGTCATATTGATGCTCAATGTTCTTAATTTCAGCTTCCTTCCGGACTACAGAGTTATGACCATCCGCACCAATCTGCAAAACAAAGAGATACAAAGCAACCTCTTCAGCTGCTCCTAAGAAAGCTGATATTCCAGTCTATGAACCTCAGCCTGCATGTGCTCATTTTTTGTTTATTCAGGGAAAAAAAAAAAAAAAAGGACTACCTAGAAACCAGAGGAGGTGGCCCCTTCTGCTCCTCTCCAATTCAGCACAGTCTTCTTGCATCAGGTACAGAAAAGACTATGCACTGTGCCCCATAGCATCTCTGAGAGTTAGCCACTCACCTCATTCAAGCCCTCCACATGGGTGGAGCGGCACACATGAAATCAGAACCAAATCCAGTGGAAAGGACTTGGGTGAGAGATGATGCCTGATCAACAGAAATAAAAAGTTTAGTTACCAGCAGTTTGGTCTGAAGTCTGCGTCCATCAGCTAACTCAATTTGGACCCAAGGGCTTGTGTCACAGCTGTGAGAGGGAAGGGGCCAGGTATACCCGACTGCTCTGCTCCCATAGAAAACCTCCACCCGATCTGATGGGAACACAAAGTACTATGGTCACAGCATGACACAGACATGAAAAAAAGGAAACATCACTACAACAGCAAAGGCCATGCATGTCTTAATGGCACCCTAAGAACTGCCCCTACAATTTTCAAGGCACCCTGAAAGAACAGACCTGGCCAACCCTTTGTCACTGCAAGGCCTGCTCAGGATAGAAAGCTACAGATCTTTTCATTAGGTCTATTTTTGGAGAGACTATGTTCTGGACAACTACATATGCAACTGTTTTCTTGCTGTGTAGCCTCCAGAAGACAGATTTATCCCCCCCACCCCAATTCAAGAAGCTGCCTACATCTCAGAGTTATTTGTTAGATGAATTATCTTTCTCCTCATAACTTAGCGCACCCAACAGAAGGCAACTAATTGAAGGCTCTCTGCAGGAAACAAAATATTAAAGAAGTGGTCCACTACCTGCTACTGCATCTAACTGTTTTGTGAGAGCAGACATAATGACATCATTCTCCACTATGTAACCCATGTCATCTAAGTCATCTTTCTCAAAAACGATCATGGCTTCTGAACAAGCATCCCACACCTACAAAGGAAAAATACAATACATGAAGCTACACATGATAAGTAAGTGCTGTTCCTTTCCTGGACCATGAACGTATCCGGACACGGCAGTTTAGAAATACAGACCTAGAGGCAACATCCTGGATTGCTGTCCACTCCTAGCTACTGAAGTACCTCACAATTCCTTTCATACAATGATCCAGCTTCCTCTCAAAAACTAACCGCAAAGGAATTTTTTTATCCCTACTTACCTGTTAACATACATAACATAATTCACATAAAAAGCTACCCTGCAACCTTGTTGTGGGTTAACCCCGGCAGGCAGCTCAGCCCCACACAGCCGCTCGCTGCCGCACAGTGGGATGGGGGACAGAATCAGAAGGGTAAAAGTGCAAAAACTCAAGGGTTGAGATAAAGTCAGTTTAATAAGTGAAGCAAAAGCTGCATGTGTAAACAAAGCAAAACAAGGAATTAATTAGCTACTTCCCATTCATAGGCAGGTGTTCAGCCATTTCCAGGAAAGCAGGGCTCCATCATGTGTTACAACTACTTGGAAAGACAAATGCCATCACTCTGCACCCCCCACCTCCTCCTTCATTCCCCAGCTTTATACGCTGAGCATGACTTTGTATGGCATGGAGTACCCCTTTGGTCAGCTGGGGTCAGCTGTCCCGGCTGTGTCCCCTCCCAGCTTCCTGTGCACCCCCAGCCTCCTCCCTGGTGGGGTGGGGTGAGAAGCAGAAAAGGCCTTGGCACTATGTAAGCACTGCTCAGCGATAGCTAATACATGCCTGTGTTAGCAATG
The DNA here is from genome assembly GCF_963921805.1 of Phalacrocorax carbo. Classification (NCBI taxonomy): domain Eukaryota; kingdom Metazoa; phylum Chordata; class Aves; order Suliformes; family Phalacrocoracidae; genus Phalacrocorax; species Phalacrocorax carbo. The sequence goes on along the minus strand of NC_087521.1, from coordinate 12,143,183 downwards.
GTTTTCATAAAAAATCCAAAACAAAGCCCCATACTAGCTACTATGAAGAAAATTAACCCTATCACAGCAAAAACCAATACACACCTTTACCTTTACTTCCTGACTAGTACCCATGCCTCAATGGGCAACAGATATAGCTTTCGTTAGGAATCAGCCTTTCATCCTGTAACATCAAAGACTCTGAGGACAGGTATTCCTTGGTAGACTGCTACCCCCAAAAAGTAACAGGAATCATCATAAGCATGACCTGCCCTTTGCCAAAGAAAAAAAACCTTTGAACCATTAACATAAGTACTTCTGAGAATTCAAAGTAGACAGACACATAGCATATCTGCAGCCCTAAGTAAGGCACCTGCATTCGCCGGAACGGTTTGAGTCTCAGGTTGCAGACATGATCCCAGGCACCAAAACCTACAAGAGAAAAAGGTCACAAATGCATGGAGATGCAGGTTCACATGTGACATTTAGACCCAAACAAAACCAAAGCTCACTCCACGCTCTCCTCCTCCCTCCCTGACTAGCAATGCCCAGGCTCTATTTGCACCATCACTAGGCAGGGCCAGGTCTGCCTCAACACTTCCACAGCTCCAGCATCACATCATTTTACTGTTAACACAAGCCAGTAGAAAAGGCAGTTTTCCATAAACGCTGTGACTTAACAGTCAACTCTCACTGTCCTATCGCTGAGCAATAGACACAGAAATGTAAAGCCATCATTGTTTAGGACTTTTCTTTCCTCATAAAGAATCAAGGCTCAAATCTGTCTTTAAAATTAAAATTGCCCAGGAGAAGGCTGTGCTGCCCTTCAGTTTGTAGTATTCATGCTACACCAGAAGGCTGTGCTGCCACTGAGCAAGACCTGGACAGGCTGGAGAGCTGGGCCAAGGGGAACCTGATGAAATTCAACAAGAGCAGGTGCAAGGTCCTGCACCTGGGGAGGAACAACCCCCCGCACCAGTACAGGCTGGGGGGCTGAACTACTGGAAAGTGGCTCTGCTGAGAAGGACCTGGGAGTGCTGGTGGACAAGCTGACCCTGAGCCACCGATGTGCCCTTGTGACCAAGAAGGCCAACAGTATCCTGGGCTGCATTAAAAGCAGTATGGCCAGCAGATCAAGAGGGGTTATCCTCCCCCTCTACTCTGTCCTAGTGAGGCCACATCTGGAGTACTGCATCCAGTTCTAGGCCCCCTAGTTCAAGAAAGGGAACTACTGGAGAGAGTCCAGCAGAGAGCTATGAAGATGATCAGGGGACTGAAGCCTCTCCCTTATGAGGAAAGGCAGAGACATCTGGGTTTGTTTAGCCTGGAGAAGAGAAGACTGATGGGGGATCTTATCAATGCTTATAATGAAGGGCAGGTGTCAAGAGGATGGGGCCAGACTCTTTTCAGTGATGTGCAGTGACAGGACAAGGGGCAATGAGTACAAACTGGAACACAGGAAGTTCCACCTGAATATGAGGAAAAGCTTCTTTACTGTGAGGGTGCCAGAGCAGCGGCACAGGCTGCCCAGGGAGGTTGTGGAGTCTCCTTCTCTGTGCCCCCTGCTCTAGGTGTGCCTGATCAAGCAGGGGGTTGGATGAAATGATCTCCAGAGGTCCCTTCCAACCCCTGCCACTCTGTGATTCTGTGAAGAGAGTTACCAGACCACAGCACTAAGTATGTGCTGCTTTTGTGAACAAAACATTCCAGATGCTATAGAGAGCACCTTATAACCTTTCACTAGGCAAATGTCACAAATATTTATATAACAAATCAGACCAAGATACCACAACACAGATCCCTGTTATCAAGGGAAGCCTGATTTAATCACCACAATTCAGCATATAGAATACTAAGAGACAAAGGCAAATAATTACTTTGAGTTTAGGATGAAGGTGACACATGCTCAAAGAGGTTTTGTTTAAACAAAATAAAAACAGCCCAAATATACTGTTAAAAATGCAAACAATCAAAATTACACTTACTGCTTAGGAGGGTTGCTGATCCTGGGGATATGGAACTGACCCTGTTACTGAAACTGTCTGGCATGCGATCATATTCTTTCCTAGGACCAGCCTCCAGCAAAGCAATCTTCTTATCGTGGAAGTGGATATCATGCCCTAAAATAAGCAAATATAAACTTTGTTACAATGCTCCTGCCAAAAAACTAATTTTTAAATTTCTGTATCATTTACATCTATGCATTTTTGTAAGATAGGGTAGATGCAAAACTTAAATGCATTTACAATACAGGTTTTCACTAGGCAGGTAAACTTTTGTATTTTAAAGCTTTATGACTACAATCCTGTTCTGAGACTGACAACCCTTCTGCAGTTAAAGAAAGGATTAAACATTTTCTTTTTGTACAAAGTTTATATTTTTGTACAAATTTGTGCATATTTTGTTATGAAATTTCATTATTGAACTATTAGCAAGTTAAATCTGCAACATTTACTCTAAGCACAGAATGCATTTTTTCAGAGCTTAAGAGCAAATTCACTAATTAGAACAAGAAGTTAAAATAGAACTTCTATGATACTTAGCAACTACATTAATGTTTTCTTTATCCTTATATTCTGACAGTGGAGCAGCACAGCCAATTTAGCCTTTAACTTTCAATTAAAGAGAACTGAAAAAAACCTGAAAGGGTGACTGAAGTAAAGAGTAAACCCCATTACAGCTGAATTAGCTATGCCTATTGCACCCGACTGCCACAGCTGCAGAAGGGACCGAGACCAGGAACAGTGTCCTTTTAACACGCAGTTCGCTGCTGCAGCAGCCCTAACAGCAGCGGTACCTTGAACACACATTCTAGATTACACATAACATAACCTCATCTATTGAAAGGCCCCAGACCTGCACATAGCCCTAAGATATCACTGCTGGAGGGGATCCTTATGCTGTCTCAATTCCACTGTGGCCTTCTTTAACAATACAGGCAGAGCAATGGTAAGTTTCCAAGGCAAACCCTTATCCTTGCAAAGCACTTGCTGCTTTGGACCTTTGCTCTTCTTGCACCCTTTTCTTTGGGCTTCTCCCTCTATTGCGCCCTTCAGAACCAACGCTGCAAACCCAGAAGCAGCCGGTACTCTCAGGCTCTCCGGTGGCGCGATCCCAGCACAAACCCATTTTATCTTGCTGCGCTCACGGGACGCGGTGCGGGAGGCCCAGAGGCCTCCGAGCCTCGCGCCACCGCGGCGGCAGGGGCCGGGGCCGGGACCCCCGCGGGGGCCGGGGCGGGCCGGAGGGTCACGGCCTTACCCAGCGCGGCGGCCATGGCGCTCCCGACCATGCCCCCGCCCGACACCACCACATCGTACAGCGGCGCGGCGGCACCGGCGGCGGAGCGGAGCGGGGCCCGCGGCCCGGCCCGCAGCCGCGCACCCAGCGCAGCCCGCAGACCCCTGCCCCAGACGGCCGCCATCACTGCGGAAGTGACGGCACGCCGACAGCCGCGGGGCGGAAGTCACTCCGGGAAACCATGACAACGCGGCTTGCCCGCGGGCGGTCACTACGCACAGCACGGGGGAAGCTATCTTGGGGTGTGATTGGCTGCTTGAGGCCCAAAAGGTGAGGCTAGAACGGTGCCGGCTCCGCTGATTGGCGGGAGCCGGATGGGCGCTGCCGGCGGGCTGAGGCGGCGGGCGGCAGGTGACGGCGGTGGCTCGGCCACGGCCCCGGCGGCGGCGGCGACGCCAGGCAGGGTGGCGGGGCTCGGGCCCCCGAAACCATCACTCATCGGTTTGTTTTTCTTCCAGGTGACGCGGCACCCCTCAGGCTGTGTAACTGCCCGACCCCTGTGCCTGCCGCCGCGGGCGAGGAGCTGGGGGCGACCCCGCGGGATGGGGGGCCGGCGGCCGCTCTTAGCGCCGGGCTCACCGCACCGGGCGAAGCTGGGGGCTGGCCGCGGGGTGTTGGAAGAGGACGAGAAGGTGGCGGGTTTCAGGCGGGACGCGGCAGCCCTGCGTGACAAGCCGCGGGAAGTGCGCAGGTAGGGCAGTACCCGGTAAGGGTGGCACAATGGCATAGAATCATAGAATCATTAAAGTTGGAAAGACCTCTAGCATTATCAAGTCCAACCGTCGACCCAACACCACCATGGCTCCTAAACCACGTCCCAAAGTGCCACGTGTTTTTTTAATAGCCCCAGGTTTGGTGACTCCACCACCCCTCTGGGCAGCCTTTTCCAATGCCTGACCATGCTTTCAGTGAAGAAATTTTTCCTAATATCCAATCTAAACCTCTCCTGACGCAGCTTGAAGCCATTTTCCCTCATTCTATCCCTAGTAACTTGAGAGAGGAGACCAACACCCACCTCACTGCGACCTTCTTTCAGGTAGTTGTAGAGAGCGATAAGGTCTCCCCTCAGCCTCCTCTCCTCCAGACTAACCAACCCCAGTTCCCTCAGCTGCTCCTCTTAAGACTTGCTCTCCAGACCCTTCACCAGCTTCTGACCAGGGACAGGCAGAGTGCGAAGTCCCCGGGTGCATGTGTACAGCACCAATACACTGGGCGCAAATGTACTCACAGAGGGGAGGATGGGGCCAACAGGTGTCCATGTAAGTGGCGTTCACATAAAACGTGAACAGCACAAATCCCATTCCTGCTTGTCAGCTAATGACACTTAAATTTGCTAGTAGATCACACACGTTTCTATCCAGCGTCCAGTCTTCAGAGCTGTGGTGTCTCCAATATCTAGCTCTCAGACCTCCTGTCCTCTTCTGTGGTTAGTCCAGCTTGAAGTTCACTAGCAGATCACACGCATGCACACACTTACAAAAGAAATAGTTAGTTTATGAAGAAGAAATACTGCAGCAATCACCAGGCAAGTGTATTGACCAGCAGCCTGTTTGCACATGATTGGCACCTTCTGTTTTCCCACTTTTTCCAATTTTCCTGTTCTTGATCCACCTTGATCCTTCCATTCGCCTGCATTTATTCCTTCCCTAAATATCTCCTAAGTTTTACTCAGTTTCACAGTCACCCTCAAACATCCTGTGAGAGGTTTGCTATTTCAATTAGACCCATGACAGTGTTTTTTTTTTTTCTTTTTATCAATTATATGGTCTTCTTATCAGCTACAAAGTTTCCAGCTGAACCTCTTAAGAGTTCCACTGAAGCAGTTCCTTGCAGTGGCGTTTCCGTCAGTTTCTTCGGAATTCTGGTGTTTGGTACTGTTCGTTAGGATTTGTGCATCTGTGTGCTTAATTTATCACGTCTCCTGAGCTTGTCTTTATGTTAAGTAGCTATCAGCCTGGTATCCCTAAAGTTGGAACTTCCTGGTTTACTTGTGGCCTTTCTGGCAATAGAGTATTAGCAGTGTAATAAATCCCATTAAAAAGCTAAGTAGGCAGAACCGCCATTTTATGCATGGAAAACAGAAAACAATCAAATCTCTGCTCATGAACTTTGGTAGCAAAGTGAAATACAGAGCCCAAGAACAACAGGGTCTTTTAACAAGCACTCAGCCTATGGTATCTTTCTCTTGATCAACAGTGTCTCCCTTCTTTTAATTCTATTTTTTTAATAACTTCCCTTATTTCCCCTTCATAATGTCTGTCTTGTCTTAGTCATACATCTGGTAAAAGGCAATCCAGTTCTTTGATTGACCTCACCTCGGACAGTACCTGGGATCAGCAAAAGCTTCACTTGTTTCCTAAATCCCGCTTGAGGCCAAAAAGCGCTTCATCTCCCTGGATTCCTTCCATCACCATCCCTCAGCCCTTTCAAATGACACTGCGGGAAGCTTGCAAGAAGTCCCAGTTGATGAAGTCCTACAGGTTTCTTGAATTAGACAATCAGAGAGACAAAAGGCAAAGCCAGGACGAAGCAGAATGTCAGAAACAATTCCGGGCACAGCCTGTACCTGCCCATGTGTTTCTGCCTCTTTATCAGGAAATAATGGAGCAGAATGAGATTCACAGGCAAACAGCAACACAGAAAAGAAAGGAGCTGCTACTTTCATCCCAGCGGCCCTTCAGTTTCCTGGAGAAGGAGGAGAAAAAGAAAGAAGCTATCAGACAGAAGTTCCTGGCAGCAGCAACCCCAAAGGAGAGCTCCAAACAGAAGCAAGCCTGTAAAAAAGTTCCTAAATCTACTTACGATCCACTTCTTGGAGACAAACTCAAAGGTAAAATGCCAGGGCTCTTCCTGTAAAAACAACTCTCTGTCTGCCCCTCGCTGCCCCTGTGCTGGGAGGTAGGATCATGGGCCACAGGGCGTTACTTGGCATATGAAGCCAATATTGTGACATCCCCTGGTGTTGTCTAGTTGCGCATGTATTACATGTCATTACATTCCACATAGATATCCTTAGTGTTCTAAATTTAGTAGCCTTGTTTCAGTGTCGGCAGCAGCAGTTCTGTACCACTCCCCAGCACATATGGGTACATAGAGCTCTTCAGACAGATTTCTATATCCTTTTTGCTGCAAATCATGACAGTTAGGGAATCCTTTCCTGCACTGAATTCCATACCTTTGGTTATGCTAAAGGGACTTAGATGCTTTGTGGCACAAACGTGACGACATGTAGTGCCAGAAGTGTCCACGGTCCATGCAGTATCTTAGAACTGACAATTTTACTCCCACCCGAGTGCTCTGTGCTGCTCTGGACCCCTAGGAGAAAAATATTTTCTGAGCCCAAATCACACAATTAGTTTGGTTCTAAGCAATAGTGCAGTAGTCCAGTCTCTCCTGCCATTCTCTGATGTTTTCAGTTACTTTCCCACTCACTTTCCACCATGTCATTAAGTGCTAAGACAGGGCAGGTAGGTGCCGGGACCTTTCTAGTCAGAGGGACAGCCAAGGAGATTCTCCTGATGCTTGTTTGCTTTCAGACGGCTTAAGCCCCCACAGTTATGTCTGAAGTAAGCAATAGAGACTTCATGCTTGAATATAGGAACTAAACCAGTCCTTGATAATCCTCATTGCTTTTCTCACCCCTTTCTTTTTTTTACTGCTTCCCACTGATTTCTTCTGGACTATACAGCAGTTCAGTTTTCATCAGAAAACATTCTGTTGTGGGGTACTAAACTAAATAGATTAGAAAGGTAAAAGAGAGCAAAGGACAAGCCATTGTTCTGTTTCTGTCTGGTATATGAGAAAGGAGAAGGAATGAATGTTTCATAGCTCAGTCAAAGAAAACTTATAAATAGACTCAAAAAAAGGTCTTATTTTGCAAACAGCAGTATTGGGTTTTTTTCTAAAAGCAAAAAAAAAAAACCCCACAGCCAGCTGTTTGCATTTTCTCAAATATTTAGTGCTGCACAGGAAAGGACTCAGTTTGATGCTATACCCTGAGACACATTCTTCCTATGGAAAGTTTGTCACAGAAGTCAGAAGACATGATCCATCCACCAAATGCTTCTTACTTAAAATATTTTCCAGTACAAACACTGCTTAATATTACATTAAAAAGCCATCATCGGTTGCAAGTATATTTGAACAGCCCCTTTGGATCACACAGTCAACATGACATAAAGTCCTGTATGAAAAGTAGAACCTTGATTAACACAACACACGTGCAAGACAAAGGGCACAAGTTAGCTGGTACCCCTAGGAACAGGAATAGGAGGAGAAAGCCTGTTCAGTAACTTACCCTGGTAAGTGAGAGACATCTAGAGATTAATGCCCAAGAAAGACTGCCATGTTTTTTCTGGTATCTTTGTTTTCTTTTTCCTGGGAGGCAGAGGAAAGAGAGGCTAGGAAGTATGGATAGAGGACACAGGACGTCTGGTCTCTCCTATATATGTAGCTGCCATCATAAAGAAAAGTTTAGAGTTGTGCAGCGGCGATTTCACAGCCTTTTATGTCACTCATATTCTTCTCATTGCTTTGCTTTTGATTTATTAGAAGCTGAACTCTACAGAGAAATCCGCATTCAAATGAGAGCCAAGGATTTGCTTGAGAGCTCCGTAGCTCTTATAGATACTAGCAGCTCTCAGAGGGAGCCTCAGTCCCGAACTGCCACTAAAACCAAGCAAGAGAGACTTGGGTTCTTGCAGGACAAAAGTTTCAGCTTCAAGCCAAGGATTAATCCAACAATACCGGATTTTGAAGGACTTTACTGGGCATTTCAGAGGGAAGCAGTAAGGAGACAAGAAATCAAAGAGGCAACTCGTAATAAGCCATTCAAGCTAAGAACCTCCAACCTCCGTGGCAGGCGGAGGCAGGCTAATGAAAAAATAAAGGTGAGATGACTGGATACTTCTGTGGTACTGCTTTCTCTGATCAAGATAGCAACTTCTTAAATTTATAGCATTTATTTGTGGATGATTAATGTCCTGTGACCTCTGCCTTTGCCTTGGAAGTACTGCAGAATTCTAGGACAAACCAGAGAACAAAATTCTGTACAAAGAGATGAGCTATGACAGCTAAGGCTCAGCCACCCGTCCATACTCCTGATCACACCTGCTTCCCCTCATCCCTCAGCCTCTCCCCATGTTAACCCCTACTGATGGAAGAAAGAAGAATGAGTGCATTGCCCACAGACCCCAACTGTCCTCTTTGGTAGACAAAGAACAGATGAGATTCTGTCCTGTGAACAAATACACTGAATGAAGTGCCATTTTTTTCAGGATTCTCAGCAACTTTCCAAGGTTTCAGTGCCAAGAAGTCATTCTCTGACTGGACTTCCCTCTCTCTGTTTGAACACCCTTCCAGTGCATATTACAGATGCAACTAGAAAAAGGGAATCTGCTATTAGGTAAGTAGAAAAGTTTGTCTGCAAGACCATGCTCCAACTAATGGCCAAAATGGAAGGGAAAAAAATCGATCCATTATCACATCTACTACATCAACAATACTTTTCCTAAATGTTTCTCTGTCTTCTTTCTTTGCTAATTCTTGACCTGCCTCCCAGTTGATCTGGGAGCTGCACACTTGCATGTCTGAAATTCTGCTTTTCTCCTTAGAGGACTATGAAAGTGAAATTCCCTGCTAGCATGTTGTCTGGCAGTCTAAAGTGAGCTCATTACTAACTTTTTTCTATATAGATGCTCCCAAGATAACAAAAAGGAAGGGGACAAAGAAGGAATTTATTGGCTGGAGAAACAGAAAAAGAAATGTCAAGCTATTCAAAAGTCAGTGAACAGCAGAGCAAAAGCCCTCGATCCGCATAAAAGTCTAGAGGAAACACACAAGGAGAAGTCGAAACAGAACTGGTCAGTATCCTGTTCTGCACAGAAATAACCATTTTCTCTACTAATTGGGGATCATCAGATAAATCTTTAGGAGGAATTGGGTTTAAAAACATTCCTAGCCTAAATTTTTTGGCTGTCATACCCACTCCACATTAATTTGGATTTCTTAACAATTACACCCCAATCTTTCCATACAGAACAGTTTCCTTCAGATTAACATTTGTAGAAAATGATTTGTACAAAAAAGCCAACTGAAATGTATCACTTGGTAAAACGCATGTAAGACAAGGTTTTCTAAAAATGTGAACGCTGGTTCTCTGCCTATGCTCCAGTAGTAAACCTTTGCTCATGGATCCATAACTTGCCAGCAATAGCAGTGTTTTGCCCAGCATTCAGAATCACGACAATTACCAGAGCTATTTAAAGGACAAAACAGTTATTGAGAATTCCTTGTTCCTGATCAGCTACAGTTAGAAGGAACCTGTATTAGAGAACTTTTCCATTTCAGGCAAAATATGAGAGCGAGAACAAAGGAATACAGAAAGGAGCTGGAAGAAATGCAGCTGCGAGTCAAGAACAGACCATACCTCTTTGAACAGGTCACTAAGGTAACTGGTCAAAGCTCCAGAGTGTTTCTGCGCAACAGGATACATTGTCTTTCATTAAAGACAGGCATTAAGAAAACTAGTCTCAAGTTAAGTCATGGGTAAGAAGGTGCAAATAGTTGCATAGTCTCATGACTTCGCTCAAAATAACACCTGGAAGGCCACCAAAGTATAATTGAAATTCCTTCCCACCACCTGAAAAACCACTCAGACTTATTTCTTGGCTGTAGAGCTTTCCAGTTCCTAGTACATACTGCAATCAAAATATAAGGTCTGATCAGAATTAAGACCTTATCACACCAGAAATTATATGCATACCTATTCTGTACCTCAATACCACAGCCTACAGTCTAGAAATCTTACACTTTTCCTAAAACCCTTCCATTTGAGCACTTTTTCTTTGTACCTCTAGTGCTACTAGGAAAACATTAATGACAGTTATGTCGCTTCTGTCACCTACAAGCTCCGCTTTCTGGGGTTGCATTCAGCACGTTTCATCTGCAAACCTATATTGCAACAGAGGTGTAGATACAATCTTTACTCTCTACAAAGTATCCTTTTCCCCGGGTCGTTTTTTAGTTCTGTCTCCCTGCAGGGATGGTATCTGGTTAGAGCCAAAGTGACAATACATTTACAACATGCTGATTTGAGATTTCTCAACAGAAAGTACCCTCCTGGGTCAGATTTTCTGTTCAGATGAGTGGTTAATGGAGGCAGAGAGCACATTTGTATGATAAATATTGGTAACGTTTCCGTTTGCCAGGTTGGAAGAATTCATCAGTATTGATAGCATTCCCTCATGTTGACACAAGATTTCTATCCCTCCACATAGACCACTTTAATCTTTTGGAACTGGCCAGTCCGTCTGGAAAACAATCATCTCAGACTACATTAATTTGCAAGGTTTATTTGGAGGCAGTGAGGACATAGGATCCAGGATGCTTGGTTTTCAGTTTCTTGAAGATAAGCTGATAGGAAGCTACTTCACATGTGCTCTCAGTTTATTGAGCCCTACTGTGGTTAGTGCTTGCAAATTATAAGCAAACATGCTTCCAGAATTTCTCATAACCCTTTTTTGCACATATTCTCAATTTGAGTGTCAGAGTAAGCACTCGGACACGGTACGCTAGTCTGGTAAGACTGGAATGCTGTAGAAGCAGAACAGAAGAAGGAAGAAAAAAAGAACAGAAGCCAGAAAATGTGAGCTCTGGCTTTGAGAGATGGGAGACATTCTCCTAGTATTTGGTTTTGGTACTGTACTGTATGATTTACAAAAATTCTGGACGGGGGATTTGCTGTCCTCTTGTTCTCATTAGAAGTGTCAGCCATGAACAACTTGACCATTTTGGGGAAGCCCCAGTTCTATGTGCTTACTGTTTTTGATTTCATAGCATGATGCTCGTCAAGGAGCAGAGCGTCGCTACAGACACACCCTCCAGCAGGTTGGGCTAAGTGAAGAATTTGTGAGGAAAAAAGGGAAAGACGCCACTGACTTGCTGGAAGAAGAATCTGACATCCACAGGTAATAAAAACAATGCAATATGGCTCTTTTGCCTTTGAGTAGGAATATTTTCCGTATTCGTGAAAGTATTCCGATTTATATAATCGAGTGCAGGCAAAATTAAATCAACTTCACTCCTCTTATTAAGCATCATGGCATCTCTGTCTTAACTCCTATGACTGCGATTTATTTCTTATGTATGGAGCAGAGCAGCACGTACCATTTCTGGTATTAGACAATCACTGTTTCTGCAGAGCACCCAAGCCTCGGAGTGAAAAGGACAACTGTACTGTACAGGAAGGGGAACCTCAAGAGGAACAGAATAGACAGGAAATGGCACCATGAGATCTAGCAGAAGAATCCATTGACCATCTCTTGATATTTTAATTCAAGATTCTCCAGGTTAATCCTCAGCAACTTTCTGATTTAGGCTGACACCTAAGAATTGCTCTGCGGTAAGCGAGATGTGAGAACTTAGTAAAGGAGAAAAAGACCAACTGTTGTTTAGAGCATGACTTGTCCAACGAAGCAAACTCTGCGGCCTTCCTTAGTCTTCACAAGTGTTCCCTGTGTGAGCCACTTCTCTTTCTTTACCAGGCAAAAAAGCAAGTTTAAAAAGTTGAAGCACTATCTTTGGACAAAAGTGGATACGAAAGATTGAAGAGGTACATACTCTAGTGTCAGCTCCTGTGTTCATGCCACAGAAGCATACAGAAAGGGGAGAATGCCTTTCAGTGTGCTAAACCTTGGTTTATACAATGCATTAGAATGCTTAAAAAAAAAACAACATCAGGATTTGACCTACCTTGGGAGAAGACTCAGAGGGAAGTCCTCTGGTGTTAACTCTTCAGTCTGCTCTGCTCCTTCCCCCCATGAAGAAGCAGCAATAGTCTTTCTACATTATCTCCCATACTTTGTGCTGTTGTTTTATTTAATTATTAAACTGTTCTTATCTCAACCCATGAGCTTTACTCTTCTGATTCTCTCCCCCATTATTTGAAACATTTTTAACCTCTTACCAGTTTAGGTCATTAATTTAGCCTAAAAACCAACCAAAATTATGAAAAGGATGTAATTAAACTCGGGACTGCTGTTGTCCTCGTTCTACAGTTACTGTGATATCAAAGATGGACTCTGGTGGAAGAAAGGTCAGGTATTACCTGTCAGCATGTTGCGCTCAAATGGCTGGGGCATCTTAAATGGTATCGTTCACACATTAGTGGTCTTCCTTTTCCTGACAGTAATAACAATCTCAAAAATACAAACCCTTAGCACCTGGAATGTTTTCTGAGGATTATAATATCAAAGCACTTTGAGATTAAAAGATTTTTAAATGGCTATCAATGTTTCTGCACTGTCCATTTTTTTAATCAGTCATCTTTTCCTCACTTTTTAAATGGAAGTTGTGTCTCTCCATCTTCCTTACTTCAGTCCATTTCTCCTTACACTGTAACAACAAAACCTCGTCATCAAATCAGAAATACAGTACCTGTAAGAGCTACCACATTAGATAAAGATATAAAACCGAGATCATGATATTTTTGATCATAACAAAGTACTAGATTCAAGAATTTATGGCCCCAGGGTTTCAGGCTGCTGTTCCACAGAGATCAATTCATCCTGATACATAATTGAATGCACTGGGTTGCAGCAGTCCTCCCTACTGACCCAAAGAATCTCCAACAAATCTGAGTTTAGGCTTGTATTTTTCCTTTTTTCCTCCTTTTCCAGTTGAAGAGCTTTCTACACAATGCGTCTGCTGCATGCTGTGTCACAGACTGAAATGCAGCCCTTCACTAGAGAAATTCCCAACAGGTTGGCACGGCTTCTTGCACTGTAGAGGCTTTCCACACTGAGAAGAGGCTTAAGCACCTGTGAGGGTTCAAGGCAGGCTGTTATCAGTGTACCAGTTTCTACATAGGTTTAATTGTGTACGACACACAAAGGCTGTTCTTTCTCCTGTATCCTCTAGAAAACAGCAGTGATGTAATCATATTGTCACTGTGCCTTGTCACATTGAAAGAGGAAGGAAAGAAGTTGTCTTTCATGGTGCAAGTCCGTGGTCTAAAGCCCATTGGGCTTGTATGGATATATCTGGAGCAGTGGGAGGGAAATTTTCATACATACATTTTAAGAGGTATTTACTAAAATTGTTTGCTACTTTCCATAGTAATACATGCTGGAAAAAGAAATTTCCAAGTATGTGAAGTGTAAAGGAAAATCTTAAGAAAGGAGGAACAAAGGTTTGGCTTTAAATTAATATATGATATTATGGCCATATCCCTTTAACAAATACTAAGGTGACATGCATGAATACAGTAACAGATAAATCCAAGTCTTAATATTGGTCAGAAATTGCTGAAATGGTGATGAAAGTAAAAGCATCAAACTAAGTAACTGAAACTCACTAGAACCTTTCTTGCTGAGAAGTGTTGTTCTGAAACTAGGATTACCCTTCCACAATCCTAAAAGATTTGTAACCTCTTACTGTATCTCAAAAATGGCATGGAAATAAAGAATTTTCACTTTTGCTCTGGATTTTTGCATTTTATGAAAATATTTTGTTATTTTTAGGTAAAAGAATTGCAGACTGTTCAGCTGACCTAAAAAATACTGCAGTAAAGAAGACATCTCATGAGAGCACCTCCCATCAATTTATGAGATGGTAGCCAAACCACATCAGATCCTGATTCACAGGTACCTGGTGGAGCTCCTACACGAAGCTCCAAATTGCAATGCCTTTAATGACAGCAGCACTAACTTTACATTCAGCCAGGGAGCAATATACACTAAAAGCATTCTCTTCACATAGGAGCTATTATAGACATGTAGTATCTTAGCAAAACTCTGCATTCTTAATAATCCCAATTCTGAAGAACATCTTTAAGTTAACAAAAATTCAAAACATCTAGATGGTAGACTCATTTGAAGAGCTTCATATACCAAAGAAATTTTGGAGGAAAATGTGACTGGGGAAAGCAGGAAAAGACGACAGCAAATGTAATTAAATGATATCAAGTAGTACATTTATTCCAGATAGCACGTCAGCTTCTGACAGTGAGATGTATTAGAATAGAGTCTCTGAAGGTAAAGGATGGAAGGAAGGCCTGCTGCTCAAGAGACTGAATGTTTGTACAGCGCCTAGCAAGATGAGGTCCTGGTCCTTAACTGGGGCTCCTAGGTGCTCCAGCAAAAGAAACGTGTTAGGCTTTAGGAGAATGGACTGCATAAACAGTTTTGAAATGGCGTTCCACGACAGGGGCTAAATGACACCTAAGCAGCAGACTTCACCTTTTAAGCTCTGCAAGAGAGAAACTTGGTCCAGTAGGTCTTCTCCAACTCCAGTTTTAGGATTCATTCTCCATCTACCCACCTGCTCCATCCGTAGTTAAAGTAATGTTCACTCATCCTGCTGCAACATGGTGAGCCTCTAGCAGGAATGATCAATCCCACTTCAGTCACCACATATAAGAGGGCGGAAGAAAGAGCAGCTGGTCTCACCCTCCTCTACTCCAATAATAGACTCAGTGTCTGGCAGGTGCAGAGACTCAACACCAAGGCTGGGCTGAGAGTTCATGGACATGAGATTCTTACTATGCACTGTAGATTCTTCCAGCAAACTGCTGCCCATCAATGACTCTATTGTGCAAAAAAAAGGGCAAAACAAAATTCTCATGATGTAATGATACTGCAACATATGATACAATCCCTGCTCATCTCCAAGTCACATAGACTTCTTCCCTAGACACCTATGTTATCCGTTCCTACGCTTTGGGCACCCAGCACTCCAATGGATAGTAGCTCCTATATTATGGTTTTGAGCTTTAGTATGGCGGGATCTCATGCAGGCTTGTCTTTCTCTTTAAATAATTCACACTGCATTAAAAAACAGCCTTCTTACAACAAGAACATATAACAAAGGGCACAAATTCCGTGTGAAAAAAAGATATCAGATTCACATCAGTTTTGAAAATAATAGACCTATCTGCCCCTTGACGACAATAAGGAAATACACCTTTGTCTTCTATTCTAGAAAAGGGGAAAGCGAGCAATCCATCCTCATCTCCAAGGATGCAGAACAGTCCTTTATTCCTTAGTGGCTTGTGGTCTTGTATTTTCACAACAACCATCTTCCTTTCTTTTTGACATCCACTATTTCTTTCCTGCACTTCTCCCCCACAGAGAGTGCCCTCCCTTCCTTACCTGGCTGTTCTCGCTCCCTGCTGCCAGCTGTTCCAATTCGGGAGTGGTGTTTCCTCATATGCACATTTCTGCTACCACTCTGGGAAAATGTCTTCCCACAAATTTGGCACTGATGGGGCTTCACTCCTTGGAGTAGAAAGGGAAAAAATATCCCAAGAATTACCAAATCAGGAATAAAGACTTAATCAACCAAGAAGCCAATAATACTGTTTTGAAATGGCTGTTGACACCACTGGTGCTAAATCAGTGAAAAAAACAAATGAGAAATATTCCTGTTTCCGGGAGAGAAGTAAGCTTCCAGGAAGAGTTTCAGGTATCAGTATTGCCAGCTGTTGGAAAACTTGAGTCTGAAGAGTAACATAAAGGCTTCAAGTCTGATGTATGAGAGGGAACAAGTTATTTGGAATCTTTTACTCAGTGACATGGAAATATTTCATGTCCCATACCTAGAATAAAATGACCAGAAGCAAGGAAGCTATCTCCTGCCATCACACAACAAATTGCAGCATCTGGTTTACATTACTGAGGAGAGACTGGATGATGACTTGTCACTGTGAAAAGATTTCCATTTTACAGAGCAGGCTATCATTTTCACAATACAACAAGTATGATGTCCACACGAGTGAGCTCAATAGCATGGAAGTCAAGGAGAAGCCAAGGAGACAGGAAAGAAAAAGCATGGAGAACTCAGGTAACCCCAAAAGTTACTACCCCAATAAAATCTCCCCTTCCCCAAGCAAGCCATATTCATTATGTGCTGATGACAGATCAAGCAAAACAGAAGGTAGAAGCTTTGAAACACTTGTGAAATACATTTCCATCTAATACTTTGCTCAATTAAAAGTATGTAGTATTAAAAAATGAAGGAAAACCCTACCTATGGCAGAAACCCACTCATGAGAGATTTCAGATTTTAATGGCTTTGATTAATATATAGAAGTACTAGATTCTCTCTTTCAAAAAAGAAAATGGTATCTATGAAACAGATATTCAATTTCATGACATTTTAGGAACAATATAAAGAATATATTTTAAAAATGTAATTTGAATTTAGAAACAGAAGCAACAGAAAATATTAAAGTGTACAGGCTACAGGCACCACAAAGGAAGTCGTGAAATGCTATGATCAGAAGTCCTGTAGAAACCAGAGGATTTTCCTTAAGGAAAACAAACCAAAGTCCTACAACATAGATCTTTTCTCTGATAGGTCACCGAATGTCAGGTGAAGGCTCTTACCTGAGTGGACAACCAAATGTTTCCGAAGGCTGGAATATTCGGCAAAGGAGCGACCACATCCCTGTGCCTCACACAGAAAGGGTTTTTCCCCTACAAGGGAAAAGTAAGTTCTTAGATTTTGGCATCACAGCTTTTTGCCCAAGTACCTCTGACGAGCTCTACCCCATTCTCTCTTACATTCTCCTTTTGTTGTTTTACGTGCAACAAAGTTCAAAAGAAATTACACATATGCTTCCTAAGGCTTTTAAAGCATTCTCTTCATCAGCTTTCAAGAGGAAACACTAACATTTTTTCTGAAATATTCTCAGATAATCATTCAGTGAAAGCGAAGCAAGGGTCTACTGTTTCTAACTAGATCTTCCAAGTGCATAAATACCAAAAGAGTAATATGAAAGTCCCTGGACTATGACGTATCTTCTATATGCAGTTCTTAAAAAACAACGTTCTGCTCTGCACACTCCCACAATCCTGTTCCCTTTCTGCCTCTCAGTGCCAAAAATCCCATTAACTGTATTTCCCTTCATATCAGATTCTAGACTTTATTTCAGATCAGGCTGAACTTGGCAAAATCCCGTGAGAGACGTGTCAGGCATTTATATTTATGTGTGGAGGAACAGTAATTCAAGGCACAATTTGTTCTCAGAGGCTGAAATTTGTTATTTTTATATATCTCCATGGCTATTTTTATATTTGTCTAAACAATGATAAATTGGGAGGTGACTACACTAATGCAGTGCAATATAATTAGTCTATCTAAACACCATCTTAATAAAACCTTAAATAAAATTAGGTAACTTTTGCCTGCAACATCCCACTAAAGAACTCAATATACCATGTTTAACACTATGATTTCATGTCTTTAACTAGACTCCTGTATCAGAGTAACAGCAAGTTCACAGGAGATGAAGCAAGCTATTTTAGCTCTTTTATTGCCTAACATATACATAGTTCTTTCAGAATAAACTTTTAAAAGTTGTTTCTGCTGTGATTTTGCCTTCAGAAGTCCTCTCCCTACAGTGCATTTTTGAGCTTCCTGTCTGCTATAGCATTCAACAGATCTGAGCAAAAGCGATCAACGCAGCATGTTCAGATTGGTGTGACAAAGCAGAAATATGTGGCAGATTCTCTAACACTGGTGGTACCTTCTGCCTTGTTATAAATATTTAAAACTTGGAAAGAAGGAAGAAAAACTGCCATTGACAAAAATAACAGCACACAGCTCCATCTATAAGAAACCCTAGATCTATTTACACCTGCAGTTTTATAACACCTTTGGACTGATCAAACTCTTAATTGCACATTATCAATTTGCAGGTAAGTTATTATTTACTCCTCCAGAAGCTACTTCCTTGCTGATTGCAGAACACTCATTCTGTCATGGAGGACTGTGCATGTGTCAGCTGGGCACATTAACTTTATCTCTGCCTTGGCTGGAAGCTTCAAGTGCAAAAGACAACTGTAAAAACAATGGCTGCTGTTACTACACATTCAAAATTTTATTATTGGTATAGATAATTTGTAACTATATTCCAACATCTGCCCCCAAACCGTGTGTTCTAGCTAGACTGCAACTTTGTTAAAATAGCAAGCTTTTTCCATGGGTATCTACAAAGTACATACCATATGGTAGTGTTAAGTAAGGCAGAAGGCATAAACAGCTGTTGGTAGCCCACGTGATCTGTGATTTCATTTTACTAGAGAGGCCTTGTGCTCTCGCAGTTGTCAAGGTTATTCTGAAATGTTAACCAACTGTAATGCAATGCTACCTTCCTAGGCCATCAGGGAATCTAACAATATTCCGAGAGGCTTGAACTGGGCCATTTCTTTAAGTGGTGTGATCACCCTGAGGCTTAAAAAAGCAACCAAACAAAGCCACCAGAATATTCACCATGAACTTTGCTAACTATTAAATTGCTGATCATTTCAGCAGTAACTTGTGTGCTTTTCTCAAACAGCTTTCTGGGATAAAAACACCTAAAGCACTTTATGCAGTTGTCAAGACTTTGGCTGGTACACCAACTTCTAAAAATACTGACAAGGCAGGATCAAATTCTCCAGAGCAGACAGCATAAACAAACCGTGTATAAAACACAGCACTATGAAATAAATGTTCTTGTTTTATTTAATATAAAAAGCTGAGCATGAGTTAGGAGTACATAAGCTCCAGCATATGGTAACATCCCGAATTAGCATTAACACAAACAGAACAGCTTGCATGCCAAAATGCTGTCTTCTAATTATTGCCTTTTTCTACTAGACTTTGCTACTATATTTTTGCTACTCATTCCACTGTATTCCTCACTTCCCTAAATTTCCCAGAGGTAGTCACTCTACAAGCAGCACAGGTAACATAAGCTAGTCAGATTCAGCCAGATGTCAGTACAGCTACGACTGTGTCCACAGAACTCCACACTGGAGAAATATCCAAGCTATTGTGCCTTTCCAGAATTTAAAATAGCTTCTTTATAAAAAACAATTACAGCAGTTGTGTTCATTAACTATTCCCTTGGGAATAGTCTAGTTTCCCCCGCAAAAAACACACACCCCTCCCTCCATCAAACAACCTGATGGAGGAAGAGAATCTTCAGAGCATGGGTCTGAGCAGCGTACGGCACTGTCATATAGCATTGGAAGGGTGAAACCTATGTGAAATTATACAGGATAGTAAAGGGTGTAAGCAGTTGATTAATTTGACCTGTAGATCAATATGAATTGATAGAAAAGGGACATTAATGAAGGGCAGAGATAAACAATGTAATATTCTCAAAAGTTTGAGGATGGAGGAGGAAGTGGTTTATTTCTCAGTAAAGACCCCACCTCTGCAGACCACAAATAGGTGAGGTCTAAAACACACCGGTGTGAATTCGCAGGTGGTTCTTTAGATTTCCAGCTGTTGTGAACTGTTTCCCACAGCCCAGCTCTGTGCACACAAAGGGTTTTTCACCATTGTGAGTTCTCATGTGCACCTTCAGCCTCTGCAAGACGTAGAAACTTTTTCCACAGCCTTCTGCGGGGCAGGTGAAGGAGCGATCATTCCTGGAAATCAACAAAATAGCTGTTTCATTACCAGCTACTGCAATGCATTTTTCACGAACACTTGACATCTTTTTTTGATTGAATGAAAAGCAGAAACATTTAAATAAAAATTAATTGTATCAGAAAACAGAGAGACTCAAATGAAGTGAGCGACCTAAGTCCTAAGGAACTAGAGTCTGGGTGGTCCACTGGAAGAACTTGTTCCAGTAATATCTTTTAATTGTATTACCTTGCCTATTCCCTACCCAGAATGATTTAGTAAAGCAGCACAACAGATTATATAGGAATGTTGTGGAATTTCAGTCACTGGAGGATCAAAAACGACTGTATGTGTACATATAACACAGGCAATTACTGCTGGCCCTGCCTCAGGGCAACATGATGGGTTCATGTCTATTGGAGTCCTTCCCAGTTTTTAAGCTTCTCATCTACAATTTACATTAGAAACTGCCAATTTCTTAGCTAAAAAAAGATTACGGCCATTTGTTAGAGCAAGCAACTTTGTTCAAGCATATATAAAAACATGATAGCATCCTACAAGTTCTAACGTTCATTATATCACAGAAGTGATACCTGTTAAAATACAAATATTCTAAACTGAACACTAACAAGGACCTGCAAAAATAATCTAAATCTGGTCAAAGTGTTTCAACATAAACGACCTCAAGCAAGCAACAGGCCTAGTATTTCTAAGAGTAACACTGGGTTTTCACAGCTTGTCGATGTCAAAAACTAATGGTATCCCAAATACAGAGCACAGTTTTTCAAAGTCATGATAACATATAGCTTTATTCTGCTCACCGGTGTGTTTTCAGATGATACTTGAAGTGAGCTGGCCACACAAATGTCCGATCACAGCCTTCAACTGTGCACTTCAGCTTCCTTTCCACCCGAGATAAATGAGGAATGGGGCTAGAGTCTTTTGGCTGCCCATCTCCTGAGCAAAGATGAACATTTTCACCTGGAAAAAAAAGCCCAGCAAAATCTAAGGAAGATACAGATTACTATAATGTGTCAAATTTAACACATAAAACCAGGATCATATCTGATACAAGACTGTAAAGCAAGTATATCCCTGGCTACTAATTGTTTACCGTGTCCCGCATACTGCTGCCTAGCCCATTACAAGGATCAGACACAGATTTGCAGACTTCACCAGGCTCATACATGATTCCCAACAAGCTATCTGTATCAGTTCAGCTGCTACCAGATCAGGCTTATCACTGGAAGAATTGAAAGCCAATGCATCAAAAATTGTAAAAATGTTCTCTATATCAATATCAATGAACCAATTTTAAGTATGAGCTATTTTTAAAAACACCTTAGCTAAAAAAGAGGTATTGCATTTGTTTGCAATTATTTATTAAAATAACTAAATCACGAAGCATGTGACTAAATCCAATTATGTATTCTCCAGAAACCTGATGTCCAAACTCAGTGGAGCTAAGAAATCAGTACACAGTACTTTCAGCACATGAGTTACAGTACGCATTAAAAACAGACACTTGAAAGTGAAAATGAAAGTTGAAAGACAAGCAGCTGCAGTCAGAAAGGAGATACTCTTTGCATGTACCAGAGAACATGTGGACTACAATGGAACTGCTGCCTCTACTGAAGTTCATTCCTTGAGAAAAACTGAAGAGCTTGTTTATATTGCAGAAAAATTACAGGATTGTTCTGTATCATCCTGTCACTCTTGATTTGAAGACATGTCAGAATAGATTAAAAGCAAAAGAGTAAAAGAGAGAGGAAGAAACAAGCCAAAACCAGGGGCCTTGTATGGAACATTCAACTTTTAAGACAGAAGCAGGGGATTTCCTACCATTATTGCTTGCTTTGGCATTCTTAGCGAGTTGTGCCCGAGTGGCAGCAATTAAACTGTCATGGGCCAATTCTTGCACTCGTAGGAACCAGGGGGTACTGCTGTCTGTGCTATCATGAGAGAGGAAGTCATTCCCAGAATCTTCTGCTTCATCTTGAACAAACACTAAGTGCTCTGCTGGAGACCCCAGCCCTAGAAAAAAAGGCAACTTCATGAAACAGAAGGATAACGTAACAGAGGGA
The DNA here is from genome assembly GCF_963921805.1 of Phalacrocorax carbo. Classification (NCBI taxonomy): domain Eukaryota; kingdom Metazoa; phylum Chordata; class Aves; order Suliformes; family Phalacrocoracidae; genus Phalacrocorax; species Phalacrocorax carbo. The sequence continues at coordinate 12,121,419 of NC_087521.1, read as the reverse complement.
AATTTCTTTTGCTTTCCAGAGGCTAGTGTACATGGCATAGATGCAATAGCTACACTGAAAAAGTCTTCACTGACCTCTACATTGTAGGAAGCTGTTGATGATTAAATGCTCCTGAAATAATCCCATAATGCCCAGAAAATTCTGTGATCTTTCCCCTTCATAAGCAGCAGGGACAGAGTTGTATCTCCTACATTCTGCTGTCCAGATGCAGCCAGATGACAAACAGAAGGAGAATTACCTGCTCTCGTTAGGTTGAGAAGAATAAATGAAGTGCTGTCACTGGGTTGGAGGTCTTGCAATAAACTGGAAGTCTCTGGAGTTGACAGAAGCTCAGATGGTTTCTGTACATTCTGTACCCTTGTTTCTTCTCCATCAGGGCCCACATTTACCTGGAGACTTCTCAAGACAGCAGATGAAGAAACATCTTTGGAAGAATTAGTGTGACTTGGAGAACTGAGATCTCTTTCATCATCTGATGAAGAAAGTGAAACCAGAGTAAATAGAAGTATAAATACACTATGACTAAAAGATACTGATGAAGTCATTTTTCTAGGAAAAAAAAGCAGAACTTGAGAGAGATTGGAGGAGAAAGGAATTTTCTAACTAGTCAGACTTCACTGTTAAATAAGAAAAGTTTCAGTCACCCTTCCGAACTTGTTCCTCCATCCCTGGAATGCCTTATCAGCAAGAGGCAGTGCGCCACAGTGGCCCAGTGAGGACAGCTGTATGAAGGGCATGCTTGCAAAGATCTGCCGCCTAGATTTTACCTGGCAACATGAGCCTGTTGCATTCTGAGGTCTCAGTAACAGGAAGTAGAGAAAGACAGGTGATGTCTTTTGGTTCCGATTCCACCAGCCCTTGCCCCAGTGGAATAGAAGTATTCTGAACAAACTGAACCAGCAGCTGAAAAAAAGATAGTGAAGATTAGGTCAAGAGCAACACCAATAATTTAAAAAGGTACTAAACCCAGCCCACTACCCTCTACTGTCTTGTAGGAGACACTGAATATAATCCTGTGAATGCACATCAAAGTAAATGGAAGCTTTTCGATTTACATTAATGACAAAGGAGGAATTGTTTGTATTTTTCATAATTTCTTTAACATACAATAAACAGCTCTGGATCCTTGCGTACTACTCTGAAGCTACTTAGGCTTTATTCTTTTTAAATTAATCTTTTACCAAGGTAAATTTTACAAATATATGCCATGTTTTAAGGCATATATTTGTAATTAAACTTTTACCACTTGATGCTTTACTACACTGTAACCTTCCAAGTAAATATTTCCCATGCTCAGCCTTTGGTACAGGTATTTTTTTAAAACATCATCTTTAGATACCTAACTGAAAGAAAGTTGACCTTTTTCAATTAAAAAAAGCAAGCAAAGGACTAGTTGCAAAGATGCCTAGCTAATGGCTATTCAAAATAGACAGATAATGATCAGAAAAACAAGGTTGGGATGACGGGTGACAAGGGGGAGATCACAGACAGTCTTATCCATCCAAATCAGCTACTCCTAAGTCCATCAAAGATGGACAATTAAAGCCATTGTCCTTGGTGTGAAACCCACCCACTGTGGGCATTCAGCAGAAGAAACCGTCTCCAGAACACTATGCAAAATAAGGGGGACTATTGCATAAAAAGGTATAGGACTTATACTGGGATGTGTTCCCTGGGGAGGACTTTGGGAGGGAGCAAGAGATGGGGGGGGCGGGGGGGTGGTTGGGTGGTGGGGCGGGGGATTGTTCAGGACTTATTCTGCATTGTTTAAGGAAAAGGCTGAAGGCAGGAAAAGGAAGGGATCAAGGTGAATCAGGGCAGAACAAACACAGGAAAACGGAGAGAGGAGGATGAAAGAGGCCCATTACATATAAGCAGGAAGTTGGTCAATTCGGTAATCTGGCGCAGTTCGTCCTGTCTTTTCATTAAACTCCATTCCTAACTATTTCCTGTGTGATCCCCCTCTCTAGAGTGTGTGTGTCATGTGCTAGAGAATTCCAAGCAGACTGGTTGGCAAGCAGAATGAGAGGCATGGGCACATATCCTGGAGAAACCCACGAAGGTTATCTCTAGGCAGCAACCCTTGGAAACAGAACCAGTCACCTCGCACTGCCTGTGTTTATGTGGGTAAAGCTATGAGCATCCTACTTGTGTTAGTCTGTTTGGCGCCAGTCACATCCGTACAGTGCGTGTGTGTGTGTGCACCTATTTGAAAATTGTGTTAAACCTCACTAGTGGCTGGATCTAAGATCAGAAATAGGGAGCAGGCCCTCATCTTGATGGGCCCAGGAGGTGAGAAATGCCCGGGTCATTCAGTCCAGCAGATTCACCTATCCTTAACGTCAGTGAGCTCTGGCAATGCAAAAATTACTTCTGGCTAATGTAAAAATCTTGAGTTATAAAAAAGGAACCTGACACTTGAAAAGGAACTGAGAGTCAGACAAATGCCTTTCCTAACCCCTGAAAGTCTTCCCATATTTAACAAAGTGCAGAGCAGCAAAGCACGTGCCTTGTTTATTCATTCTGTCCCCTTGCCAACATCCCAAGCTTTTGTCAGATTACTGGATATAATGCTGAACTCCTCTTTACCTCCAAGGCACAGACACAGAAATGAGGCTCTCTTTTTTTTCCCATTACCAATGCCACAGCAGTCCATACTAAATTATCCTGATTTAACCAGGGAAGCACTGCTGGGGGTTAGGGGATAATAGCCCAAATTTTGCAACGGACTGAATTAATTTTTCTGTGAACTCCACAAGTTTTTTAAACAAATACGGTCACAAATCCCTCCCCTGTATGGAGTTAACTTCCGGAGACCAGAAAGACTGAAAGGGGTCAGTTGCAACAGACCCAGACACATGCTCCACATTTCAGAGAAAATGCCCCTCAAAAACCATATATATGATCTCATTATTTGGCTATAAATTCTGCCAATTAGACTTACTCCTATACTCACGTTCTCAAAATATTTTGAAAAACACAGATGAAAGAAATATGGAAAATAACAATATGCCAAAATGTTAGCCCTTAAGTCACTATTCCTTATCTCTAGGAAACCCTTTGACATAAAGAACCTGTATTCTGCTGCTGTTTAGCAAACAACCATATGCAACAGACTTCCTTTATCTTTGGCATTTAGAAGGAAACTGTACAAGATAGTTATTCCAAAGCTACTACCCTCAATATGACACATTTTAGCATGCATTCACGCAGAGCCGAGACGGAGTTGTCTGTGCCTTGAGATGGTTCATCAATGTCAAAAGAAACAGAGTAAAACAAGTGTGATAAGCCCATGGTATATTTGTGATTAAAACCCAAAAGTCACCAATAATTTGATTCTTATTTTGTACATTGTGATTGTCCTAGTATTTAATTTTCAGAATTACTGGCATGTAATTCCAAAATATTTCTGTAGCAGATACCAGCCTTTTGAGCCTCTCCTACATCAGGATGAAGATCATTCTATCAAAGAAACTGCAAAGAAAACTTAATATGTTGAGTTCTGATTTCTCTATGCTTATTTCCTCTTGTGAAAACACTGGAAATACAGATGCTTCCTCAGACAATTTTACCTCAAAGAGTTACCAATGTCAGAGCCCTGAAGCCTTAATTGCCCCAAGCGGTCTTGCATGGTACCCACACCCTCCACCCAGGGACTCCATTTAAGCTCAGCCTGTGCTCTCTAGTCCCCTTTCTGAGCTGTAGGTTTTCCCGTCTCAAGCCCTGTCTCCTGGATGGACCTCAGACTTTTACTGCATCAGTGTCTCCGGCCCCATCTCCTGCTACTCCTGATGGGACTCTCTGGATGGACCCTGGACCTGGTTCATTGCTTTGCCTTGTCCAGGGCTGTGGATGGACCCTGTTTCCAGCACCCATCTCTGCCTGCTGTGCTCAGGTGCTGCAGGACCGTGCCAGGTCAGTGAGGGCACCACCTGCGCTGGGATCACCCTTGGCTCCCAGCTCACCCTCCCTTAGGAGCAGCCTGTCAACACTGACAATTATGAAGGTAAAAATTAAGTCTTGAAGTCATTCAGATGGCATTATGCCACAAGCCAGACTGGAGTTCAGTTTGAAAGGTTAGCATTTTTTCCTCTTAGGTATATTATAAGATTATCCAGAGGCCCTAGTCAGAAGTGGGAACTATTTTTACATTGTCAAAAAAATTCATAGGCAATATGAGACAGTCCCTCCCCCAAGGCCATGTGTTCTAATTTAAGATTTAAAAACATGGGGAAAAGGAATAAAAAGAGAAGGGAGTTAGGAATAACAGAGCAAAGCAAGCAGAAGAAAGAAGTTGGACAAAAAATTGTGAGCAGCAAGATGCTTCTAAATTACTGTATTGTCTTTCATTTAAAAGCTGTTCATCACCCCTACTGCATCCTACTCCACCAGGAAACACTTGTTTTATGGACTTGTTCTATTTTTATACAGAAAGTCTTAGATAAAACTTTCCTCCTACACTCGCAAAACTTTGCTTCAAATCCTTGACTTCCACAGAACAATGTTAAGCCACTAGGGAAAAGCAAAATGCAGCAGCCACAAACAGATGCTCGAAAGAAGAGAGATCCCTTTAATTTTCTTTGTAAAGTAATAACAAGCTAGTAAAGAGAATTAAAAGGGGGCAAAAGAAGTAGAAGTAAACAAAAGGACATGAATCATGGTCATTGTTGAAATTTGGAATAAAAAACCCCCAACCCTTCTCAGAAACTAAAGCAAATGAATCACCAAATATATATTCCTCCCAACTCTACATTAAATACTTCAGAAAATAAAAATGTTCATGTGACAGTTATATCTTGACAGCCAAGTACTTTCAGAAACCTTCCTTCCTGTTCAAAATCAATGAATACCTTTGTGACAACTACAGCAACTGGCATATGGGGGAAAAAACTAATTACAAACACTGTGTGCTGCTTTCTTAATTTTCTTTTAATTTGGTTTTGCAGCTGAAAGCAAACAGGAAATTGTAAGGGTACCTGGTAATTGGCTATTCAGCAAAAAAGATAGACTAGGAACAGGAGAGGTGATAAATTAAATGTGCAGATATACAAACTCTAACAAACTGCAGATAAGAGAGTAACAAAGACCAGAACCCCTGGGATGCTGATGGATGGGCCATTACAGGAACGACTCGAGTGTGACCTTGAAGAAATTTAACCAGAAACTTTGTAAGAGATAGGAACAATATTATCATGGGTTACCAGAACACTAGCAAACTTCTTACAGCATATGGGGGAAGTTCTGGGACCAGGTAAAATTTATTATGATGTCTTAAGAGGAGGCTGTGGGAATGTGAAAAACTTGTGGGTGTTTATGGGAAGGATCAAACGTGGGGAAAGGGAGGGATCAAGGTGGATAGGAGAGGAACAACCCTGGGGAACAGGAAGGGGGTGGGGGATAATGTGGGTTGACCCACAGGCTGCAGGTCAGCGTTCCACTGTGCCTCATCACAGCAGTCTAACCTGTCGTCTTCTCAAATGCTGTTTGCTCCTGAATAGTTTCCAAGTATGTTCTAGTTAACTTCAAGTTGGACTAGCCTGTGAATAGAAGGCAACAATCTGGAAACTTAATATCCTGGCCAGAGGCTGGATTAAAAACCCCAGGGCCCGGAGATGGATACTGGAAGGACTCAAGGTTTGGCAGAGACTGGGCAGATCCATGACTGTGAGTATGCACATCAGCTGAAAGACAGCACGTGTGTGATACACTAGCATATTTCAAATCTGATTACCTGTAGGAACAGAATCAGGCCATTTGTGTTGGTGGGTGCCTGTAAAGGTACTGTGCTGCCGCGTGTTAGTGTTTATAGCCATACACATCTGTACTGCCTATGAGTGCATGGGTGCATATTGGCAGTTCAGGCTCAGCCTCCTGTCTGCCTGCACCTGGGAACAGTCCAGAGGTCTCTCGTCTGAAGGAGCAGGAGGGGAGAAATCTCCTGGATGCTACAGTTCATCAGATCTTGTAACCACAAAATATCTGGCATCACAAACAGGATCCAGATGGGCTGTAAGTAATTCCTCAGATGGTGACTTATAGAATCTCTGTGTAAGGAGGGGGACTGATCCTTCAGCAAATATGGCCAAAGTGCTAGAATTTGTAACCAAGCAGACAGAACATCTTGGTGCACCTGAACAGGATTAGTTAGGGAAACTGAATGTACAGACTATTAACACAAAAGGAATTATAAGAGGTGTAAAGTGGCTTTACTCTATAGCCAAGATATCAGTTGGAATTTGAAACATTTTTTTTGTATTGATTAATTGCAAAAGGACATCCTCAACTTAAGAGATTCAAACTTCATGGGTCAGATGAGAGTCACACCAGGAGAATCTCTGGATACTTATACCTTGGAGGGACAAAATGAGCAAAGTTCAGCTGCATCTTGCTATGAAGAATTTTATTTTGGGCTCTGCCATGCCACCTTCCTGAATATACCCTTCTTTTACTCCTTCTGCTGAAACACCACATAACTCTGAAAATCCTGTAAGTAATGTAGACAGTGTATGCACCAAAAATGTAAAATATTTCTTTTTGGCTCTTGTCACTAATCAAATAATTGTCATCCCTGCTGGTCAACAAGAGATGGCTGGACAGGATGATCCCAGGGTCTATCAGCAGAAGCAGTGCAGAATGTTTGTGCTACCAAGAAGCTTGGATAATGTCCCTGACCGGGGTGGGGGGAAGGGAGAAGAAAACCAACCAACCCCACCAAAACAAAATCTTCTTAAAGAAAAGGGAACCTCTCCTAAAGATCCTAAAAAACCAACACAAAACACTACAGAAACAAATTAAAATATGGCCACCTGGGATGGACCGGGTTGGTTTGTGTCCCATAACAGACCTGCTTCATCAGATGATTCAAAAGCCAAGAAGTGTCAGGCAGTTGCTTTGTTTGAGGTCGGGGTGGCTGGGAGGGACACAGCATGGTGGGGAAGGTTGCTCCAGTACTAATGTTCAGATCTATACTCCCACTGGTCAGCTGGAGAGCCAGACCATAGGGCCCATGTTTTTAATCGATACTGTTTCTGTTCTAAATTTAACCAGTGAACCACCACAATATGAAGAACATTTGGCAGAAGGGAAAGGAGGGGCTGGAGCTGAAGGATGCAGAGGTCAGGAGGCTCATTAGCTAGAAGCTAGGGTTGCCCTCCTCCCATACAACTTCTGAGGAATTAATTAATTCACAAGAGTCTCTCCTTGTGAGGTTCTCATGAGGAAAGAAAGGAGAGGCTAAAAATACCTCCCTCCACCCTTTTTCAATAGCCAATTCAATTTATAGACCAGAGCTGTAGTTCACTTGATTGTGCTAGAGCTACCCCCGACAGCAGAAAGCACCCTGCAATGGAGCAGTGTGGTGGAGGTGGCTGGAAATATTTGCAGTTGTAACACATCACCCTGAAGGCTTAAAGCATGCAAAATGCAGATCTTATCAGTTCCCTGAGGAATGCTGGTAATACAGCTTTGGGGGCAGGGAGTCCAGAAGAAAAAAAAAGCAGATCCATCTGCCTGTACAAACTGCCTCCAAGCAACTTTGTAACTTGCTACAGAAGGTCCACCTCTGCTCAAGCATTAAACATTTATTGGCACCTTGGTGGCTTTTTAGTTATAAAACCAGTAGCAAAGAAGTTTAATCAAAGCACTACGGATGGATTGCATAATGTTATCTAGATGTTACACAAATACAGTTATCTCTTAATACCTTTCTCCCATGGTAGGGGATATTTATCAAACATATATAAAATTATACATGTTCCTTTTCTGGATTAAGTATAGGTGGCCAGTCCACCTGGGTGAAGGCCAGTAATTAATTACTTTGGCAGGATAGATGATGCACCATGACTCTGAGCTCCATATTGTCCCTACATACCATCACAACCCTATTGTGTCATGCTTGCCCTTTTGCCTAAGATTTTGTCACTGAAAGAACATCCGTGGCTATAGAAATTATGGTGCCATGGCTCACTGAAGGATATAAAATAATTACTAACCTCCAAAGGTACTTGAACTGCTGTTTGGGAAAGGTATAAAAAGAGTATCTACCAGTTTCACATCAAAGGAGTAGAAAATAGCACTAACTTGACACTCAACTTTCACAATCAGAACCAGAAAGAGGGTATGTAGAGATTTGGTAATCCACAGTGCAAATTAATCCCAATTTGTAGTATAAAATAGCCTTGATCACAACTGAGGAGCATGGTTTAAAAGACAGCATCTACAGAAAGGATGCCCTTTGCAACCACCACAGCTTTCATGTATCAGGCCTGTTCCTACTGAGAATGGCTTACTCTATTCTGGGCTTGCTGGGAAGGAAATGCAACTCTGCTATGGGGAAGTAGCACTATTATGTAAACATGACTAATTAACAAATCCCTTACTGAAGTGAGAAAAGACAAGGCCTTCTTACAGCTCCCATTTGAGGAACAAGGGAACAAGCATTCCAACTATCCTGGCCCTCAGCTGCCAGAAATAACCTGTGGGGATCCACTCACTCACGGACTGAAGTAACAAAGTCCCCCCCCTTATCATTCAGAGCTGGGGGAAAATTTGATAGGAGTTATGAGATATCAACCACAAGGCAGGAGAAAGGAACCTCTTGCAGCCCATACTGAGGCTACTCATGGATACTATGAATTTGCAGCTACTTTTCCTGAAGGGCATGATTGGAAGGGCTTTGGCTACTCTGTTAAGAAATACCTCACCACATCAGCTGGGCTGTGATGAATTACCAGGCATGTGAGCATCATTCTCTTCAGAGTACCACTTTAAGATACCTGCTGTACTGCATATGGACTGAAAAGCAATAGAAACAGAAGACTCAACAAAACCAATTCTATTTACACCTGCGAACTTCCCCGAAAGGTACTTCATAGCAGTAATAAGTCCTCTGCTCTAAGAACCTTCTGAAGAAGTAAAGCTGAGAATCAAAAAAGCAAGGACACAAGGCAATACAGTCCTCTGTACTTTTAAGTGGGAGAATGTACAAATAGCTGGCTAATGGCTATTCAGCATAAAAGACAAAGGCAAGAAAGAGAAGAGGTAATAAACTGAACACACCTATGCAGTTGGGTTGAATGTAACAAACTGCAGTCGGTTATCTAGCAAATCACAGGTTAGAGTAACAAAGACCAGAACTCCTCAGGCACTAATGGATGGGCCACTGCTGAAGTGAAATCTTGAGGATGTTCAACCAGAACTCCTGACTGGTAAGAAAACAAAATTGTCTGGGATTACAGGGAAGACCAAACTTCTTATTGGATGCAACAAAGACTGCAGGATATGCTTACCATGCAATGTTTAGGGGGAAGATCAAAGGAGGAACCAAGGTGGGTAAGTGGAGGAAGAACCATGGGTGGGGGGAGAGAAGAGACTCCAATCATATGCTAGCTGGCTGCTGGTCAGTACACTGCTGTGTCTGGTCACTGCAGTCCCTTCTATCTACTCACAAAACATATTCCTAAATATTCTCCCCACAAGCAAGTACACTGCTAGTGAACTTCTAGTCTATTAACACATGAGGAGGAAGCAACCAGTCTGGAGAAACCAAAGATTCCATCCAGAAACTGGTTAAAAAACCCTGAGTCAGGGCACAGACACCAGAAAGACTTTAGGTCTGGCAGAGACCAGAGACATCTGTGAATGTGAGCATGCATGAGAGTTGAAGGAGGGTAAGATACATTCCACTAACAGACTTGTGTGTTGACCTCTTACAGGTACTTTACCCATGTCTGTGTTAATCTGTTTGTGGCCAGCTGCGCCCACATTGCGTGCACACATGCACATCACTGCAATTCATGCTCAGCTGTGCTACCAGCTGAGCCTGGGAACAGTCCAGCAGCCTCAAACAGAGCAACTGGGATCCCCCAGGCACTGCTGCCTACCACTTCTGCCAACTGCTTAATGGAAACACGAGTCCTTTAAAAAACAGAACTGGCTGATGCTAATAGAATAATCCAGACTCCCCAAAACCAAGTACAGTCAATTTGGTTTGAGGGAAACAAGTAGTCAATACAGTAATTTATTTTATTCTTGTAACAGAAAGAACATTATAATAGTGAAAAAAATAATGTAACCTGAGAACAGGCAAGAATATTGGCTGACACTTGAAAGGAGGGGAAGAAACCTGCGATATTCTTTAATCTTTTACCATTCAAATCAAAATATTGAAGCATTAGAAGATGCCACTGAAAACACTTTAAGGAATTAATACGTAAGCAGCAAACTGAGTAAACTCATTGAACTTTTTCTAAGTGTTGCCCATTACCGTTCCTGGTCACCAGACCCAGTTCATAACTGCTCACCTCAGGTTTGGATTCTAACTCATCCGATAACATTGATTCAAGTGTCCGATTCCTGCAGCTGTCCTCAGCAAGGCACAGATTTTTTTTTTTTAGTTCAGAGAGAACAACACTCCCTGCTTATTCTCATATTTTCCTAAGGGTAAAACAGTGTGGTGGTCCTTCCGCAAGAAGCTGTGTTGCACAAATATTCAATTTAACCTAAAACAACAAAAAAGGAAATATAAAGAGACAGGAACCAAACAATCATAACAAAGCAAGAAGAAGCATGCAATGTTGCACATGACTGTAAAATATACTTTGAAGTACCAGGAAAACTCATTTACCCAGGTTCCTACATTTCTGTTCTGACTGAGTCAGCAAAATAGCATCCTAACACTGCAAAATTAATTCTCAAAGGCTATTTACTGCATTTTATTTGCGATAGCTCATTTTCAATGGAAAATTAAATTCTTTATCCTGGAAACTTATGGGATCAACTGAAAATCACACAGGACATGCAAGAGTCAAGGAGACTGAATTTCCAGCCTGCAAAACAGTGAAATTACCCAAACTATTGATGAAAGGCAGCCACATACAAACAACTTGTCACCAAGAAATCTCTGTGTTTCCTGTCTATTAAGATGTTATATTTCTGATTATGAGAAATACCTCGATGAACACAAGTAGGTTAGCAGTTATTTCACAAATACCCATGCAATGTTAATTCTTTGGGCTACAAGGGAAAATAAGAGCAAGTTTGCAACTATTTTTGCCTACTGGGAAAACACTAGCGCCAGGAGAAGAAAGTGAACTACATACAGTTCTTCCCCCCTTCCATGACAATTACAAATCTATTGACTATAGTAAAAAATAACGAGAACACTGGATCAGCTAAAAAGAGAACCTCGAAGCCTTCTCCTAGCGCTCCTGGCAGCAAGCGGCGCGGCACGGGATGCTCGGTGCAGGAGCCTCGCCTCCTGCCGTGAGGGGACCACACACCCAACACGGCGAAAGCGGAGTCACTCGGACCAGCGCGGGAAGCCGGGGCTCGGGACCAGCCCCACCTATTCACCCCCTGCCCGCCTTGAGCCCGCACCGGGGCGGCCGGCGGACCCCGAGCGACCCACGGGGCCGAGGGCCGGGGCTGGCAGGCCCGCGCCTCGCCCGAGAGGGCGCGCGGGGCGGCTGACGGACACCGGCCGGAGCCTTAAGGGGTGGGGGAGGGAATACGGACGGACGGGCAGACGGACAGACAGACCCCGGTGCCACGGGGCAGGACGGAGCGCCGCGCCCCTCCCCCCCGCGGGGCAGGTGCGCCACCCCTCCCCCACCGCGGCGGCCGGTCGGTCCGCCCGCCGCCGTGAGGGGCGGCCTCCGGCCGTAGGGCGCGGAAGGGAGGGCCAGTCCTCCCCTCCGCGCTCCCCGACCCGCTGGGCTCCCGCGTTCCGCAGAAAGCAGCGAGGCCAGGGGGAGCGCCCCGGCCCCCGCCTCCCCCCGCCCGCCTTACCGGCATCTCAGCCTCCCGGATGTGACGGAGACACGGGCCGGAAATGCCAAAGCCTCGCGGGGGTGTGTATGGGATGCTCCCTCTCCAGCTCTATGGTGAGCGCGCTACGGAGCGCCGCTTCCGCCCGCCGCCTCCGCTTCCGCCCGCCGCCGGTGCCTCTCCCGCCACGCCCCCGGCGCTACCAGGTGCCCGTGCCTGGCAGAGCCGCTGCCCGGGGTGGGGGCAGGAGTGAGAGAAAGTGTGCGGTTGTGTGCTTGTGTGTGTGGTTCCCCGGTTCCATCGGGATCGCTAGTAGGGCCGCGGCGTTCTGCTGCTGCCTGACTCCCCTTACAATACTTCCTGATCTGGACAATATGTCGCAGGTGAAGGCTATGCAGGAAGCTTACGGTTAAGTTCAACGTTTAACTGCTGAACCCACCTCGGCGTACGTCAAGGCAAAAGAGATGTTATTTCCGTGTGTTACTGCACACGTGGAAGCACTGATTCCCCACCAGGGCCTGGTTTCTGTTTCTGCTTTGCTCTGATGTGGTGTCTGTTCTCACAGGCGGCAACTTCACAGCAGCTCACTAATGACATGTGCCAAGTTAATAATTCCAGAAATGTACATGTCTTAACAACATCCCTAAAGCCCAAGAAGGGACTTTAATTTAGAAAGTCTGTTCGTTGCTTTCTGCTCATTAGCCATATCTTGCCCTCTGCAGGTGAGCAGGACAGAGCTCCTGACACAGCAGGGTCGGCAGCCTTTGCTCTTGGCATCAGCTGCCGAACTGGTGACCTTCAGGTCCAGTAAACTTTAACCTGGTTACGGCTAGTCTGCAGCTTTGGAGCCCCGTGCAAGCCCTTGATTCCTGTGCCAGAAGGGCTGCTGGGGGGGCAGTGCTGGCATTGGCGCTGCTGAACAACGAGAATCCCAACAGGAGCTGCTGGGGCTGGCAACACCATGATCCCTGGGGCCTGCTGGGCCCGCAGCCCATTCTGATCTGCAGCAGACTGTGCAAGAGCTGGTGGTCACTTCCCATTAAATGGCTGCCATCTCCCGCCTGCGAACTGCTTTGGAATGATTTCCTCTTTCCAGCCCCCCTGAGATGTGTAGTATGGCTCCTCTGCCTTTCAGCCCTGTGAAAATCTTGATTTGTGGCTTGAAGATTGGCGGTTCCCACCCTTGGCTTTAAACGTTCAGTGAGTGGCTTCATGGAGGGCTACGCACTGGAGTTGTGCTGACAGCCTAGTGCTTCAGCAAAAAGATGTTTGACCAGATACCTGATGGAGCCACCCAGCAACATCCTAAAGTCTCCAAGCAAGTTGGGCGCAGGTCTTTTTCCGAGGTATCTTCCCATCAGCTTGCAGTCACTGCATTAGCACTAACAAAAGCCTGCACCGTGAAACCAAATCTCAGTCAAGCTAAAGCACATTTCTGATATCCAAGGCAGGGAAGACTGTGGTTCAACACCCAGAACCGGCCGCCTCAGAGGTTGCCTCAGTGCCATGCTGGCTGTGCAGATGGATCAGATCGGGGAGCCTCACCAAGTCTGGCATTTATCATGTCGGACCGCTTGGACATAGCTGTGATGACCTGAAGCTTTAGACAGACCCATTTATTCACTCAAGCCCAAAAACCTGAAGTTAATAGCTCCCAAGTTTGTGGTTTTCAACATAACCCGGTAAACTGGAGCCACGTAAGTGACAAAAAAGTGACCATGCAACAGTCACAGTAAAAGACCATTTCACCGTGTTTATTATCACAGGCACGATCTCAGCATGCCACGTTTTGCTGATCCAATACAATCCAAAGGCAACCAGAAATGCAGAACTACTAACTTCTTAAACCATTTTTTCTTGATGCCACTGTATTAATGCCAGGGCACTGAGTCGTAAAGCTTGATTCTGTTATGGTTAAGATACCCAGTGATCTCGGAAGTGCTTTGACTCATCATTAGCTCAGCAACGTGGAAGTGTTGAGTAGGTATTGAAATAAGGAGACGTGTAGGCGCCTAAGTTCCCTTCATTTGCATCCTTCTAGGCCAGATGAGTTTGGCTGCTTCAGAGCTTGCATCTTGACTGCCTGGGGAATTTTAGCCTAATCTGATAGGGGAGTCTGCAGGGAGAGCAGCACAACGCTTACCTGAGTTGTTTGTGCAGGTCCGAATCACCCACGCAGGTGTGTGAAGCAGCACTGGTCCCTAATGGGAGAAGAACTGCCAGGCTGGGAATTTCCTACAGTCTCACTTTCTCAATACCATCTGCCCCTTCGGGATCCTTCTCTCTAATCAAGGAGAAGTGGAAGACTCAGTGACATTTCCCCCGTGACCAAATTCAGTAAGGGAACCGAAACTACCCCTGCTGTTAGACAAAGAAAATGTCTAGTCATGGAGTAAAGGGAGAGTGACAATTTAGATTTGGTTGTCGATAAATCTGTTTATAATGGGACCCTGTTCTGAACACAAGGAGGAGCCTAGGCTTCATTTCTCTTAGCACAGCTTTTGTTCCTTTATGTGTACGTTTCTGCACACTCAGATATAACGCTGTTACATAAACTTATGTGCATTATTCCAACATACGGGCAATAATAACTTTTTTTCAATTAGACTTTTAAAAATTTAAAACTTATAATCGCAATTAACATCACTTTGATGTTCAGCCTTTGCAGCGTCAGAATGCAACGCATCTCTAAATCGTCTCAAGAGTCCGCACGCACACGAGAAGCTATCTTCCTACGCCCGCAGCTGATGTTGGCACGGGTATTAGAAAGCTGATGAGTTTTAAGAAACGGTGGGAACTACGGTTTGGAGCATTTCCTCATGCACCCTCTCAGGCTCGCCACAGGCCGGCCCCTCCGCCGCGCTACCCCTTCCCTGCCCAGCGAGCGCCGTTCCCGCCGCAGCAGCTGGGACGCTGCTCAGGGAATTTCGCTGGCGGGAAGGCGGGGGCACGCGCGAGGGAACGCGGCGGCCCGACACGCTTTCCGCGCTTTCTTGAGCACCCGGGGTAGTGGCGGGAGGGCCTCGCCCCGCTCCCGGGCCTCGCCCCGCTCCGCCTGGGGGCGGAGGAGCTCCCTCGCGGCGCGGCGCCGCTTGGACACCGGGGCGCTCCCGCCGCGCTCTGTCCCGGAGCCGGGGTCGTGAGGCGGCGGCAGCCTGCCCTCACGGTGAGGCGCCCGACTCCGCCGTGGCACGGAAGGGTTAACGGCCTACCCGCCCTCGCGGAGGCGGTTGGGCTCTCCCCGCCTCCCATTCGACCGGTGGCATGTTCCATTCCCCCCCCAAGGGGTAACCCCTCCCTCCGCCGCGGCGGCTCTCCTCTCCCCGCAGAAGCACATCAGCGGTACGTCATTTGCACCCCCACCTCCGCAGGCTGAGTGGTAGGGCCCACACGGCGCCGCGCCGGCGGCCGGCCCACCCTTCTCTTCCCCCACCCCCCCCCGCCGCGCTGGGCTGTGGTAGGGCCCGCTCCGCCCCTCCTCGCCCCGTGTCTTCCCCCCCCCCCCCGCGGCGGTGCGGGTGGTGCGTCCCGGCAGCAGCCGCGTCCCGGCCGGCGCCCGCCCCCTCCGCCTTGTCATTGATGTTGTTGTTTTTGTCGCAGGAGCCGGAGGCGAGGCCGGGGCCGCCGCCGGTGGCCACCGCAGCAGCAGCAGCGGGGCTCGGGCCGGCGCCAGGCATGTCGGTGTGCGGGGAGGCGGTGGGCGCCGGCTCCCTGCCCAGCGAGCTGGTGGTGCACATCTTCTCCTTCTTGGCGGGCCCCGACCGGCTGCGGGCCTCGGCCGCCTGCTCGCACTGGCGGGAGTGCCTCTTCTACCCGGCCCTATGGCCGCGCCTCCGCCTCAGCCTCCGCGTCTCGCCGGCCGAGCGTCCGCGGCTCGAGTTCCTCATGCGCAAGTGCGGCTGGTTCGTCCGGGAGCTCCGCGTACAGTTCGCCGCCGACAACTACCCCAGCGCCAGCGGCGGAGTGGGACCGGCGGCGGCGGCGGCGGCGGCGGGGGGGAGTGAGGGCGCCGCGGCGGCGGGCGACGGGGAGGCGCCGCCGCTGTGCCCGCGCTGGCTCGACTTGCTGAGGACGTACCTGGAGCTGGTGCTCTGCGTCCTGAGCAGCGTCCGCAACAACAGGTACCGCCGCCGGGGCGGCCCGCGGGGAGCCGGGGGGGAGCGGGCCCCGGGGGGAGCGGGCCCGCGCTTCTCCTCGCCTGACGGCGGCCTGAGGGGCGGCGGTGGCGGCCGGATGGCGAGGCTGCCCCAGAAGGCGCCTTTTTCGCTTTAAAATAGAAACCTTACTACGGGCAGGCTTTAGAGGTCTTACGCACGGTTGAAAAGTAATTAATGTCGTGAGAAATCAGTAGAGAGTGGGTTAAGATGGCAGCGCTGGTGCTTTTCTGGAGGGAGAGTGATGGAGTACTGCCCCGATGAAGCACTTCCACCTTTCCGCCTGTGAGGCGTTTTGTCTTGAAAAGCTGAGCCTTCACGCCAGCTCTCGTGTTACCTGCTGAACTGAGTCTGGACTCGTTTTAACGAGGAGGTGGCCTTGATGTTTGCTTACTGAAAAAATGCTTTGGCGTAGAACTTTCTTGGCACAGCTGAACTTTAAATGATAGAAGTCTTTTCCTGTGGCTTGGTCTTAAGATGTGTTTAGATTCTGCTTTTTCACGGACTTCCTTTGGGAGATTGGATTATTTCCTTAGGTTAGAGTTCTTTAAAATGAAAATATTTCTCTTTATTGTTTGTGGGTGAGGTCAAGATAAATATCTTTAAAAAAAGATAATCAGATATCCTAATATGTGGCCTCTAGTCAGCACCTAGGACAGGAAAGCAAGGATATTACTGTTGGGTTATGATGTGTTTGGAAAGCCATGTAGATTTTAGGATAGGAGATGGTTAATATTCTTTCCGTCTGTGTGCATATAGCTTCACCTATCAAGGAAAAAAAAAAAGGTGCCAGTATTTCAGGGTATCTTTACGATGAATTAAACCTTCTGGATGGCCTTTGGAAAACAGTCTGCAACTGAATCATGGTCTCATCACCGCCCCTCATTGATTCTGGAGGGATTAGAGAGTAGTTTGAGGCCTTCCTTGCTGCTTTATTTTGAACTGTAGAGAGAGAACTTTAAATGTAATTCCTCGTTGGTTTGAGATGAATGCAAATGTGGTGTGTGAAGTCTCACTTTCAGTTCCTCTGCTCTGTTGGGCCCAGCAGGTACTTCCTGCGGCACAGCTGAGATGGCTGAGAGTTACAAACCTTACTTCTGAAAGTGGCTCCTTGGTCCCGGCTCACCTTTATTTTAATTTATCTCTTGCCCTGTGAATCCTTGGTGTGCAGATCATCGTTATCTGCCTTGATCGGCCTTCTCTTGCCTTTCACTTAACTGTTGAATCTTTGGGAAATCCAGCTAATGTCATAGGTGGAAAAAATGTTGAAGCGATGTCAGTGATTATCTGATCTGAGATAAATATCACTACATGGACTTGGAATTTTAAAATAAATACTACCTGCAGGAGACATTGCCGGGGGGTTAGTTGGAAAAACTAGAATGCCCCCCTGCCCCACTGAAATATTAGGCCGTCAAAGTTAAATGTGTTGTGAGAAGGCTTTTGGTACACTTTTTCTTTTGAAAAAGATTAATTCTCCATGGCCTTATCTGAAACTTGTACAAGGACACTTGCTTTCTATAATTCCTCTTACAGATTCTGTATGCACAGCATGGCTCAGGACTGCAGTAAAACACTACGTAGAAGTAACTGCTTGCAGTACCTGTTCTCTGGTAGATTAGTGTAATTTCGGTGGTAAGCCAGGGGTGAAAAGTTTCCAGCTTTGAGAGGATTTTGCATTACTGTACTTTCTTGCTGTCTTCAAACAATTTGCATGCTGCTGTTTTGTTTTGAAATGAATAATGTATGACGGAAACACAGGGTACCTGGGTATTATAGCAGGCTTTCTTTTTATTGAGCACTTTAAAAAAAGGGGGGGGGGGGATATGGGATGATTTATATTAAACATGTGACCTTTTGTTCAGATGTACTTTCTGAATAGAACCCTTTACAAGGTTTTTAGTTTATTTTGATGTATTTCTTTTTTCTTGAAAGGTAACTACAGATAACTGATTAGTTTGCATGTAGAACATTGAATTTTATGTCTTTAAGTAGAGTTTTGAGATTGAAACAAGGTGGGAAGGAGGATTAATATATGCCAAATTGGTGCTTAGTTGTTACTGTGGCCACATGTCTAAACCAGAGGCATTGTTACCTGCCTGATGCTTAGTTTTTTGTCTAAGGGATGACTGCAGTCCAGTCACTTTCTCTGCTTCTGTTTATTCATCAGTAACTCAAGGATAATTATTAATTCCTTCTTGTGTTTGCTGCATGTCATTGTACGTGGGATAGCTGTTACAATTTCCAAAATAATAGAAAGGGCAGTGTTTTTAACTTCTCCAGTGGCTGAATCACTGTAAATGCATTCCTTTCAGAATTAAGTTTAAAACAGGATGGTTCTTTCATAACTCCTGTCAGCCCTTATGATAGCTTTTTGGCAGAAAATTTCAAAGAATTTCCATCTTATTTCTTCCTCCCTGGTCCTGAAATATCTACTTTTGTGAAATGATATGCTGTTTCTTAACTGTGTAGTCTTGCTTTTAAATCTATTATTAAACAATACAGTAACAACCGCCCTCCTTGCAGGAAAAAAAAAAAGTACTTTAGATGGCTCTAGAATTCCTCGAGGATTTACAATACTGCAGGACCTAAGAAAAGTAATGGCTAAAAGTAATGCAATTTCTGGACGCTCTCTTGGGTGGAGGAGAATAATCTATATTTTTGCTAATAAAAGCATTTTCTGTACAACATAAAATTGCTAATTTCTAAGCAAATCTGCATGTTAAGTCTCTAGAAAAATATTTTGGAGCGACCTTTGCTAATTCTGATGGAATTAAGGAAATAACTACTTGTCTGCAATTTGGTTTAAAAACAACTGATGATATTCTGACAAGTATTATTGCTGGCAGCCAGTTATCAGCCAAAAAGGTACGTTCTGTCTGTCACATATTTGAGGTAGAGCTCAAGTCGCTGTAAACTTTATTTTGAGGGTGGCAGCATAGTACTCCCAAAATATTACTTAATAGGGCTGGAACCATGATGAGCTCTAAAAAATCTATAATTTATTTCATTAAAAGGTACTAAAGTAGCATTTGTAGTGAGCTGTAAGTTTTCCATGAGCTGTTATGTTTATGACAATAAAAGAAGCAAAATAACGAAGTATATTATTGTTTAAACAGTTGATGTTCTACTTCCTATTTAAAAAAAAAAAAGGCTAGGCGGGTGGGCATAATGTTCTGTCGCAATATCAGGAGGGACAAATTGGTTTTTAGTGTCTCTTAAGAGATCCTACTAATTTGTTCCTTCTCAAATTGATCTTTCAAAACTAACTTCTGGAAGGCAGGTGGGAGGGCAACAAACTTTCTGTGAGTCATTTCAGTGCATACAGCAGCTAATAAGCAACTGCCGATAGTTCAGTATGAAAATTCTGGGTTCTTTTATGTAACTCTGAAATCCCAAAGTGTGGCCTCCCTCTAGCTGCCTGCAAAGGAAGATTAGGTAGTGATTCCTCCCCCCACCCTTTCCTCTGCAGTACATTAATTTGTGTGACTTGTTTGATCTTTGCTGTGAAAACAAAAATGCAGATTATAGTAAAATTGTGGTATCTTGATGAAGCATGGTATCTGTCTTGGAATTGCCAAAATTTGGTGAATTGCTCAAAACGGTAGACTGCATCTGTATTTGAGGTTTTCTAATGACTCTTTTCTGTTGTTTTGAGCAAGGCAGCTGAAACAGGCAAAAACTAGTATAATAATACAATATGTGCCTTACCGCTTTGTTTGAGTTGAATGTAAGCAAGGCTATTTTGTTCCTTTATTTTCATTGGGCGTTCAAAAAGGCCAACCAAGACTGAAGATGGAGCCTCATAACAAGCTCATTACTTTTAGTATGCTTTTTGAGATAGTGGAGGATAAATGGTTTAGAAATCTCCCCAAAACATGTGTTTTTCCCAGCTGTGTGTATGGGTAGTACATAGGATTAAGACGCCATTATGACTTTAGCAAAAGATGACAATTAACTTCTAAATAATTTTATTTCAGTAGCAATCACTTTACTAATTCTCTGGTATAAAGATGATATGTGAGCTGAATGCCATAGAGATTATATGACACTGCAAATAGTAGCAAAAAACTAATACTGTGTTGAACTGTGATCAGATTTGTTGATGGTAATAACTGTGCTGTGAATGGAAAAATAATTGGATGTTTTCATTGCTTAAATTTTGAGGCAGAGGACTTTTCCATGTGTTTCTGTAGCACATGAAATAGCAGTCAGACAGATGTTTTAAAAATGCGTGGGACACTAGTGAATAGTGTTTTTTGTGTCCTGTGGTTTGGTGGCTCTAAAATTAATACCTGCCTACAGTAGCATTCTCTGGGGGTATGAGTAGCACAAAACAAGACCTGTGTGTGATGTGAATATGCAGGTGATGCAAAATTGTTCTGAAGGTCCCATTTTGTCTCTTAGCTCTCAGAATTAAGTCACTGAGATCAGAAGATAAAAGCTTAATTACAGCATTGGCTGTGAATGCTGCCTTTCACACCAGGTGGAGGTTTCTGCTGTTTTCCCTGTCACACTAGACTCTCTCTTAGAGCTTTTGAGGAAAGAAGAGCCCAAAATACTCTCAGTGGTGGTGCCAGTGTCTTCAGTTTTCCCTGCCAAGCTTACTCCTCTTCAGTATGATCAGGCATTGTCTCAGTCAGATTTACAGAATATTGAGCATGTGGTTAGGGCTCAGTTTATATTAATGTAGCATCGGTACAGTATTACTGTATTTAAAATATTAAATTGTTAGAATTTCTGAAACAGTTGTAAAATCTAGGTAGTTTGCTCCAGTATTTGTCTGACTCGGTATGAAGCTTGCGGATCTTGCTATTAAGTTGTTGTTCACCTATAGAAGAAAAGTAGCAGGTGCAACAGTGAGTAGATTTCAGGAAAGTAGTGTATGGTTATTGAATGAAGGAATTTCAAAACACGTAAATTATGACTTATGGTAGATACCAATTACAGACTGCAATTTATACTTCATTAAAAAAATGTAAAACTTGGCTACTTGATACTTCTCCCCCACACTTGGTAGAATATCAGCTCAATGTGTGGAGGTTAGTGAACTGGCACCAGAGCTTCCCTCCGCTTTGAGCAGTGTAATTGTATTGCGTGTTCCTCAAAGCTGATCTGAAATATTAGCGTATGATTTGTAAGCCAGCAGAAATAAGAATTTATGTAACTCACTTAATTGTCAGCTACAGGTTAATTGGCATCTACTGTTTAAGATGACTTTTACTCATGTATCCATTTGTGATGAAACTGGAGTTTCTACCATGTTAATTATCAAGTGCAGACTAGTCCTTGCATGTTAGGAGTAAATCTAATTTACAGAGTGTATAAATAAAAAAAAAGTTGACCTGAAACTTAGTTAAAAAAATTAAAATCTTAAAAGTAAATGCCACACAGCTGCTCTAAAGCTGCAGTCATTTTCATATCTCTTGCTTGATTTTTTTTTAGGAATACACAAGATGCAAGTGAGAGAAATAAACTGTACGAGGGAAAGGAAAACTGACTGTCTAGTGCATTGAGCCATGTCCAGTATAAACTTAGAGGTTCTTCTTTCACTTCTTTTTAGGTATCCCTTTTAAAAATTAAAATTATATGTCATGGTGGACCACTAATCCTCTTTTGATCACTGTTGGGAAATATTAGAACAGCTTCCCCTACTTTGACACAACAGAAATCAGACACTGATTGGGGTGAGCTTTTGCTTTTCCTGTCTGAGGTTTGTGATGCCTCGATTGAGGCAGGTTTGGGGTCCCATTTGTAACCCAGCTGCAACACATAAGTACTCAGACAGGGTTGTTTGTGGTTGTGTTCTACTTGGACATTAAATGCAGTATTAAATGTTAAAAGGAACAGGTATTTGATGTTTTTGTCTGTGACACTTAACACACATGTTCCAAGGATTAAAAAGTGCATGAAAGCACTGCTGAAAGTTTTCTTTATGATGCTGGCCTGCTGCAAACACTCCTGTGGTGACCTAAAACTGGCATTTGCTTTTACAGCTGGATTCAGCAGTTTGTGTAGTCCTCTTCCACTTTATACTTGTCTCATTTTTTGTGGTTCCTTATGTGCCTGAATTCCAGGATGTTTCCCAAAACAGACTACGTGTTCAATGTAATAATGTGTTCTTATTGCCTGTGTTTGGCTTACCCAGAATGATTCCTCACAGTTTTTTAATTTTGTGTACAGATTCCTTTTTATTTGTTGTTTCATAGGAACCTCCAGAAGTTAAGTCTCTTCGGGGATATAAGCATTCTGCAGCAACATGGAAGTATATCAAATACATATCTCGGCAAGGTCGACCCTGATGGCAAGAAGATTAAGCAGTAAGTTATATTTGTAAATTATCAAACACATTAAAGTAGTAAAAAGAGATAACAGAACACAGATTTGCATGCCTCAAATACATGACTGAGACATCTTGAAGTTTTTTAATAGGATGAGAATCTAAATTCTTAATTGAGTTGATTTCTGTTCCCACAATTTACATGAAGTAGTCTGGTTTTGTGGCTTTTTTTTACCCCCCCTTCTCAGCAGGGTGAGAATCCTTTCTTTCATTTTTTCATTGTGTTCTAGAAGTGATATTATGTTAATAGTACAAAAGGGGAGAAGGGATAGGGAGGGCTGTTACCAGCACCTCTACTATTCCTGTACATGAAAAAATTAGAAAAATAAGTAATCTGTGGTATGTCACAAGAACTGAGGATGTGTAGCAAGTAAACTTGAAAGAGGACGTAAACACAAACAACTTCTTCCAAGTTGCATCTCAAAACTAGGTTATGTATTTGCAGAATTTCTGAAAGATCATAGCTCACAATGTGCTTGTTTAGTTCAGCAGCAAATTTTAGCTTACCATAATTACATTACAGTACAGTTCTTGAATGCTTGTAATCAGAATAGCTAGTTCGTCTCTGGAAAAGGTAAAAAGCTACTGACTTCTAGAATGAATTACCATGGAGGGAGTGATGTTAACTATTTTTGCTAAAACTATTTCTGCTAAAACTTTCCATACAGATAAAACCTGGATACCATAATTTCAATTAGTTTCAGTTTAAACATCTTTCTCCCAGTAGCTTGGGAGTGGACTAAGTACAGCCACTCTAGATCTTTGCTATTATTTTTAGAGTGTTTTTAGAACTCGTGTAGGTGTATTATCAAATCAGCGTGTGTATGTGAACACAACCATCAAGCTAAATGTTTGGTCCTGACTTAAATTTGCAAAACAGTGTAAATACAGATGTGGGTCACATACTGTGCCTTTGTCATCCATTACGCTTAGCATGCAGAACTTGGAGCAATTTGGGATTCTGTTTAACATGTCTACTGTAGTGCAGTGTGCAGGTAAAAGAATGAGCTTTTACCGAATCAGCCTTTTTATAGCTTTCATTGTGGAAACATAAATATATAATCAAATTTTTGCCAAGGGGCTTGAAGAGAGTCATCGAAGCAGGTATTTACTCAGCTGAGTGCATAGTTAAACATTTTTTTCAAATAAATAACAAAAATATGCACATTTTGGAGCCATAAACCATTTAAAACTCATTACCTAATTTGAAGTTAGCCTTTTAGCTGAATATTGACCTTGGTACGTTTCGGTACTAGCAAATAAATGCTACTTCTTTTTTGTCTGTTAGTTTTGTTGGGATTTTCTTTAGAATAAAACAGTGTATTTGGGACCTGCTTGTCCTTTTCTAAATTAAAGGAAAGCTGGCAGTGTTTTATTCAGTGTTCTCAAGTTCATCAGCACTAGCAGCAGGTTTACTTTGGGAAGTAAATCTTGATGGCTCCTTAGTCTTGCTGTTTGCCCTTGGGGTTTGTATCAATTAAGTTGCAAAACATGGATACTGATAGCTAACACTGGAAGATACTGAGTGACCTTTGGAGACCGTGTTACTGGTAGTTGAGGATTTTTGGAACCCTCGTGGTGATAAACCTTACTAGCTGTTTCAGGAACTTCTCGCAATTAAAGCAGTCAGGAAAGAAAACGTGACACTTCCTTAAGTCTGTAGCATTCAGCTGGGTGTAACAGACCATGTGTGAAGGACAGAACAATTAGGATGCTCCCCCAGGTTAAGGCTGAGGGTTGTTCTGAGGGAGAGGAGGCTTTGGATTGTCTTTTCAAAAGTGTACTTATGCAGTGATCAGCATGGGTTTGTAATGCTTGTTCTTTTTCTGTATAGCATATGTGTCCCTGGTTACTTTCTAAAATTCTCTTTACAACTTAGTTTGTAACTGTTGAGAAGTTCAGCGTAAACAGTACATTTGTCTTGAGTTGAACAAAGGGTAGTTGTTTAAATTTTTGGCTTTCTGAAAGCTGCTTCCCATGATTGATCCGTGTGGGTTCAGATAGCTTGGTTCCAAAACAACCAGTTTAGCTTCTGTTATTAAACAACACATTTTGATTGATAGTCTTTAATTAAACAAATAGGCTCCATATGGACCTTAGTAATATGTTTCCTGTCCAGGGCCATCAATGTGCTTCAGTACTGGTCAGGTCTGGATTTTTGGGCTTAAACAGTAACTCAGCCTGTCTAGTCAGGCTTTGGTCTGTCCTCTGGCTGAAAGTGCCATTTTGGGCATTAATTGTGAAAGTAATTTATTTTGATTTTTTTTTTTAATAGTTTGCTCCAGTTTGATCACTTGGAGGTTTCAGATTGCTGCTTACAGGGAGCAAAGGGGGCTGATTAAGTACGCTTGAGGCCTCACTCGGTTATGTTGCTTTCTTGCATGTGCTGAGCTCTGCTTATATTTTGTGGTATTCTTACTAAACCATGCTTAAACTTCAGCTTTATAAGCAAGCTTTAAGATAACTGTGTGTAAGTTAGAATAAATGTTGTTCTACATGCTAGGCAGTTGATGTAGAAGTTAGTATGATAATAAAGTAGGTGTTAATTCCCCAAAAATCACTTAATGTGTCTAAATTTCTAAAACACAGTTAAAAGTATTTTTGCAAACTTGAGTTAGGTGCAGCCTGTTTATAAAAAATAAGATGTATATAGGAATTTGCGGGGGAGGAAAACCCCTGTTAGGGTGTTTGAAAAAATTATTTGAAATATGTTAAAATTAATGGCATGTGGTTTATATTGTGCTTCCTGCCTGGCCTTATATAAAGCAGGTATTAAAAACAATCCGAAAGTGATCGCTATTAAATATTCTCTGTTGACATGTTTGATCTCCTTTTATTAAATTGGCAAAGAACTGGGGGAAGGTGGCTGGAAAGTTTCCCTAGAACCTACAGGTTGGTAGAGTATCAGCACAAATCTAAATACTTGCATAAATACTTCGGTGCTTGCACTAAAAAGTTGCTGTGTAGATAGCATTAAATCAGTATCTCTCTTTCAGAAAGTTTAGTGCAATTCCCACAGGGGAGAAAACTAACCCTACAGCTGCAGAGTTGTGTATAATATTTCTTTTCATTAAGTTGTGCAAGCACTAGGACAGTACTCTTCTAAGCTTAGATGTTTAAGTTGTATCAGAAGCACAATTTAAACAGCTTTTTAGTGCAGTGAGATGGTAGTATTCTCCTGAGCATCTCAAATTGATCTGTCATTTTTTTTTTCAATAGTTTTGTAAAATATTACAAGCACTCTTAAGATTGACTGCTTGGACTATTGCAAAATAAATTCTACCATTGCTGCAATTATTACAGCACCTTTTGTAGATGTGTATGGTGCGGGGGGCGGGTGAGTCTTTGTTCACTGGAAGAAATTAGAGAGGTTCCTGTGGTAGAACCTTTTTCTTTGGGGGATTGTCAGAGAATTTGCCTTCAATTTAAGCATTGGCAGGAATAATTATGAAACAAACATTGCCAGGATCAAACAGGGCTCATCTGAACTGTAAAAGAATTCAGGAATAAAATAGCAAAAACTAGACTATCTGTGACTCTTGACCTGTTGTTTAAAACTGTGGTTTTGTGTCACAGTTGCCAATCCTCAGTTTAAAAAACAATGTTCAGAGAAGATCTGGAAGAACTGAAGTCTTTAAACCTGATGACTATACTAGGCAAAACCTTAAGAACTATTCTGAGGTGTTTAATAGATAAATACAATAACCACACCAACTTTTCCACTTACAAAGAGAAGTCAGGCCCTGCAAACCCAGTATATTCTTAGGAGAAGGAAGAAAGCACATGCAGGCAAGGCAGAGGATGAATAAGGATTGATCTTTTTTACTTTTTTACAACAGAGGGATTATGGGTCATCAAAAGTAGTAGGTGACAGGTTCAGAGGAAGCAAGAAGAGGGGGGAATCGCACTGCAGAGTTCTTAATTATTGGACGTTAGAGTTGCTAAGAGCTTACTTGGCTCAAAGAGGAGCCTGGATAAATTTGTAGAAGTAAGGTCCCTGAGGGTTACTAAATACAGAAAGCCACCTCTGGCTCCGAAGGTTTGAGTTACAAATTTTTGGAAACTAAGGAGATACTTGAGAAGTATCCCTAAGTGCTTTCCTGGTTCTGTCGCGCTTAAGGTGTTTCTCAGCTGTCAGTCAGGATACTGGGCTAGATAAGGTTTTAATTTTGTTGGGACGTTATCTTGATTAAAGATATGTGGATAAGAATAACAACTTTGTAACATTGTTTTGCTTAGATGTATGAAGTATACAGATATTCATAACAATAAAGGAAAAAGTGTTCTGTGCAAAACATTACTTAATTTGAGGTGCAAAGATTTCTGCTGATTTTGTACCGGAGGTGTTTACATCTTATATCTTGGTTTCATGGAACTGTCATAGCCCAGCTCGACTGCTTCCCTTAAACGCTGATCTTCCCTTCTGGCTGACCAGGGTTTGAGCTCAAACTCTCATGTGTCCTAGAATGTATATGCTCAAAGAATACTTGTCATTTGGGCAGGAGGACTCTTTTGGGCCTTAGCAGCTGTGGGATGAAGGCTGGAAAAATATGTATTTGGAGAAAGTTTGTAGAGTTTGACTGTACTATTTGAATTTAGTATTCAAAATTTTATCTTAAAATACTTTCGTTGTCTTCCTGAATTAAATATCTGACTTAAAGAACATCCCTTCATTAAAAAAATAAAGGGATAAGAGAGGTGGGATGCATCAGAATAAGTGCATAATACTCATGCAGCATAATAAATGGCATGAGGATTCTGGAAGTGCCACAATCATCTGAGATTGAAATGTTACCACGTCCAAGTTGTTTTGGTAAAACTTGAACCTGTTGATACTTGAAGATCCCAATAGTTGTACATTCAGGACTATTGAAAGGATCTTGTTATTTTGTTCTTTACCCTTTAAAGAGCAAAGTCAAGCAAGTAGTTTCAGATCATTCTAACTTATGCTCAGAGTCAACTTTCTGCAACCTTTTATTGAAAATAATCTTACTTTTCCCATATTGAATTCACAGTTCTGGAGAGGTTAGCAGATACAAAAAGCTGATTTTAAAAACAAGAACCTTGTTTTAAAAGCATTACGGGTTTTCTCATTTGCATAACCTTAAGATTTATGCGGGAGGGTGTTAAATACGTGCTAAGAAATACATGAAATGAGGTTCATAGTGTGCAACTGTTTTTGAAAGACAAAGTACATAGTTTTTGTCAAGATAGTTTACAGTTTTAACATTTTCAGTGCAGCGAAGGTCAAATTGCTGTGGGCGGTCTGCAGAGTCAGGTTCCAACACTTGTAGTTCACAAGAACCATAGTAATGGCAGAATAAGGCCATAAATGAAAGAATAATAATAATTCTTGAATAAAAAATAATAGAATGGTATGCAATTTGTAAGGCTAAACCATGTTTAATAGGTTCATTGTCTGTTTTGTTTACTTGCAGAATACAACAGCTGTTTGAAGAGATATTAGGCAATAGCAGGCAATTGAAATGGCTGTCTTGTGGGTTTATGCTGCAAATAGTAACTCCCACGTCATTGTCCTCCTTATCAAACCCCATAGCCAACACCATGGAACATCTGAGCTTATTGGACAACCACATCCCTGGTAATACCACTCTTATCACTGCGGTTGAATTGGAGCGCTTTGTGAATCTGCGTTCGCTCGCTTTGGATTTCTGTGATTTTACAGCTGAAATGGCAAGAGTCCTGGCTGACAGCAACCATGTGCCTTTGCATCGACTGTCTCTCCTGGTCCACAGTGTTTCCATAATGCACAAGTCATTGGACAGTATGCCAGAAGATGAGAATTGGAAGGCGCTGACTCGCAACAGCGCTAATCTTCGGGTCTATATAATGGCTTTCGATGTCAAGAGTGATGATATGTTAAGGATTCTTAAGCCCAGTATCCCTCTAGAGAGGATTCACTTTGACAGCTACATCACCTGTGTTTCAGGGGCTGTTGTTGACCTCATATCCAGGCAGTATGACAAGTTCCTCACTCATTTCATACTAATGAATGATGTGATAGATATGTCTGGCTTCCCAGATCTTAGCGACAACCGGAATGAAGATCCACTTGTCTTATTAGCCTGGAGGTGCACAAGACTGTCTCTCCTAGCTGTTCATGGTAGGTAACACATTGCACGGGCATAGTATGTGACTTTGAAATACTTTAAAAGACTTCAGCCTTCCTAATCACAATGTGTTTTAGTAGAGCAGTGTTCAAAAGTCTCCTGCACAGTTGCTATACATGCTGTTGTATGTTATACTGGTATTTTCATGTTTGAAAATATGAAGGCGTTTGTGTGTGAGTTCTAAACATACTTGTGGCATACTAACTTCTGTTGAGAAGTCACATAGGGTTTTCATAGACTTCTCACAGAAATGAGGATAACTAAGAATTGAGCATTCCAGGAGGCTTATCCTGAAAGTGCTCTGCCCTGTGCAAGTTCCACCAACTGGCTGGTTCTGTGAATGTGAACGCTGAAAACACTTGCTCCTTTACTGTGAGCTCATAGGCTGGCAAGATTAGATGATTGTGCTTCCTGTTTGTAAATAACATGGGTTAAGTGCCCCATGGCTGAGGGGAGGAAGTCTGTTACCAGTTTGTAAGACTGCCAGCAGATGAAGGCTGAAAAGTATCATGTGGAGGGGGTTGCCTCACTGAGTGCATTAGTTTCACCAGTAATACCAGTGCTAGGTTTATTCCACCTATTTATTTGCCACATAATTGCAAATTTTAAAAAATATTGTGCATTTGTATTCAGTTCTGTCATCAGTACAGTACTTGCTAGAAGTTAGAGCTGTTTGGCAAATTCTAAGGCACCTGGAAATGAAATAATGCAGGATAGTTCTTTTTGTTTGTGCTGGAGTCAGCTTACCAAGACCAAGTTTGCCGATGCATGAAGCAGTTAAGTGATGACTCTGTATTGTGTTGCATAAGAATGGATGCCCATTTCCTGAGACTGCATG
Source organism: Phalacrocorax carbo (assembly GCF_963921805.1). Lineage (NCBI taxonomy): Eukaryota > Metazoa > Chordata > Aves > Suliformes > Phalacrocoracidae > Phalacrocorax > Phalacrocorax carbo. Next base: position 12,092,190 of record NC_087521.1, on the reverse strand, counting down.
GGGGAGTAAATCTCCAGTCATTCAGCACAAACAGGAGAGACCTTCAACAGTGAAGGCTGTACGTTTGGATTTCCATTGGCTGAAGTCAGAAGGTCCTGCTGTATTTGCTAGAAAAAGTTTTTCCACTGTCTTGTACTGAAAAATAAGGGGGAGAGGGGAGGAGGGGGAATCAACTTGGCTGTCTCTCCTTTAGAGTTTCCAGGTCTGACAGATTTTGGATACTGGCACGTGACCTTACTGCTCTAAATGTGGATTCTAGCAGTTTCTTTTAACATTTGAGTAAAAGTTTGAGAAGCTTTTTTTTTTTAACTTATGTGTTACCCTAAATCATCCTTCTATACAAAGAGAAGTCTAATATATTATCAAAACTTAAAAAGATGGTAAAACATTTGAAAGTAACCTAGCGTAAGTGTCATTTAATATCAGCACATGTCTATTCAGTAGAGGGTGTTAGTCTGTGCAGAGTATTGGGAAAGCAAACACCTTCTATAGTTTCGTCTAGCAAACAGTTGTTGCTGCATCTTCTTTCTTTGGAGAGATGCTGTGTATACCTGGGGGAGAGAATAGCCAAATGTTACCCTTGCTCTGATGTTGGGATTCAGATTCTTTCCACTTCTTCCCTCCTTGCAGCAGAAGCTAGGTAAGCTGCTTAGAAATGCCTCCTGATCTTTTTTTTAAGCTGTGAATATGACTCCTCTGGTACTATATAGCATAAGCATCTTCTAGAGTAGCAACTGTGAGAAGAATATGACTAGAAAGAAAGATCTAGAATGCTTTGATGCTTCTGTACAGTGTCTTAGCCTCACACTTCCATTTTCTGAGGTTTACCAAAGAATTGTTTCTGGCTCCATATTCTTCATGATACTGTCAAGCTTCCTTCAGGAAAAAATGGTGGTTTTATTCAAGGTGCCATAATCTGCTTTATATGTAAGTGCTCAAGTTACAAGTTATTCTTCAGTTTCCAGTGCTTCTCAGGATTTTTGGTTCTCCCTCTATTGCTATTGGTTTGCTCTGAAAAAAGCTCTGATTTACAAGTGGCGTTTTGGCTGCCGCTTCTCACTGACCAGGAGAGGAGTGGGAAAACATACCCTACGGACACTTTTCCTTGGGTGCCGCAAGATTCTCTTCTGTCTTTTGTGGAAAGTCATATTACCTTTCCACCAAGGTAGCATCTTCAGGAGCAGAGGAAAGCTGACCGAAGGGTATTAAAAACATTCTTGCAGAATGAAGGAAGGGTGTGAAGAGTGTGTGGTGGTTTGGGATGGGGTGGGGACAGTAGGATAGTCAGAGTGGTGTGATCTGACACTGTGAATAAAAAGCACAGCCCGTCTATGGGGGCTGAAACCTGGCCCCCCCTTCTCCTTAAGAGAGGGACACTTCATGTGGATTTTCAAGACTTTGTGTTGTAAGCATATTGTGTTACCTGTGAGACTCTCAGTTTTATTCTGTCTGTGAGCAAAACTAAAGTGGAACTTTTTACTAGCAAGGAAAAACACATTATGGTGTGCCCATGGTGAACTTGTAGTGAAGCAATCATCCCCTGTTACCTCTGAATACTTAGCTGGACAGAGGCTTTTTGGCTGCTGGAAGGTTACTAAGAAACTTCAGGCAAAACTTTTGAAAGGAGAGTTTATTTAAAATGAGATTAAGTTGAGAATAGAATGGTTGTTAGAGAGACTAGAGGATCTGACCATGAAAAGTTATATCAAAAGCCATATCCCTGAACCACAAGGATAGTACAGGGGATTTAACCACAGTTGTTGTTCCCTTTATTCTTACACTTTCCGTCAAGAATTTCTTCACTAAGTTCCTTTAAAATCAAGATACCTGGAAGGTGTTGTGAGCTCCTTCAAATCCTGACTGGGGACTGTCGTACAGGTGGAATTTTCCATTGGGTTTAATGTCCTACAGCCTTATTGACAGCTCCATCTTTTGTGGACAGTTGTGCTGGAGGTGAAGGATCAGCAGATGAAAACTGTGGGAATTAATACATTCCTAATGGTTAATATATCAGAAACGAGCCATACAGATGTGTGCAGGCTTCTTTGTTGAAAACCTATCCCAAGCAACATAATTACAGGAAACCTTAGAGGCAAACAGTAGGAAAGAGTAAGAGAAAACAATAAAAAGTTCTCCTTTCTGTATTACTTTGACATCAGTTTTCCTCACTCGTTAATTAGCTGTCTTATTTTGATACATTATGGTGCCAGAGCATGTTAACTGCACTGTTGAAGGCCAAACCACAGTTAGTTTTTCTTTCTCAGCAGTTTATCTATCCCAGTTCAAATACTGTGTGGACTGCAGCTTTACTTGGAATCTAGGTGGGCGTCTCACCAAGAGGCTTAGCACCTGTGAGAGTGATGATGAAGGCAGAAATAAGCCTTTCCTTTTACAATGGAAGGGCTGACTTGGCAGAGCTCCCCAAAGGGGAAGTTCCCAGATCATCTGTGATTTGCATCTGCTGCGTAAGGAGGAGCTCAGCATTTGCCTTAGCCAGGGTACAGAATGCGAACAGGTAACTGGGGAGTAGGTGGTTTAGAAGAGGGATGCTGATATACGCTACTGGGAAGAGAGGGAAGCTTTGTAATTATGTTTAATCTCAGAATAACAAGATATATGTAGTCTATTTTATTTTAATACTGGTGTGACCTATTTCCTGGAGAGGCGTCTGGTTTGTGTGTGTTGGGGTTTTTTTGTTTGGTTGGTTTGTTTTGACATTCTCTTTTGTTTCAGGGTTTTTTTTAAGTCTACCTCTAACGCAACCAAAGCAAACTTCATATTTTTTTCTAGCAGAAGCACAGTTCTACATTCTACATTCACTTAAAATAATTGATTATTCACTTTTTTCATTCTATTTATTTATAGTACAAAGTAGATCACAGGACGTTTGAAATTGTAGCTATAACTTAACTTGGAGGAAAGAAGTCTGCTTTTCTACAAATGGTGAGCAAACGAGATCTAGAAAAGCTTGGTCAAACTACCTGCAATATTTTTGATACTTCCTTATTCAGAATATAAAATGGGGCTTTACCACTTGCAACAACAACAAAAATAAAATAGAGGGATTCTGCCAGATGGAAGACAGCAAAATAGGTTGGGAAGGATGTTGAGATGCTCTGGTATTAAGTACTTCAGTAAAATGCCTTGTAGCAAAATGACAGAGCAGCTTTTTTTTTCCCCACTAGGTTACACAGTTTGGGCTCATAATCTTATTGCAATCGCTCGTCTTCGTGGCTCTGACCTGAAAGTTCTTGAAGTCACAGAAGAAAGCATTGATTTTGACCAAGGAGAACTGGCTGATCAGGATGTGGATCCAGTACACAATCTCATTGAGCAAGTCTCTCTCGGATTGGGTCGACCCTGGCACGCAGTCATGGACATAGAGCTGCTCAGTGTCTTCACTGAGCCAACCCGTCACTTCTACAGAGAGATGCAAAGCTTCAGTGAAGGCATTTAGCTCCTTATTTACAATTCCTGTGGTTACATATGCAAGTAGGGTCCTATTATGTTTTTTCAGTAGCGTGAATTAACCCCTTTTGTGCTGTGTTTAATCAGTATTAGCTATATAGAATTATATATGTGTATTCTACTTCTTGATCAAAGAACGTAGTCGGGTATTGGTTTAGAAGCTGAAAGTGGCAGTGTTTAGGGTTTTCACGGTTAATGGACTCGTCTACCAAACCTTACAGAGATACGGCCGAAGGCTGTCTGAGGTTGCCGGCTAACTTTACTTTTATAGAGTAACTGCATTTTGAATGATTTTACTATGATATATATCGGAGTTCTGTGCTCAGGAGCCAACTCTTTTTAATACCCATATCCATAGCCCAGTGGATTTCTGTGCTGTCATTGTGCGCTTAATCTGGTAGCGTGCTACTAACTAGGTCTAAAAGGAAAAGAAGTCTATCCAGGGCTGTTCATTGTAAGAATCTCACCTCGCTTTATTTCACATGCAGATTCTGAAGCATGACTTAACTACCGTTCTCAGCTTTTCGTGGCTGTTAAGCGGTGGTGTGAAACACTAGCTTTTCAGGTGCCTGCACTTACAGATTCATTCCATAAGCTGTAGCCTTTTGGATTCCTTGCAAACTCCTCCTCGTGTATTCTCATGCTCTGCCATCTTCCTTAGAAGTTAGCTTTGGGCCAAAGTTTAAAAGAAAAGACCAAGAATATGCACTCCGATGAGGTAAAAACATAACAGCGAAGACTTCAGTACAAAGGTATACACCTGCAAACAAACATTAGTCGTGAAATCCCTAGCAACCGAGTCACTGGATTTTCTCTGTCAGCGCCTGTGTCAGCTGCCAAAGAATAGATTAAAAATGAAGAAGTGCCCACATGCTGGCAGGGGCAGGCCAACTTTTGGCCAGCCAGATACTGCTAGATTGTAATATATAAGGTCGAATTTCGACCTGTGGTACACAGCTGTGCTGTGGCTCAGTCAGCAACCTCAGAACTCTTAACAAACATGCACCTGTTTCACTGTGAATAGTGAATGTAAAGGAAGGAAAGGAAACAAATACAAAGCTTGTTCTATCACAGGTATGAGCTGCTATGATGCATGAAGAACATTCCATGAAGTATGTTTTAAAATCTTGTTATATCTGAGAGGCTTTAAAAGCCGATTTAACTGTTTCAGGGCAACCGCGGTACAGACGTGGTCTCTGTGAGACTTCCACCTGACCCCAGTTTTAAGTGGTACGAATGTTGTGCATTTAATGTTTAAAGGACAGTCTGCAATAATAAAGTAAGTGGCCAACGTGGGTGCCCAGCAGTGCTGAGACCTGGCTGCTATATTGTAAGCTTTGGAAAACACAATTTATGCAACAGATGTCCAGATATGATTCTATTTATGGAAAAAGTTTATATGTGTTTTACAAATGGTTTTACCATCTTATATTAAAATGACCTTTTGACAGGTGTGCGCTGTTTTGTCTCCAGTGAGCACATACCATGCGGATTTTATATGTACATCAGTAGAGTGAATCCACTGGCACAGTGTGTGTATATGCCAGATGTGGTGAGATTTTATCTTATAAATGTGATCAGATAAAAAAAAAACTCCTGACAGAAAATGTAAGGAAACCAGCTGAATGTTTGAATTGATGACTGATGTTGTATGGTTTATGTTAAATGTATATTCTTTTAATCAATGAATAAAGCATTAAAAATTGATCACTGTATAAAATATTTTATTGTATCAGCATGAAGATTCTTAGAATTAAAACGCAACATCATTCATAAGCTGTGTATAACTGGTAGCTCCCGTTGTGTTTAGGTCAACAAAAGAGTCTAAAATAAGCCGTACAGTAATTTTCTTAATTTGGCTGGATTTTGTCAACTTTTTTGGGGGGTGGAGGAAGGGGAAGGATGCTTTGCTAAAGATCAGACGATCAGACCAGTTAGCACAAACAGTATATCATGATATGACTTATTAGGCTGATACAGTAAACTGTGGATTGTAGAATATAGCAAACTATTTTTTTGAGAAATTCTTGCATCCGTTGCAATTGCTTAAATCAAAATATAATGTGCTGAAGAAAATGTGTAGTACTTCTTTGGTGTCCCACTATTAAATAGATTATGAATACCTGCAATGCTTCGGTTTGACGTTTTATCCGTACTCAAGAGTACGTAGCCGTGCATTCTGAATGAAAACTGCCGATGTCTGGTAAGCTGTTGACGAGCTGCCCTGCCCTGCCCTGCAGTGGCTGATGGTGCTGTGAGAATTGTCCGAGTGGCTGTTCAGTGTGTGCGTGCCCAGCGTGGATTTCATTTGAGCTTCTGAACATCATTTTACGATGGTCCAAACCGCTACCAGGCGTGAGAATCACACTGCTTGTGGTTTAAAGTCTCCTAGATCTTCTGGATTTGGTGTGCAGGATCATTTGCTGACTTGCTGAAGAGATGCTGTGGGTAATAAAGATAAGGTAAACACAGTTACAGCTTTTAATATTCCAGTAAAGTGAAATAAGGGGACTTGGTCTCAGTGCCTTTCAGGGCTCGGCCTCAGGAGGGAGGTTTATGTAGCAGTTAAAATCCGATAGCGATTGTTCAGCATCACCCGGACCTTAAATTTGGTCTTAAAGTGATCAAGATTTCTGGCTTTTTCTGTGCAACCTCCTGAAGCAAATGCTGCATCTTCTGGCTTAAACACAGTTGCGGGATGTTCGTTTTGTCTCTCCAGACTGCTGTGTTTCTATGGAGAACCGCCTCACTTCAGTTGGGAAGTAACTTGTTTACCTTTCTGTTATGTAAAGGAGTTTTTCTTTTTAGTCTAACCTATTTTCTGCTTTGTTTTTAAATAACTTAATCTTGAAAGGTGAGATAAGGAGCAGGAGAAACAGGCTGCTTGGCTGAGGTAGAGCTGTGCGGTCCTTTCACTTGCCACAGTGCCTGAGGTGGGCCGTGTCGGTGGGTGCCCGCGGTTGGGGCGCCAGATCCGATTTTCCATACGGCCTGAAGTCTAATCACGGGGTGTGGCTCATGTTCCAGGTACGAAATCAATGTATTTAATACATCCAGGCTACTGTAATTTCCCTTTCTTCCCAAGTACAGGGAGTCCAGTAAGGCACGAGTGTGTGGTGAAGCTCGTACCTTGAGCAGTGTTGGAGAAATACACCTTGGATTGTCCTGTTGTCTTAGGAATAAAGAAAAGTTGTTTTGTTGTTTGTATTTTTAGCAATAATCTGAATTTGTGATACCAGGATGAAGGGATTCAAGCTGAGGCAATTTGAAATCAAGTGTTAGGAAACTGAGATGGTCCTAACGTGAAGGCATGCCAGTGTTGGGAGCAGGGCCTTACAAACGCTGTGGAATATCTTTGAGCTTGCATAATCGCAACTGCGATTTTAAATTTTGTCTTTGTTTTTCCTAAAGAGACAGCGATGTCAAGTTAGTCGTGCTGCATTCTATTTTTAGCAGGAGGCACTTGGAATGTAAGCCCTTAATTGCTAAAACTGGATTGCTTTTTCTTTGGGGGGGGGGAATGGGGGACATCCCCATGTAAGCACTTGGGTGACCCCTCTTGGTTAAACATACCTAAATGCATCTGGCAGGTTACTACACCCTGCTTCCAGCTGCATAAATCTGAGCTTGTTTTTAAATTGCTTGCCTGCAAATAAAATTTGGGGCTATTACTGGGGGGGGGGAAAAAGTCTGAAATTACTCCATTTCCTCTGTGGGATGATGTCATTGTCCTGCATTATTGTAGTCCAGCTAACTTGTTTTGCCTGCAGCTTCCACTGTCATTGTGGCTGTAGAGTAGATGATTGTTGTGGTGGAGGAAGAATTGATTTTCATAGACAGTTAACTTAGTCACAAGCTAGAACAAATATTTAACCCACACAGAGAAAATTTGTGTTTGTTCAGCAAATATTGTTACATTCATGAGTAGTTTGCAAGCCTGAATGGGAGCTGGGGGGATGGGGTGGGGGGCAGGGGGAGGGTTCTTACCGCAGCAGAGTGAGCAAGTGAAGGGCCTTTGCTCTCCACGGGCTCTGTACGGGGGCGAGGTGAGCAGTGGCAGCTCTGGTGGGTCCTAGGACTCATACTGAGGGCAAGGGTGAAACAGTAGCTCCTTTTAGAATCCGGTGAAGTCTTTCAGGCAAATTTAGAGCCTTTAGAAAGTAACTAGTTGGCTAAAAGTAATGCAACAGCTGAATTAAGCTAAATAGCAGTTAAGCTAATTCAATGAGGATGATGCTTTAAAATGCCTGTTGTCACATTTGTCCTTGAACATCTCCAGTACAAAGGCTTCTCTAAAGGCCTTTGAGGCCTTGACCAGGAGAAGAAAGATTGCAGCGATGAGCGACGGAGGAGTTTTGCAGCTGAAATAAGCCTATGTGGAACTAATGGCAGGAGCAGGAGCACTGCCCTCCCTTGGCAGACTCAGCATAAGCAGTTACAAAAAAGTGGGCTGGATATATTTTTTTTTTTGCAAGGTCTAATTACGGGGCGTGGTGGCTGCATTTCTATTAAAGGCTGAATCTGTGGTGGGTGTGGGTGTGCGCACAGAATGGGGCGGGGGGGTGGCTGTTGAACTGCCCACTGCTGCTACTGCCGGGGGCACTCGCTAAAAACAGTGTCCTTTATTTACCTCCAAGGGCCCCTTACCAAATGACGATATTGTGAGGAATTAGATGGTTTTCAAGTTGAAGCTAAATCGACAGAAGACCTAATAGCTTCTGGCAGAAGCTTTTAAAGCGTATGATAGTCAGTAAAAAGGGAGCCAGGCTCCGTCCGGATCCAGCACGGCATTGAACTGCCTGTGCCCCGGCTGCTGGTGAGTGCCCTGTCCTTGTGGCCATCGCCACAAGGGAAAAAGCAAAGCAGTGGATGAGACAAGAGCTTTTATAGGCATGAAATTATCACTGCTGCAGTTTGCCACTTCTTTTTTTTAACTCTGCTCTTTTTATGAAGCCTAGCAATTGCTACAAAATGTGCATGGACAGAATCCACGTCAAATTGTTTGTCTGGATTTATGTTTGCTCATGTTCTTGACCGTTTTTGTTGCTTTTTTTGCTGTGTACTGGCTCTACTTGCTTCTGTGCTTGCTCTAGACAAGAAAGAAATTCTACCTTGCCTTGCAGTTTTAATTATCTGCACTATGTGTTAGGATGAGCATGTTTACAGATAAATCCCGAGTGCTCTCTGAAGTTCGTTGAAGGAAAGGGGAGGTGGTTTTTTGTCCCACCCACCTGCTCAAATGCCAGTGTTAAAATCCAAAGACATGAATTCATGTTGAGACAGTAAAAAAAGCCTAGTATTAGTTTGCTGCAGACATGCATCTTCAAAGGCAAGGGTCTGATGGCGCTGAAGCATTGCATAGCTATGACTCCTTCCTCCCATGTCGTAAAAACCCCATATAGACATCTTCAATAAAACACAGCCCACACAACTGGGAAAGGGTGAGGGGAAGGTCGCTCTGCACTTCCACTTCCCCTCCCCTTCCCTGCCCCTTTGTAAAGCTTGGACAGCTGTTAATGGCCTCACAGGTAACCTTTCAGAGTAGTAGGGAACAACACTAATACATCTACAGTACCATGTTAACAGTGACACTGTCTCCAATTTCAGTAGACTTTTATTAATGGTTTCAATTTGTTTTCACATTCTATTCATAAAGCAGCAAGCATCACTTTTGGCATGCAGAGATTCCCTGTACAGCTAAACAAGGACAAACCAGCTGGACTTTTAAAATGTGGTTCACATGATCTGATTTTATACACCTCTGAAGAGATTACTCAAGTTAGAAACACTTAATTTAAGATGACAATTGTACAATGGAAATCACTTATTCACAATATTCATAGTTACTTAATTCTTTATTTACAAAACACTATCCTGAGAATTCTCTATTAAGCTTCAATTTGAGCAAAGTAGTTTATATATACCTCAGTAACAATGGTTACTTAACATAAGGAAGAATGCCACTAGAAGAGTACGGAAGAGGCTGAGCACGTCAAGTCTCTTGCTGCGGCTCTGGTTGTTCTACAGCTGCTGGATTTGGCTGTGGCGGCTCAGCTCTGCTTTCAGGAGGTGGTGGTGGAGGCAAAAATCCAGGTCGCTGAGGTGGGTAGTGAGGATAAGACCTCATTGGAAATGGATTTCTTACTGTGAGGGAATGAGAGCAGCCCAATTAGTATCAATAACAACAGCAAACACATACCTGCTCCTCCTACCCCACGTATCTCATTACTCAGCTGCAGCCTACCTAAATGGAAGTCGCAAAGCAGACCTAGGTTAGGTATTTTGCTCCAAAGAGACAGAGATGCTGGGAAGAGGAAGGGCAAAATGATGACTTTTCTCAGCAGTTACCTGCGGCAGGCTCACGGCAGCAGCCAGTCAGTGTCCGGCAATGGGCTGCTGCTGCCACCACCACGACCTTTGGTCTGCTGCAGCAGCCCTCGGCTGCTGTACCTTAGGTATTTTGGAAGGTAAACTGTTTAACCTGTGAAGAACTAATCAGAGAACAGCTGGAGGCAGAAAGAAGCCCTTCAGTCTGATACTTACATCTTGCCCCACTAATGCAAACTCCATGGAAAAATGATTAACAAGTATGTCCCAAACACATGCCTTTGTATGGAGACTAGCGCATCTCAAAGCTGAAGGATGAAGCTCTAGGACTTATGTATGATGCAACCATACAGAAGGAAAAGGTAAGGACCTCCTGCTTTGCTACCCAGAAACAAGCCCTTTAAGTGCCAACCAGCGTGTGTCCATGTATTTTCCAGCCAAAGCTACTATTTGTAAAAACATTCCTCTCAGTTGCTTGTATTGGTAGAAAAGTGTACAATGCAATTATCATTCCTCAGAAAAGATGCTCCCGGTTAGCTGAACTGAGATGTAGTACGTGCAAATAAAGATTTAAGTGTTTACCCAGTGCGGTAACTCACTACCTGCACAAAGCACTCATGTTCATCAACTTTAAGTAAATGCTGGCAAAAGCTACGTACTTGGCAGCGGAGGGCGCGGAAGCCCAAAGTCCCGTACTGGAAAGCATTCCCGTGGTCCGTACATGCCAGCAGGAGGAGGGGGAGGAAAAGGAGGTCCTCGTCTCATGAAAGGTGCTCTAGGATCCACAGGCATCAGTGGAGGTCTGACCGGAGGAAAAGGTGGAGGAGCAAACCCTGAGCTGACAACTTCACTTTCAGACGTCAGCAACTGATCAGGTAGTGAGTTCTGCAACACAATGAAAACAGGGAAGGTCGCTCAGGGAAAGGGATACGGAGCAGGAACATCTCCAGGCCTGCCAGGCCCACTTTGATGTAGCCAACAGCTAGGCCCAACTCTGCCTTAGCTACAGCACAATCCTGAGCCAGGCTATCTATGGTCACTAACCATCAGCTTGACCACAGCTTCATCCTTTGCCTTATAATTAATTTTCAGCAGGGACTGTATTAGTCACACATCAAAACTAATTCACAAGACAGTAAGTGCTGTAATACAAGTATACATACGATTTTGTAATTTGGCCTGCATGGTGCAATATGTGACCAATGTACCAGAGACATATTTTCCTAAATAATTTGCAGAAAATGAAAGCATCTTTAAATCAAGTTCCTGGTTAGCTACTTACACTAAGATTAGAATGATCTTTCATCCCATTTCCACTTGGTTCTGGTCGTGGGCTGTTTTCTGAAGATGTTTGTCCATCTGTATGCAAAAGTTAGACAAGTTATTCAGCACTGACCCCCTTCTCCCCACCACCAAGTTCCACATTTTTTGTGAAATCAGGATATATAGGCAAGGAAAAAAAAAGGAAGTGTCACTGTACCAAGCAACTGTTACACAGGCAGACTGAAAGACAACCGAGGAACACAAAGCTATGACTGTTTCCTCTAACTTCTGTACAGGTTGCACATGAATTACAAGGCTGCAGCTCTTACCAAAGTTTCTTTTACCAAAAGAAGGCTTTTACTTCCATTTTACTTTGGTTGGGTGTGTTTGGTGGTTGGTTTTGGTTTTTTTTTTTTTTTTTTTTTTTTTAGAAGTTACACGTGTATTTTCCTAGCGATACATCTTAACATCACTGTAGCACTTCCATTTTTCCCCTCCCTGCTAATACTTTATTTCTTTGGTAATTCCTGCTCTGGGTATGATTGCACTATGACATGCTCCTGGCATAGAGCTCGACAGCAATCCTGTTCAAATTTGACAAAAGCTGATTCCTTCCATAGTTACTAAACATCAAGGGCACTTTCAACACTACATCAGTTCTGGATAAGCATTCAGAAATAAGAATAATCTTCCTCCTATTTGCTGTACTCACTTGATAAATTAAGAGATAAACAGGATCTTCAGTGTTTTTACCTTTACACTTCCCTGAGAACAAGTATTTTCAGTAATAACTGGAGAAAAATAAAGGGAATTGTCAGAGGAGAATCTGACCGGATATAAATACACAAAATATATACATTAAATGTACTCCTTTCTTAAAACAACCAACCAAAAAAAAAACCCCAACACACACACAAAACCACCCCAAAAACAGAACAACAAAAGAACCCCAAAACAAACCTGAGATTTGAAAAATACCGCTTTCTTGCACTTCTGCCTGAATAAGGATACTACAAAACAGCACAAGACTAAAACAATAGTTCTAACAAGTGACAGATTTTTCACCTACATGTTGCATTTCTTCCTTTCTGAAGCAAAGCAAGCTATTTTCTCAATGAACAGATAGGTCTTTTCAAAAACTCTAAGTTACAACAGTTCAAGCAGGCCCCGCCTTGCTGAAGATACCATTACTTAACAGTCTGAAGCATTTTAACTGCTCATGTCACACAGAGAATATTCATGCCTTGAAACTTACATTGCATTACAAGGATTCAAAATGGAAAGTGTAAAGTTGCTCACAAACACTAAAGCTTTAACCCTTCTTTCTGACAAGGAGCTTCATGCTCCAGATATTTGCCTCAAGTTTAAAGTTTTTGTACAGTTAGCCACCTCAGCTTAGGAAAATGTGTATTTTGTTCACTTTAAATAGCTTTTTGATGATCTTGCTGAGAAAGTAGCTCATGGACTCTTTAAAGAGTTGGAACCTAGATTTCAGTACTGTGAAACACACCGCTGTTCTGAAGTCCAGGTATGTGCTGGACGGGGTGGGTTGTTTTTGGTTTTGTTTTTGTTACTTATTTGTTGGGGTTTTTTGCTATTTTTGCAAATACTCATCCAAGCCTAATGAAATTATATGCCTCTAAAAAGCAACATTTACATATGCTTAATAACCTGCTAAGTGCTGGCAGGAAGGTTATCAGAAACCATTTCCATTAAGTAGGTTTTGAACTGCCCAAGAACTGAATACAGCTTATTTTTTTATTGTTTCTTGCCAGCAGCTGAAGAAAAGGGTAAAAACGGATACAAGAAATGAGTGCAAAGACATTGCACTTCTCCTGTCCTTCAGTCAGCATCCAGGTGCTAAAAAAAAGGCTGCAGTCAAATACAAAGCAGTAGAAAGCAGAAGGGAAACAGAGAAGCTTCTGAAAGGGGGTAGGAAGGTGAGTGGCTTTACGGGAACAGAATTGTCTTCCAGTAGAAAACAGCTCTCTGTAAAACCTGAACCTTCAACCTGAAGCAGAATTCAGCATTCCCAATTCTCACATTATAACACCAAGTAACAAAGATTCTCTCTCCTATTGCCAGAAACTGGACAACAAAGATGGTAACTTAGTACTAGTCATACGAGTAACTGAACACTAAGTGGAAAAGTTTCTGTTGCAGGTTTAATGGCTTCAACCTAGCTGATGGCTCAGACACATGTGACTTACTAGGCATTGAATAAGGATGAAAACTGTTTAGTAAGTACTAAGGCTTTAAGCTCTTAAACTGTTTCAGTGGTAAGGTTTAAGTCACAAAAACTTTGAGCTTCTGGTTATTGCTAAGCTTCACAAACTAGAATTTATGTAATTGGCTAACTGAAAACAAATGGCACTTGGGTCAGGGAAATATGACTAAGTCAGGGGCAACTGCACTGTGAACTACAGAAAGCTGCAAGTATGGTAAACAGTTTGAAGGAGGCGGCCTCAGGACCTTCTAGTTCAGTACACAAAGCCAGTGGATATTTGAAAACTTTGCTGTTATTCTTTCAGTCTTAATGACTCTTAACTCTTTCTACCTTTACCAAAAGTGGCAGGGAAATGGAGATAAAGGTTTGTGATATTTTAATGCTGTGGTGAGCCTCCTAGGAGGGGCCAAAACCGACTCAAGGCCAAGCCTGAATGGTTAACACACGCAACAGTGAAGGCGGACAAAGAAAATACCTCACGACTACCATTCACGGAATCCCATCCACCTGACAGAAGAGACTGCTATTGTCAATAAGAGGGAAAGACTGCATCGAGGCTAGCAGGCATTAAAATATCTTTACACAATGGAACATTGGGTCTGTAGTAGCTATAAAGTTGTCCTCTTACCATGGCTTCCTACATACAGTCAACCTATACTGAGATTCTCCATTTTACAGCATCCCGTGATGCAATCCCCACCTGTTTTATCAAAAGACTGCACGTTGTAAGTTCGTAGTTCTGCTGGTCCAGAAAGTCTTCCAGTATTTGGAGGATTAGGGAAAAGTCTTTCTTGTCTTCGAGGAGGAAGAACTGGATCAGTGTAAGGCTCAACTAACATTGAAGAAATTACAAAACAGGTCAGTCAAGATTTATTCCCCCATTTCATAAAATTTTAGACCAGTGCAATTCTCTGGGTATCTTAGGCTCTTGTAAAGTGAATATGAATCAGGGTGAGCAACAATCTTAAAAAAAACCAAACCCAAACAAAGGAATCCCACCAAGTATGTACTATAGCTAATGTTCCTAAGAAGCTGTAAAAGAGGAAAGTTCATTGATTTTTTGTTTAACATACCATGGAATTTTGAGAGTTATGATCACCTAAGTTATAAACAGTGGGGCCTTGAAACAAAGGCTCCACATAGCCATGAAGGGCAAAGGCAAAACCAGTTCCTATACGTTTTAAGCCATGCTGTAAGAGTGCTGTTTCCTGTTACGTTTCATAGCGCTATAATGCGTTCCCACCAACTTCCTTGCATCAGATCTAGCAACCATGCAGGTACAAGACAAACTGTAGCAGTGAGATCCAAGTGCAAAGATGGGGTAAGAACACAGCTCAGGTCAAGGAAACAAGACTACCCCTCTGCAGTATCCTGTCAATAGATCAGATCTGGCAAATAAGAAACTGCATCCTGAGTGGACTTTGAGTTGTATAATCAAGCTTTCATACACATGTGGCAACTACAATATTGCTTGCTGCATCTAGTAATTGAGGTACTTTTATCTGTGTACTTCACCCAATTTTAAATTTTTTAAAAAACTTGTAGCACTTTTGCTGCTTTGTTACAGGTATACAGGAAGGTTGTCCTTCCATCCGCATTGTTTACTTGAGAAACATCAGTAGTATCCTCTTTGATTCATCTCTGTCTTCCTTGACAGCACGCAATACAGACGTATAGCTGAAGAAGTGAGAGTGAAGACTGATTTTGTTGTTGTTAATTATCAAAGAGGCAATATCAACACAAAAATATGTACTGAACAAGGACTACACGCTACGTCTGTACTATTAACATAAAATTTTTTGAAAAACATAGTAGCTAGCTTTTATTTAAGGCTACTGTACCATTAAAACTTCTTACTGTCTCAGATCTCGTATTAGTTATCCAGAGAGTTCTTTTGATGCGCTGAACAAGCCCCCAGTAAAATGATGAAACCGAACAGTTGACTGTACACTGCCAGTACCAACATACATTTAAAAGACAGCCTAGAAGAAGTGCCAGTGAACCACACCATTCAAGAATGGGAAAAAAACTACTATTAAAAAAAACACCTTCCAGTGCAGTTGCACATGCAGTTCCAAGAAAACATTTCCTATTTTTAAGCAAAAAATACTTAGATATACACACTACAAGTCAGTAACTCCATTTTTCTGCAGATGCAGTAGCTAAGCAGATTTTTATACCTGGTGGAGGCAGAATTATCCTGCGTTCTCTGTCCCAAGGAGGTGACAGGGATCCAGTATCTGATGGTGGTCTCTGGGGTTCAGTTAGTCTATCAGAACTCAGCTCTCCTCTTTCATTACCAGCTTCATACATGGCAGTTGGTCCTCTGGATCCTAATTGAAGAAATCACACAGCTATTCACCCAGGTATTTAAAATCCTCTATTATGGCTTTCTTCACTAAGTCTGAAAACAGTAAATCACGGAATGCCAACACTGTCAAGATATGAGAGGCACAAGGCTCCACAGGACTCTCCAGCTGTTTGTTGATGACCAGTTTATGTTTACTAGAAGTGTTTAAAAGGTTTGTTTGGAATGAAAAAGTCTTAGTTCAACAAGAGTGCAATCTAGAGTACCTGCAATTTAAAAAAACCAAGAAAAGTAAGAGTTTCAGTTCATTCAAATCAGAGAAATTAGTGCCCTCACAATAGATCTTCTCAGTGCTAAGAAACCTGCTGCTAATCAAACTAAAAATTAGCACACTGAAAGTTAATACCCTCATCATAAGAAAATATCCACACTACATTAAACACGTTTTTTTCCCCCTGAATTAGAAAGAACAACTTAAGACCAGGTCAACACGTAACCAAGTGCAAGAGAAACTGTAACAATGAGTGATTTTAGGTTGCAACCTTCCTTTAAAATAGATTTGGTCTGAAAAATGACTTAAATACTGAATTCTGGTATAATTCTTTAATACTCTATCCTAAAATTCAACCTAGTATTTGAAGCCATTTCCTGTCTTGTGCAAAGTGAGATGAGCACTATAATTACTCAGTATCTGGCACTGTTTAAACACATCATTTGTTTAATCTGCCCAAGTTACATTAACTACTGCCCATTTCACAATGAAGCACTACATCTTTGCATAGTCTCTTTCCTTGCTAATACTGCATCCTGAAATCAGGTTTTCACTCTCCCTCACCAGCAACAATTTAAAGATACATTGGACAGCTAGTGTCTTTACTTACTGTCTCTATACAAATAATCAAGTATGATTTTTGCTTGTGTGGTATAGCTAGAGTTGAACGTTCAATTTCAAGGTTTTTTTCTGACTTAGAAAATAAATCAACTTTCACATGCACCTGGATATGCTTTTTATAAGGAACTAAAAGAAATAAATAGTCCTTGCTGGTCTTCTAAAAATCAATGTTGATTAGTGAAATCCTATAAAAGAAACATTTAGACATATTTCCCATTAAACAACTATAAGTTTAAATGGATGTAACAGTAGTATTAAAATAAATAGTAGCTTCTTTACTACCTGACAACAGACACTGACCTCCACTCTAGCATTTATCTATGCTATTTCCATCAACATCAAAAATGGGAAGGAACAGTGGTTTTCTTCCCTTATAACCCATGACATCATGGCTTGCTTTCACCTACTCCCCTGTCTCTGCATTTTACTCCTTACACACAACCTTCCTGGTCCCTTTTATCATTGGGGAAGCAACTGCCTTCACATAAAAGGACTGCTTCAAATTTAGAGCAAAGGGAGGAAAACAATATACTGAATCAGTAACTTTCTAGTGTCATGACCCCCAGTAACACTGTCTCATGTTTTTGACAATGCAGTTACCCTCTCCTTCTCTCACTTACTGTAGACCAGTGAGCTGTCAGTAGCATTTTTTTTTCTTCAGAAAGCTGATCAACTTTTGTTCACTTTAAAACGGTAAGTTTATTTCAGCAGAACCCCATTTGTCTAAGAAACAAAAACTGATAAAGTTTGGCTTTTCACTTTTCTCAGTATGTGCTTCTAAAGTGAATCCACTAACCAACCCACTAGTACCAACTAAATTTTCCGTCGTACTGTTATACATTAGACAGCTTTAGAAGCAAGTTGAAAAACAGGAAGAGTTTGTCCAATTAACTATTTAATTGATTGTTTTAATACTTTTTGTCGCCAGCAAGAGGAAAAGGTGTGACAGGTTTATAGTAGAGGAGAGAGAAATCCAGAATAGATATATTTTCAAGTTTAAGAATTGTACCTCTTCCTCCTCCTCCACCTGGAAGCATAGGTGAAAGCCTTAAAGGACCCTCCAATAAAGTTGGAGGGGAAAGAAAAGCTCTTGTTTCAGATGAAGGCCGGCCCATTGGTGAGGGTCCATATGGGGAATGCTCTGGAACAGTTAAAACAAAATACTCAAGTTCACAATATTTAGTTTAGCAAACTGTATAAATAATTAACTTCTCAGGTGAAGTTTAAAACTAAATTGTATAAGTGAAATGAAAATTGTGCTTTAATTACCATGTGTATTATATTCCCAGTCTACTCTCATCAATGCTGCAAATGCTCTTAGTTTCAGCGACTGTTATTTGTACATACACATGGCCAAGATAGTTTTCAAACAATTACGTATGTGCAGTCTTGGGAAACAAAACCATAAACAAAAACAATTAGGCTCTATTTTACAATTCAATACTGTACCTCTGCCAAATGGTCTAACTGGAACATCGAGAGCATAAGGATCTTTTTCTAAAAGGTCAAGTTTAAATTCTGTTTCAGTTAATCTGCAAATAAACAACAAAAAAGTAGTAAATAACCAAGAAGTCCAAAAGTTTTACTGGACTGCACTGTCTACTGCTAGGCTTTCTACTTAAAGGGTTAATGAAGCAAGGTATTTTATTCCCTAAATAAAAAGAGACAAAGGATGTCACAGAACTCTGAACATAAGAATTCTTTAAAGTGCTTCTCTACGCTGCTGTATTTAAACTGTAATTCAGAAATTGAAGTGGCATGTTAGATGTCACAATCCCTAGCACGACACCACTCTCACAAGTACTCTTGAACTGCATTCCAAATATTAGTTAACTTCACACCTAAAGGTTCCTCACAACCACCACCACCGCCTGATCTGTTAGCTCAGTATTAATTTCCGAAATAAACTCTAAAATCACTAGGTACCCATCACTTCTGGTTGATACATAACTTCAAACAAACAAACAACAAACCCCCAAACCTCTGCGTTCCACTACTACGTTCTGCTTCTTTCCTGAAATATTTCAATACTTTACATAGTTCTTCAGTTCTTACTTTCTTGCATGTTACCATTACAGGAATGCTTAAATGACTCCCTTCCTTTCAGAACTCCAAGAGAACACTGTGCTCTCTCTGCCCAGTTTGGGCCACAACGGATTAACATAGGTCTAGAAAACACCAAACCTCATAAATCCAAAACATACTCACATGCCAAATTGCATTTGTTTAGAATTAGATCAGGACTGCACTTACTTCTGTCTGTTATGTGCATTTTCTTTTTTTAGCTCACTGAGGTGTCTTTCAGCTGCTCGGGCTGTCAGCTTTGGGGAAGGACAAAAATCAGATGCTTAGATATGCTGTTTATTAATTAAATGCTTCATAAATGTGATAGGAAAAACTGTCTTGGCTCTAGGACCTATCTGAAGTGTGCCGACTATATTTTCACAGCATATGACTCTTATATAAAAGCATATAAAACAGAGTCTCACATACATCATCAAATTACATTAGCAGCTACACTGCCCAAATTTTTGAGGAATGATATAGCTTTCCTGCAGGTTCTTACAACCGCAGAAATGAAACTCTTTGGCTACAGCTGCTTTGAAGAATCTACAGAACATGTGAAGATTTAAAATATCAAATTTTATAAGAAAGTTTACTTTAAAATCATATAGTTAAAAACTGTAAAATTATGGCCATGAAGCGCCACAGCTTTTAACAGGATTCTATCTTATACAGACCATTCTGTGAGACTGAAGAATGTATTAGTCAGGAGATATTTTAAAGTTTCCTGTTTGGAAAAAAAGGTAAAAATGGATTTTGTAGCAACATTCTCAGGAAGCTGTCAATGGAACATACTGTTCTCACAGGACATAATGTCTTCTATCAGTAGATAAAAGGAGTGAAGTACATCCAGGGAAAATATTAAAATGGCATTGAAACAAGGCCAAAAGCTTTTATTATTAGCAAAATGTCACACACTTGTTAAATGGTAACATCTTATTCCAGCAGATATAATAGTGTAATATCATTCTACTGTGCTCATAGGTATCCAGCTATTCCAACTATTTTATATGATAGAAGTATTTTTAACATGCTTTTGTGTATATCTGCAAGAAATCCATATGTTTAAAGGTGACACGTTACAGTTAATTTTGATCATCTGTTTTTTAATAAGAAACAGAGAAGTGGTAAAGCAAGCTATTAAAATAACTGAAAAGGAAGAAGCACAAAGTTCAGAAAATTCAGTATTTGGAGCTTACCCAATTATCATGAGCTTTTTTCTCATGTGAAGTAATCTATGAAAGAGATTCATGAGATAATTATTAATCTAAGAAAGAAAACTTAAGATTGAATATATGCTCTTATCTGTCAATTTAATGTGTGTGGATAATTTATAATGAGACCCCTAAGCTTAAAATTTAACTTTTTAATAAAGGTATCTGGTGATCTCTGCTGTGAAATTGTATCAGTCAAAACCAGATGATGTTGGGGGGGGGCGGAAGGGGGCGAGCAGAAAGGCAAAAAACCCACCCAACAACACCAAGCCAAGTACAGTATCACAACCCATCTAAAAGTGGTATTACAGTTGCAATAACATTCCTCCTACTTGGCACAGATGGTAACACAAAGCACATACCTGATTCTGGTAAGAACGAATGGTTCTTTCTAGCTCTTCTTCAAGATCTTTTGCTCGCTGTCTATAACAAAATTAGGATTTATGACATTGCAACAAAATGTTGAGGAAAGTAATTTTAAATATAGTAAACATGATAAACACACAGCATAATTAAAGTTTTTTAATCAAAGACACAGTATTGTCACTTAGACCCATGGGATACATAAAAATTATAGTAGCAATGGAAATTCTAGGCCCTAGATTAGTGCCAACAGGATGGTAAACAGAACAGAACCAAAACACCCAGCATCTCTCCAACTTTTCAGTGCTCTCCGATATGTTACCAATATAAAGGATATCCCTCCACCTATGCCTAGACAGCCAGCCTCACCCATCTCAGCAAATGTACCAATGTGGCTGGAGCATCGTGCTGTCACAGGCTACCACAGTCAGTCCTGAGGGACAGTCACTTACACTGAAGTTATTTCAAGACCACAGAAAGTATGACACCACCTTTGCTGCCAGCTAGCCTGTGCACAGCCTCTCTAGGTTCTATACTTTCTCAGCAGGTGGGCCAAAGACACATTCACTGTTTAGTTATACTCCATTTGCAATATTAATATTCTCTTTAAAACTAAGATGTCTACAAAGTCCACGTTCTGAGTAAATCAAGAAGGGTGAATTCTCTTTTCCTAGATGAATACTGAAGAATGTCTACAAGAACTTTATATTATAAAGAATTAATCTAATTAACTCTTTAGGAAGCATTGTTAGTCAGCATCATTCAGTTAGAGTCAATCTCCCATAAACACTGAAGGAAGATGGAGAATATACATTACGGATTGAAGAATTATGCCATAGTTTGAGAAACTACACAAGCAAACCAGAGGTACACATTTGTACACCTGGACAGATGTAACACAAAACAGAGCAAAGCAGTTAAAAAATAACTACATAAAACATTCCCACATCACAGTATTTTAGTAAAGAACTTCTAAACAGTACTATTTGGTAACCTTATGGATACAGAAATACAATACTATAACTAGACAACGTAAATATGTTAGGACCTATAGGAAAACTGAACACTGCATTTACTTCACAGCATTGTCTTAACTTCATATTTTTATCTCCATTCAGTAGAGGGGAGACCCACTTCTACCATTCCTTTAAAGCTAGCTTATCAGTACAATCAGCATTTTCTATTGGAAGAAAAGTTGCCGGTGATCTCCCATACCCAAATTCTTTAACAAAGCAAGAACTCCCTTAGTGTGTATTACCACACACAAACTAGCATGTAACATATACACACAAAACAAAAGCTGGAAGAAAATACATTCACATATGCTGGTGTTTTTATTAATTTTCTATTGCCTTTTGTTCACTTTGGAACAAGTGATTACAGCAACTAAAATCTGTAGTTACCTGTAGCTGTTTAGTTCTTCAGCAGCGTGATTAATTTTTTCATCTACTTTAGAAAGCTTTTCTTCCTTCTGTAGGCGTTCTCTCTCTTCTACTGTCAGCTTCCTTTAAGAAAATTAAAAAACTATGGTTAATTCTGTTTCAGGTCAACAATTTTGTAGTTGGTCTGTCAAGAAAAACTGCTCCAATTTTTTAGGCATGATGAGTACATTATATTTATTCAGATAAAAGTTTTATAGGCAACATATGTAGTTGCATAAATAGCAGTAGTTTGTATTCATATTAGTTTATTCCATTCATTAACTATTCTATATGAAACATTTAGGTTATCACTATTCCTAAAAGGATTTTTCAAGACAATCCATATTACCAAAGAATATTTCTACTGGGGAGGGGGGAGGGTGACAGAGGAAAGCAGCCACAATTCAAATCAAACAAACTGAACACCAAACTACACTATCAGTGATTTGTTCTGGTACTTTTTTACATCTTAAAATAATTTTCCAGAGAAGAAAAATGTTGTTATTAGCTATTTTTAAAAGTTATTACACCTTCTTGGGCACTGCAGAAGAGAAAACCCGTATTCCAGACCACAGAACACCCATGGATACTACTGCTGCACAGAGCCCTGAATGGATAAACTGGTCATTCTTCCTGTAACAGCAGTCCTTAACTATCAAACCAAATCATGCTGAACATGATTTAAACTTCTTTTTTACTCAATCTTAATTTCCCACTTTTCTATTTCCCTTGTTTGAACATGCCTAGCTTTTAAAAAGATTCCTTGTTCATACCAATAGCCTCTCATCATGCCAAGCTCCTCCCCACTCCGTTTTGGCTTTTCTGAAATCTCTGATAAGCAGCAGCACACATTTGCTGAGCTTCAGCATGGCATTTTTAAATATCATCCATGCAGTCTGCAAACATTTTCCCTTTCTGACAGCCCATCATAGCTTCTTTTTAAAAGGTTCCTCCCCCTGCCCGCCCTTTTTAAAAATTGAATGTTACTGTAGTGGATTTCTGGGTTTCGTTGCATCTACAAGGATGCCAAATATCTATACATATATATATTTTAGAGAGCAGATTATTGAAAGTAATTGTTTAAAAAGGTCCTGCATACTGCTCAGTACAGGATCAAGACTTGTGCTGCTTCCCTTGCTGCCTTCAAGATTATGTCTGCTCTTTGAAGAAATAATTTCTGGCTAGTAAAACTAATTTTACAATCATGCCCTAAAACAATGGCTCCTGTCCCCTCCCTGTCCCATCCTCACGCGCACACACGTCTGAAGGTTACTACGTGCCCCATCCCATCCCAATCAACACATTTCTGATTTTAGTCAGTCACAATCCCTGCTAATCATCCTGACTGTGATGCAGATAGTACAGCCCTCATATTCTATCTTTCTTGGTGAGGAAAGCCTGATTCACAGGGATTTTATGTCACTTACTGTAACAGTTTGCTGGTCTAATCTCTAAGTTTAGCTTTACATATAGCATCACTTCTCTGCTGACATTATTAGCTCTCTTTACTATATAAAATAGACCTCACAATTAAAGCAGCTACTGGTTATCTTTCAGCAAGTTTGATAGCTGTATTACATCAGATCTTAATTAAACAAAAGAAAAAACTCAAGCTTTCCAACTTCACCCACCTTATTTCATAAACTAAAAATTTGGTATTTCTTTGTTCATCTTTGTTTCTGTACTTGCTTCTGGAAAAGTCCTAAAATAATACACCACTATTTTCACGGAAACAATTTCTACAAAATTACTGTGATCAAAACATGACGAAGCTGTAACGTAACAGGGTCTTAACAATTCAGAAAACTCTGGAGAGCAGTATTCAAATTTTAAATAATTTTCAGCCACCCAAATCAAAGAGTTACACTCAAATCAAACAGTAAGCATGGAATATAAAAAGAGGAACCAGCACCTGTGTAGTTTCATTTCATTTTCTTGATAAAGCTCAGTCATTACTTTAAGTTTCTGCTGAAGTTTTTGAACTTCGCTTTCAAAGCGTTCATTCTCAGACTGCAAGGAAGCTTGTTGACTTTGAAGGTTTTCTATGCGTTCTGTCAAATTGAGAGATATTTACATTGGGGTAATGCACAATTTACAAAATTAAAATATTTACAATATTTTATTATTAAAAAGTGTGTAAAAACCTTTGATCCTATGTTGATTTAATAATATAAGCAATAATATGTTAATATATTTCAATAACTCATACAAATTGAGAAACAGTATTGCTCCTTTTGATGGGACGCCAGCAACTATACCCTCTACCTACCACAGACTGCAGCTGAGTACATATCTAGCCTTTGCTCCAAACTGGATAGCTTCTTTGAAAACAATGCAGTTTTGTAATTCACAATATATAATTACAATAATAAAAGCCCTTAATGAAAATATTTTACGAAAGGAGTAAAATCGGTACCATCGTATACTCTTGCAGATTTACTCACATGAGGTCTTGCTGAGTAGCCTGAAGGGATAACTCAGATTTGTCACACCACCTTATCTTTCCAAATTAAAATCAGTCATGTTTCTTTTCCTATTTACTATTCCTATGCCTCTCTTCAAGTAACACAGAAAGCTTCAAATAGATATGAATATCTTTATGGCACAGAGTTACAATCAATTTGGAAAACACACTAGCACAAACAGTCAGTTTAAAGGATTATCAAAACCTGAAAAATACATTTTTACGGAGCACTTCATCACCCAAATAACAAAGCACAGTACATTCAAATGCGATGGCTACTCTGCTCGCTCTTATCTATGAAAGCAATAGCTAATTACAGGCTTTAATTTAAATTAAAGTGGCAGTGTTTTAATTTCATAAGGTTTAATTCAGTATGTCCTACATAACTAAGGAAAAAAAAAAACAACCCACAGAACAAGATGCTTTCAGGTTCAATTGTCTAAATGCAGTATTTTGGATTTTAAGAAGTACTGAGCATGCACCCATTACAAACTTATTACAGTCAAGTTACCATTTTTAATAATGGTTTTACAATTTAGATTAAAACTCCAGAGTTTCATGTCCAGAAATTATGTAAAGGGATTATTTCTTTATTAACATCACTTTGCCCACGTATTAAGATTCTGTAACTTAAAGTTATAGAATAATCCAACAGGAGTACAAGAAAATTTACAAGTGGTACTTTAGCAACCATTATACATCACTACAGTTTGACAGCTTTACCTCTAAAGTAAAATATTTAAGATAGCTAAGCAACTTAAACAGGCATTTTAAAAATCAAGTGGAGCTATTAATGTAAACTTAATACAGTTTTTACTGGAAGTAATGTTTACAGCCTGTGAAGTTTTATTTTACAAAAGCAGCATCTTATTAATTTTAAAGGCAAAGCATTTAATTACCTGTAAGTTCTCCTTTAGCTTTATTTTCATCAGACAGTTTTGAATACATTTGATCTCTTTCTGTTTCCAGGGTCTTTAAACAAGCATTTAACTACAATAAAAATTAAAAAGAAAGAAGAACATTAAGATTACCAGAAACTGTTTGCATGCAAAACCACCTAATTAAACATTAAAAGATGCTAAACTCTGATACTGATATCTATATGCAATTAACTGACCATAAAAATTGCATATATTCCCTCTAGTTTCCTCCCTTCCATCCACAAGTTTCTTAGAATCACATACCTTTGCAGCATAGATCAATTTCTTCACAGTTCGTTTTTGCTGATCATCTGATTGACAGAACAGAATAATACATCACATAAAAAGCACAAAAAGGTTGGTGACAGAGTCTGCTACTATTATTTTATTTTGATTCTATAAAAAATGTAATCCCCAACATACCAGGATAGGCACAGCGTATTTTGAGGAAAAAGAAAAAAAAAAAAAAAGCACTTGGGGATGCCTATATTTTAGTGCTTTGTTTGCCAATCAGACTCAGAATGTTCATGTTAAAAGTGAGATGCTGAATACAGACTCTAGGATTCACTGGGCTGTGCCCTACAGTATCATCAGCACCAGCATAAGAAGATTAAAAAGGAGCTGCAGCACGAAAAAGTAAGAAGAAAGGCTCTTCTGTGCTGCTGTTTTGAGGGGACCCGTATCTACATCCATCTGATTCCAGTGCTATGATGCTGCCCGCAACAAGTAACGCCTGCATAATCAGTAATTAAGCTCTAAGGACCCACAGTGTTATTGCTGGGAGGAGATTCAAGAGATGAAAGCAAGGTTTCTACCTAAAAATGCTTGATGATCACTACTTAATACTAACATAGGCTAAAGCAATTCTGCCAGAGACTGAGCACTGAGTCTTTACATTGCTCTGTGACAATATGTATGCTTTAGCTATACCCACACACTGCTCAACAGTAGCACAGGTGGTTATTCGGAGGTGTCCAAGCATCAGTTAACTATCCAATGTGAACATTAGATGACTTTTGAAAACCCAACTTCTACAAAGCTGATCTTTCAGCTTTTCCAGAAGTTTGTTAGTTCTGTATTTTTAAAACATCTATTAAATTAGTATTTAAGACAAGAAGTTATATAAACCATACCTAAATGCTCTCCATTCTCTGTTTCACCCTTCATATCCGTGTCCCAGTGATTATCTTCAGTGTCATCATCTTCTCTTATTGCTGAACTCCAGTCTTTCATCTTCAGTAAGTATTGCGTCAATGACTAAGAAAAAGCCCCACAAAACAAAAAAAGTAAAACAAATACAAGCAATGTAAATGTAGTTACTATTACAATAACTTTTTCAGGCTTTCCCTCCTTTATTTAGTTCCTTTAGATTACGTGATCCCCATAAACAGGATGCTAGGTATCTGATATTACTTTTTCAATTAAAGCATATACCTGAATGTCAACAAGTGTGCCCTCGTGAAGACTTTTCAGATAGCCAAGTATGCAAGCTTTTAGCAGAGTTTGTGTATATAAGAATACACTCCCAATTCCTATCCTCCAAATTAAAAAAAAAAAAAAAGGCAAATACTCTATCAGAACTAAGAGAGTTTTTCCTTATTTAACGTGCTGGCTTCCAAGGCTATCACACTGCTCCACTGTGCTGCTAAGCAACCTTTTTTGCTTAGCAGGAAACAAGACATTAGAGGATGGAGACAACGAACAATAACCCAAAACAGCTTAATGCATAGGCAAGAAGAGGTTGTTAGACTTTCTTGGAACTCAATGATTAGCATCAGCCTGAATAATTTGATCCAACGCTAGCTGTCACAATTTACCTTCACTTGACTCTCTTTATTTTTCAATACTTCTTCTATATCTGCTTTAGACGATTCAAACATCTTAGTTTGTTCATTTAGTTCGCTAAATCGTTCACCCCATCCTTCAGCTTCTTGTAAAAGCTAAAAAGGGAAACACCAGATTAGCGTGATTGTCCATTACAACCAAGCATCAAGGATGAATTGTACTTGAGCATCTTATGTATATTACCTATACAAAAATAGAATTTTAACCTCTCACCCATCAGTAACAATTAACAGAGATAAGACTATAAGACAGTTAAACTTCAAGAGCTGAAAAATAAGACTTCTATGTTATTGTCCATTTGCTGTAGCTGCAATAGGTCTCCATTGTAATTAGTTGTTAGGATATTTTAAAACCCTGATGTGACAATTGCAATGCATATAAAATAGTGACAATTTGTGTAACAGCTACAAACACTGGGGAATGGATGGAGAGAACACTCATTCCCCAATATGCACACACACTTCTGAAATTGTACCTGTGCCTCTTTAACCCAGAAGAGGTCGGTGAGGTAAGTGAATCCCAGCAGCTTTTTAGACAGCTATTTAAATTCGTGACCTGCAAAACTATACTATTTCTCCTACTCTCCTCCATACCTCTTAAAGTAATTTCTAAATTGTATCTTAAAAAAGCTAACCTGTTAATGAAAGGCACGGCAACTGTATGTAATCAACACCTACTAGCATCTATCTTTGTAATTAACTGTGATTACCTAAAAAGACAGGCACATTCCAAGGTTACAGACATCTCGTGTAAAATCTTGTTTCACAAGAATATTTTACAGCAGCAAAGGGATTAGCACACTTAAGCACCAGTTCATTACGAATAACTGCTACAACATATTAACTAATTAAACCATGCCTTCATATTTTAAGAATGAAATTGAACTGATGCAAATTTCTGTTAAGACAAAACACAGTACAAAAACATGGGGCACAGTACAAAAAAAAAGCCTTAAGTGTGTGAGAAGAACATTGCTTCAAGTTGCACAACAGGCAACCAATTTAAAAGCAGTGAATGTACAGAAAAGAATAACGAGGTTGAGCAACAAGAACATAACAGCCAGTTACACTAAAAATAAAACCAGAAAATGGTAGTTAAACAGGGGAACTGCCATGCAAGTAGAGAAGTAAGCCTGAATGCTACTAATCAAAGGAAAACTAGAAGGCACAGAACAAAAGGTGTGTGACTAGAATTGAATGAACCCCACTTGGCACACAACTGCACCTTTCAAGCAGTAAAAGCCATATATGAATTTACAACATCATGCAAACTACATATTACAGATAAAATAAAAATACTCTTTATACTAATACTGCTCAGAAGACATATGCAGGCAACCACTTTTATCACTTAAATGTCATCCTCAAAGGGAAGCTAAACTTTAAGAGATTCCTTCACTGTGAAGCCAAAGAGAAAATAAATTGCCATGACTTTATATACCCATAAGAATTACAATAAAGAGAAATAGCAAGGATTGGCAATAAGCTAAGGCAATCTGTATTTCTAATGTTCCTGCAAAAACCAAAACATAGGAAGTTTGGAGTTCATTAACAGTTCCCTTGTTCAAACTAAAAGGCCCAATCCTCTCTGACACATCATAGATCAGAGAGCGTATCTGTTATAATATTTAAGCTCTGATGTGCCAGAAGATTATGACCCATTAGTGCAAATGGACAGAGGAAGAAAGTACTCTAGTTTCTGTGAACAAATAATACCTTTGTTACCTTTTGAGCATAAGTGAAATTCCATCTTAGGAAAAAAGAGTAAGAAAGAAAAATAAAAAAGGGATATGGATATTCTAATCAGTAAACTAACTCACATGCTTACAACCACCTCATAAAAGAATACAAATAAGCAAAGCAGATGCTTTCTCCTCTTTCCTTATCAGGTTCCATTAACTCCTATCAGGTTATTTATCTATTAAAAAGCATAGCAAAATGTTCTCAAATTACTGAAGACTGCATCAAAGCTCAGTTAACAACAAAGCGTAGGCATTCATCCTAAATAATGTGGTTAAGGAACTACTATGCCCAGGTTATTTCATCTAGAAGGAATGTAAAAACCCTTATTTTTATCTAAGAACCTGGCAAATTGTTTACATCCTGGGAGTTGTTTTCAGCTGGTTTTTTTTCCTAGTTTTGCTTGATATAAAATGATTACCTATAAAATGTAGAGTAATTGTCAGCACTTAGTAATATCTTACTCTAAGTACTATTTTTTATTAAAAGAAAAAAAGAAAATTCTTTCCACACACACAAATAATTGGATTATTTCTGTTTGAACTCAAGAAATTACCAGAGGAAAAAAAATCCCTCTCTATTAAAACTTTGTGTATTGCTTCTCGAAATTTATTACATAAGGATACTGTCACATTTGAAATAAAGCACTGAGTCCAGAGCCTTCCTCCTCACAGAAACAAACCAAAAGGATGTATAAATTAAACAAAGAAAAGGCCCTTGAAAGAAAATAATTCTCAAGTAACTTCATCTCACAGTGGTTACACCCAAATATACTGTTTCTCCAATCACAGCACCTAATAAAATTGTCTGTGCCCGTTCCCTCATCCCCCCCCTTTTTTTTTGTAGTCACAAACTCCTAAAACCAGAGGAAAGTATGAAGTTTTACTGGTAACAGACTTGTGCAGAACTGAAATATTCCTCCTCCAGAAAATTTTCTATTTTCAGTAACCCCACCCCCACCCCACCCCCCGAATCAGTAAGTCTGATGTGCACAATGTTTTGATACAGAGGACTAAAGCACTCCCCAGCTTTGTGTAAGACTTAAAAACCAACAGGCCTGTACTTCTACTCCCCCATAAGATATCTATCACGCTACTGTTCAGATTAGATCATCAGTCAGACAGGAAAATAAGCACATATCCATTAAAAAAAACCCCAAACAACCCAAAAAAACCCCAAAAAACATTCCATGGACCATTTAATGTTCAGAGAGATTATTTTTTTGTTAGGAAAAAAACAGAATAATTTCATGCAAAACTATTTATTGCACAGGACAACTATTGCATATACTGAACGTTTTAAAATAATCAGCATTCTTTGGGATCTGGCTATGGCACTGAGGAAAATAAATAGCTAAAATTTGGGAAGTAACAGTCTTTTCTGCCCCTTTCAATTATTTACCTAACTTTCCATTAATTCATCCATAGTGGTACTACAGTAAGTTTCTTACCTGCCTTTTGCATACTCTGCAATGTCTTAATTTCTTTTGTTTTCTGGATGAAGTATAAGCATTTTCTCTGCCTCTTTAGAGGATCCTAGCTGTCGACTTGCTCAAATCTTTCTGCTTTCCTCCACGTCTCAATAAAGTTCTTATTAGTCTTACATGACCATATGCTCTCTTTCTCACTGAACCCTATGCATGTTTATTAAATTTCTTTTAAAACAGGACTATTTTAGACAAAGTTATTCCAGCATAAAAATAATTTTAAAGCTGTGCCCTCTTCCTCATTCCATTTACTAGAACACACAGAGGTATTAACAAACATGTTGAGGATGAGCTCCTTGGAGAAATCATATTTACATAGTATCATAAGAAAACACAGTATTTCTAAGGATAACCTCAAAGAACCTACCTGTTTCTCACTCTCCTGGAGGTGGCAGTTTTCATCTACTGCATCTTGAATGGATGTCTTGAGTCTCTCTGTATTAACCTGATATACTTTCAGGGTGGACTTGGCCTAAGTGAAATAAAAAACTGTGTTGTTTGAACAGTATAGGTGAAGATGTAAGTGGGGTCATGATGTTATTATTGGACTTATTCTTAGGTCTTCTAGCTGTTACATATATGTATTCTCATATTTTTCTGTACAATTTCAACAGTTTTTGCTGATTGTAGTTTTGCAACACTAGGTATCATTGTGGAGTAAGAAGGCAAAGAAAAGACAAGGCAACTGTGCTTCCCAATAAATGTCAATTGCTATATGAAACTCAAAGTGGCAAAATCAAGTCACACAAAAGTACTAAGCCTCACAAAATCTTCTTATTTACGCAGCATATTATTTCTGCACCCTTAATAGGAAAAAAATTAAAACAGTAACTACATGGAAAACAGAGAAATTGCAAAGATTTGAAAACAGAAACAATAACAATTGGACATACCTCATCAATTTGTGACTGGATAGATTTTGCTTCATTCTCTAAAGATTCCACTCTCTTCTGAATTTCAGCCACCTGAAA
Organism: Phalacrocorax carbo; assembly: GCF_963921805.1. NCBI lineage: Eukaryota > Metazoa > Chordata > Aves > Suliformes > Phalacrocoracidae > Phalacrocorax > Phalacrocorax carbo. The sequence goes on along the minus strand of NC_087521.1, from coordinate 12,061,218 downwards.
ATTATTATTGTTGTCATATAGCTTCTTCCACAGATTTGACTGAAAAGGTCTAGGCAATTAATAAAGTTATTTTAATTTTCAAACTGAGAAGATTCTACGGCCAAATCAGTAAAACCAGCTTTTCTCCTTTTGAGTATTTTCCTTTATGGGTGTCATTTTTCTAACATACTACAGGGAGTATGAGGGGAGACAAAATGGGAAATGCAGTTTTTGTTTAAAAAAAAAACAAACCCAAAAAAACCTAGGAGAATAGTTTGTCTTCTCAACAGAGAATTTTTTTGTGGGATTTTTTTTTAAAATGAGTAGTAACAAAGACAGGATTCTATTTATTCTTACCAAGTTATCATTTTCTGATTGCTTAGTTTTTTCTTCTTCCAGTTCTTTTTCTAGATTCTCTATTTCTTGGTTGAGTTCCAAGTTTGACTTGTTCAGTTTTTCATGCATTTCCTAAATCAAGTTGTTTTGACAGTTAACATAAAACATTTTACATTAATTACATATGAAGACAAGTATGGTTTAAATATGACAAAGTATATTTAACAAATTTCACCATATCAAGGATAAATCTCGAAGTACTCTAGAGACTTTTGCACGTTAACAAAACCTCTAACAATTAGCTCTATAGGATCTGAGGTGCAGAATGAAATAAATCTATTTGCTTATTTGTCACATAAATTTTATAGACCCCATTAGGTATTTGATTCCCTTTTTCCAACTCTTTTACAAATATATTCTCAATTTGGGGGATATAAACAATGTAGTGGTAATTTTTGTTTACCTCTGTGCTCTGGTAGCCTATGAAATATATCTGAATTACATCAGATGTGACAAAAAAACACTTCATGCACTAGTCTCTCCTAGAAACAGGAACAATTTACTTTTTAAAACATTAAATATTGTCTAATATGCTATTTGCTTTAGTATCAATCATTTTTAATGCAATTGTTACAAAAACTTCTCCTAATTTAAATGCCTTGCTTCTATGTAATTTTCGATTACCAAGGACTAAAATAACAAAGCTCTCATTAAAACAATTAAGGTTTGGGGGGTTTTGTTTTCTGTTTATTGTTGTTCGTTTTGGGGGGTTTTGGTGTGGTTTTTTTTTAAATACGGACAGCATTTTCCTTAAATACTGCCTTAATTAGTAGGAATAACAATTTCCATTTATCTTTTACCTCAAAAGAAGATGTGTCTGTTGATTCTTTTATAACATTATCATCCTTCAGAGACAATTCTAAACCTTCAAACTGAAAAGGAAATACTTTTTGTCAGAATGTAAAGAATTGCTTAAATAATAGCATTAATTTATGATGCTCTAGTCTGAAACACAGCCACCACCTAAATATTCACAAATGCACCATGCTGGAAATCAGAAAAGCCTTAGCCCTAGCAGATTATCCCAGTGGTGTAAAACAAAGACATTTTAAAGTTGCTTTCAGTGAAATATAGTATATTAAGAGTTAAAGGCAAAATTTGCTAACACCTTAATGGCACTTAAGGGCACTGATAGGAAAAAGCATTTGAAGAATCACTTCAAAAGGTTTTAAAAGTCTTACTTTTAGATAAGTTTAATACTTTAAATACATGATAAATTGAGCCCATTTCTGTGACAACTGAAAGCGATAAGTGAGGACCATTACCTCTTTTTTGCAAAGGCTGAGTTTTTCAAGAATTTTGCATTTGTCTTCAACTAGTTCAGCAATTTTATTAGCAAGCTGTTTTTCCCTTCCTAAAAAAAGAAGGGCAGTTAAGTGTTGCAACATCCAAATAATTAAAAGGAGGGGGGAAAAAAGGAAAAAAGAAAAAGCAAGTCATACTCCGAAGAAACAGTATGAAAAATAAGCTTACCTACATAAAGTCGACTTCTAACCTGAAATAAAAAGAATAAATACTGAAAATGTCTGATGAATTACTCTTGCATGGTATCTGAAAATTAATCTTTTAAGCTGTGCTTCCATGATCAGTTTAACCATGGAACTTAAAAAAAGGAATATAAATACAAAGTGCTGTTAAAAATTTGCAATTGCATCCTCTGCTCTTATCCCCTCCATGGCTGTGTGCTTACCCTGTCCTTCTCCCATTCTAATTAAGCAGAGAAAAGAGGGGAAGGGAGGTTATTTTTTACCTGGATCACTTTTATAACACACCACTGTATAGTCATCATATAACTGTTACTGCCAACACAAAGTGGTAGTGGACATGCACAGCCAAAATAGTAGGAAAGGGGTGGGAGAGGGAAGCTCCACATGCCAGCTCAGACTTAACTTCTTATGAGCAAAAAGCCCCACGCTTTACAATACATAACAGAGCTGCAGTAAGGGCACTACTTGCTGTGCATCCTGCCCAGATGCACCTCAGTGGGCAGTGCCAAATCAGCAGCTGCCACGTGGGGTCTAGTGCCCTAGAATGAAAATCTAACAAACTGCGAGACAAGATCTGTCACAAATGGCTCGGACAAGAGATGCAGAACTTGGCTGAACTCACAAAATGCTTACAACACAGCATCCCTCTCAAGGCTGGGCCTGGACCATGTGCCTAACATACAATGGGTCCCTTAGATTTTCCCTGTTTCTTCCTCATTTAAAGCCATGGGATGGCCAAGGAGTCCAAGTAATAGAAAAAGGGGAGGAAAGTAATAAGCACCCCTTATCCTATCATCCCCCAAAACCGAACCCCATTACTTTTGAGTAAGCAACCATTAATTCTTCAAAGAGCAGTCAGTGCAGTTCTAAGTATGGATTACCTAAAAAGCTATCAATGATTTCTACATCTAGCGCCTTAGTGACACATGCAGGAAGAAAACAATACTGGAGTTTGCTTGACTGATTTCAGCTGAAACACCTCTTTCATACCACCTAGAGGGATGCTGCCAGAAAACAGAAGGAATGACCCAAATTATAGATACATTAATTTATACAAATACAGACCCCCTTCCAGACAATCTGAATTGCTGCTTCAGAATAAGGTGGCATGTTTCCAGATCTAAGTTGATATCAGAACCCTAAAAATGCAGCTATTCGTATCTGAAAAACTAAACCACCATGCAACCTATCTTTAAACATGAATGTCATTGCACTGAGCAACAAAAATCACATTCTGCCTACTTAAGAGGATACAAAAACTGGCGAGAAATTTAGAAAACTGAATTCTGGATACTGACCCCATTTCATTAGTAGGGAGAGTATGGTAGGCAGCTATTATTACTCACATCATTACTTACAACAGAAGACAACCCTTACCTCAAAAATATAATCTGGTTTGTGCCTTAAAAGGTTTCAGTACTGCATTCCTCCAAGTTATCAGCTTAGTGCTCACAAACAGCACACATTAAAATCGGTTCAGTGTTCCAATAAACAGAATCAAGGTCACTGTCCAAACAGTTTTAAAATGTGCCCGCCTTGATGGGATCGATCCGGGTTGCTTTTGCGTACAATTACCTTGAAAGATCTGGTCTGGCTATAGGCAGGGTAGTCACTTCGATACCGATACACACAACAATACGTATGCTGTAGGGAAGACCTATGTATCCCGTGAAAATTATTTAAGGACTTATCGAGTCTGGTGTAGAAATTAAAAAAGGAAGGAAAAAGGAAGCCTTACTACAGCAAGTTTCACTGCATTTCTTCTAATGACAACAGTTACTCAGTAGGCGTCCGAACACTGTCTTGACAAAACAGCCTACTTCTCAGTTTCTCTTTTAGTGGGATTCTAAATTCAGTCACAACAGATTTAAAACTCTGAAGCATTATGTATCTTGAACAGAATAATAATTTCAATTCAAACCATTAATGCACTCTATGTATCTGCATGTAATTTGAACACTTACTGATTGATAACTTCTATACAGGAACAAGAGAATTATAAAGGCTCCAACAATGCCAGCACAAATTACTATTTCCCACGGGAAACCATACAGATCAGGACCAGGCCTCATATCTTCAGGCAGTGAAGCCACAGCCTGAAAGATAAAGTAAAAAGCTTCAACTAAAGGAAGAGAGGTTAATATTTCCAACAGAAATAGACATCACACGTTAACTTAGTTTACTTCTAAGGCCTGTACGTCTATCTTTTTCCAAAACTCTAAGAAAACGGCTAGTGGAAGCCTTTGATTTTTAAATTATACATTTGCCAAGTGAAGAAAAAAATAAGGAAAAATTTCCAACAAGATATGACGATGACTGGATAAAAGTCTGAAAAATTTTCCTTCAGAACCTACCAATTAGAGTAAACTCTCTTTCAAGTTGCCTATGTGTTTCACTGCTAGAAGAATCAATACTAAGAGGTATTTTATGATTTATTGGTAGAACATTCACTTGGTAGAAAAACCTGCTCAACCAACTTCATGCTAAAATAACATACTGATTACAGTCAATGATTTAACACATATTAAGCACTTAAATACACTCACATTTTATTTGTAAATGGATAACACCATTTTCTCAAAGGTATAACCTGCTTAATGTAGCTCACATTTACTATGTGCGACCTGCGTTTAAGAACGTGTTACTGTGCGGGGAAGTCTTAATCTCGATTTTTTTTTTAATACAAGAGCCAGGGTACCCCCACCTTAAACCAAGCGGACGGGGGGGGGGGGGGGCGTGCGCGTGCGTAATCCGGGAGCGCTCCTGTCACTGCCTTGGCTCTCCGAGACCTCTGCTGCTCCCGAGGAAAGGGCCGGCTCCGCCACAGCACCCGCGCGGCCCGGGGTCCCCCCAGGCCCCCACGCACCACGGTGACGCGCAGCCCGGCCCTACACCGCCGCCGGGGTCTCCGTGCCGCAGCCGTGCGTCCCGGTGCGGGGCCGTTCCCCTCAGACCCGCGCCCCCCGCCACCCCCGCTTCCCCCAGCGCCGAGGCACAAGACGCCGTCCGTCTCGGCGGTCCGCCGGCGCCGGCCCCGGGCGGAGGCGCGTCCCGCACTCACCCTGCGCGCCCCCTCCAAGGCCAGCCCGCAGTAGCGCTGGGCGCTCTCCCGCAGGCCCAGCCACAGGCTGGCGGCGGCGACATCCACGGCATCTCCCCGGCCGCCGGCGGCCATCTTGCCGCCGCCCGGCCCCTTCCGGCCCACCGCCCCACAACTGGCCTGTACCACTGCGGTGGGGAGGGGGGACGGGGGACAAACCACTACCGCGGGGAGAGGGGGGCGCAGCCGGGAGATTCCGAAGGTGGCGGCAGGCCGTACCACTGTGACACGAATGGGGGAGCAGCGCCACCGCTGGGAGGGGAGGGTTGGGGACGGAGCGGGAGATACCACTGCTGGGGGAGGTGAGAGCGCGGCGGCGGGCCCCGGTCCCACCCGGGCCCGGAGCGGGGCTGCCTCCCGCCGCGGCTCCCGGTTCCCGAGCCGGCGGGGCAGAGGGGCAGGCGCAGCCCGGGGGGTCCCCTCTCCCACCGCACCCTCCCCTTCGCAGTACGCCCGCGGGCGGGAAGGACCGACAGCTCCTTTCAGCGTACGCCCGCCGCTGGCCCTGCCGTGGCCACCGACCTGCCCCCGTCCCCCCGGGAGCCATTCCCAGGGAAGCTCACCTCCCCGTGGCCGGCTGCTCTCTCCATCTCCGACCCCGCCGCACCAGATCGTCCCGACAATAGAACTCCCTGGGCTGGACTCCCCGGGCCCCAGCCGCAGCCCCGCGCCGCCCCGGCCGGCAGCCGGAGCTGGCGCTGGCCCCGCGGGGGAGGGCAGCAGGTGCTCGGCGGCGGCGGCGGGGCCGCCCGGGGCGCTGAGGGCGGGCGGCGGAGCCCGGGCGGGATCGCTGCGGCCACGTTGTGGTTTTGGTTTTTTTTTTTCTTAAAAATTGATCGTTCTGGGGCTGCTGATACGCAAGTGTAAGGCAAGGTGCGAGAAACGGTAGCTGCCGTGCTGCATAGCAGTGGATTCTAGTTAATCTCCTTCACCGGGACTAATTCTGGTTTTATATTACTTTTTTTCCTAGTTTTTTTACATGCACTTTAAAAAAATATACTATAACTCGGTTTTCACAACACAAGGTGAATGACTTGCCCATGAAACCGGTACCACCTAAGCGACCGTGGCAGGTGGAAGTGGGTTTTTTTAGCTGTATCAAGCGATACAGGAACAAGTCAGGCGGTAGCAGTGAACTACCAGTGAGCACTGAAACCCAGGCTGCTTCATGTGGGAAAAAACCTCAAAGCCCTTCAGTTTTCTTCTAGGCTGCAATTTAGCCAGAATCTGTGCAAGTACGCTGGAAATCAGGAACAAATTTATGTGGTTCTTAACCTTCAATCTCCTAACCTACACAAAGTTACACCAAAGTACCAGAAGTAATGAAGCGTACCATATACCACTTTACCTGATAGTACCCTTCTGTTTAGAGGGGATGGGACAGTGCAGCACCATCTACCATTTCTCACATTCCTCTGGCCACATTGCTTCTTGCGCAGTTATGCCCAGTAAGGTCAACCTTCACTCTGTCCCTACGGTTTGATATTTAAGACATCTCCCATAGCAATCATCATCCCATTTAGTATTTTATATATTTGCTTAGAAAAGTATTTTTTATACAATTATGAACAATGGGAATCTTTGGGAATCAAGGCTTTGAAATTACTTTTTAGAAGCAATTGAAGTATTCTGATTATTTTACTTATCCTAACACAAACTTTCGAAAAGTCCAAGGAAATTTCATCAGTACTGTCATGGGAACTAGAGGGAGCTATGAGTTTAATTTAAAAACAAACAAGCAAACAAACAAAACCCCAAATGCTGTTATTTTGAGCACTGAGGTGTTTCCTGGCTGTTCTGTAAAAGCAAACAAACAAAAAAAACACCACCAAAAAAAACCCAAACACAACCCAACCCAACCCCCAAAAAATCACCACACCAAAACCCAACACACTAAGTTAATCAGAATCCGCAGTGCAAACAACAGACGCAGATGAAGAGCAGCTAACCTGACATTTTCTTGCTCCATCTCTGTCTCATTTAGCATCAGATAACCCCAGAAGCAAGGGGACTGCAGAGGGTTTATTTTAAAGGATCTTTTTTTCTTTCTTTCTTGTTTTAGTAGCTTCACTGCAGAACATAACCAATAACTGGCTTAATTTTGCACTAATGGCAACAATATAGCACATTAAAAATTCTTACCTTTTTGATAATACTTGTCACTGTGGAAAATATAGATTTTATCGATTCCCTGATCTCAATAGCATTCAAGCACAGAAGTATCTGGTATATCCAGCCTCCTGGTTTGTTCATAAGGAAAAAGAAAAAGGCTTTACATTACAGTTGTCAATATAACTCCAACTAATGTTTTTAACATTACAAATTTATTTTCCTTAAAATTAAGAAACTTAACACTTGCCATTACTTGGAACGTAGTTCTGGATGGCATCTGTGAAAGGCTTTTCGACATCAAATGGTGAGTCAACTACTGAACTGTCCATTTCTTCTTCAGAATTTACTGAAGGAATCACTATTGCTTTTGAATGTTGGTCGCTGTCATGTTCGCTGTCTAGAGCTGCATTCATTTCATGTTCCTTCTCTGGTGTTTCTTCTAGTAGCTTTCTTCTACTGCCTATTCCTGGAAATAATTGTGAAGGGTTATCATGCTTATTTTCAGAGGATTCAACTTACACACATGCACACACCCCCCTTTAGATTAGCCTCTATAGAGATTTTAAATTTTTTTTATTTCCCTCAGCTTAAAGCCAGACACTAGAGTGCTACATCAGAATAGAAATGTGCTACAGATTTATGATTTAAGAAATACTGGTTCAAATAATAGTCTCAGAACACAGTTTGGATGATAGAGCTTTAAGCAAAACTGGTGATGTAGTAAAGTAGTTTAAACCAATGTTCAGGAAAAAGTATGCTTGGTTTTGATAGTTAGCCTATAGATTCCCTGTCCAGGATTAGCAGGTCTCATATGATAACCAAATGCAAGTGGGAAGTTATTATGAAAAGAACAATTAAAAATGCCATGCAGGATTAAAGATGAACATCTCCTCACGAGATAACAAACTTCACTGTGAAATACAAGAAACCACAGGCATGTTCACGCAGAAGTATGACTGAAGGCACCTAGCTGCCTCAGTGTCAGTGACCTGGAATAAGTTTACTGAAGCAAATAAATACCGCTTTCAAAAAACCCCACACCTTGCTTACTCAAGTAGAAAAAAAATACCATTTACAAAGTGATTAATTTTTAATTTTATGCTTTGAGCCACTGCTGGCCAAAGATACCCATCACAAATAGTCCAATAGCCAAAAGTCAGGAAGAGAAACTGGCTGTTAAACTGTTACCATTATATTAATTCAATCTGTAGTATGAGATCCTCAATATATTATAAATCAGTCATTAACTACTATGTGTTAGGCTCGCTACCTCTTGATTTTAAATCACCAGAAGGAGACAGTGTTATGTCTGTTGTATTTTTTTTTTCTCAAACAAAGCATATCTTGTTCTTGCTAAATCACTGTTAATCCAATACCTTTAGCTGCTGTTCGGGCTGCACACTTAATTGTTATAGCTGACAAAAGCTCTGGCTGCTCTAGAAAAACATTCCTTTTTTCTATACATTTTTCCTGCCCAACATCCAAATTGTGCCCTTTTTGTGCAGATACAATCACTTGTTTCCTCTGTATAACATTGTCTTTATGTGGGTAAGCTGTGATCTCATGATGCATCTTTTCAAATTGCTAGTGCGGCTGCATCAGTTTTATTTCCCTCACAGAGATGCTCTAAGGGTTGCTTAACGTCCTGTTTTAACTTTAAATAAAATTGTTGGAATGTAATCAATGGGTTTAATAAATCTGAGTGTTTAACATACAATATTTGCCTGGTTTTGCTTGGGTTTTGGGACATGAACTCTGTCTGTCCTACTATGATTTTGTCGATTTCCTTGTTTTCACTGGATTCTGTAGCAGTTTTTTTTCCAAAATGCCAAGCTGTCCTTCCTCAAATTTATCTTGCATTATTTCTAAATTGATTTCATAATCTTCTGCACCTTCTACAAATTTAGTAGTGTGTTCTTCTTGTCCAGATTCCTTTTTGCTTGACTCCATCTCATTCTTCTGTACACTGTTTAATTCTACTAGTCGTAGTGTCATCCCTATTTTCATTTGGGGTTTTTTGACAAAACATGTATCCTCAGGCTTTTTCCTACAGGCTTAATTGTTAGTTTTACTAAATACATTTGCAAAAAACCCTGATGGTCTGTTAAAAATACTACCTGGAACCCTTTCTGTTAGAATATAATTTTTATTATGTATATTTCTGGACTTTGATTCTCTCTGATTTTCAGATCCTTCAGATCCTGAGAGATTCTTTCCCTCAGGGTGATTTCTTTCTTTTCTCTCAAAAAAGTTTCTTTCCCTCTCCTGTCTTGTTTTGGTAGCTGCAATTTATTTTTCAGTATTATCCTTCCTTTCAGTTGTGAGAGTATCTTCTTTTTCAACATATACTTAATCAGACAGGTTTCTGAGCAACCCCAGGTTGCTGTGATTTAGTTAATCTGGTTTTTTTTTTAATAGCAGTCTGCCTTTCTAGTTTGAGGGCTTTAGGAGACACTAACTATAATGCTATTTTTTTTTTTCCTATAAAATTGTCTTCTATTTTAGAGGGCTTTTAGGGTAAAAGTTCACATTCAGTCAGACTAATATCATGTGACTGCTCCGTTGCTTTTACTGTCAATAAATTTTCTTTTAAGATTTTTTTTGGACTTGAATTCAGCTGAAGGCTTTGGTATTATGGTACCTTTTAAAGTAGTGTTGGATGATGCCTTCCAAAATTTAGATTAATTTTCTCTGCTTATATATCCTGCACTGTCATAGTGGCTTGAACTGATGGGCCTAAATCTGATGATACAGAATAATCTTTTCTTTTACTATATCACATGTGATTTTCTATTTCTAAAATCTGGACTAAGACTGTCCTTTGACTTATTCTCTGGTACCAGAAGCTCATGTTGGGAACATGAATCTTCCCATGTTATTTCTGCTTCACCTTCACAGAATCACAGAATGGTAGGTATTCCTAATGATGTTGCATGTTCATAGGAATTTGTTCAGTTTGTAGCTTCTGCTGACAAGCCATCAGCAACAGCATCAAGTGTTGTCCTATCTTCTACTAATCTGGTAGATGTTGTTGGGTTTTTTTTTCCTCCACTGCCGTTAGTGATTTTGCACTGCCAGCTGAAGAGAAAGATCATTTCCTTCGGAGGTATCCGCGTCGCTGTTATCTGATGCATTATGTTTAACCTTCTAATTTGAGATGCCTTCAGTTTCTTTCCCCCATAGTATTTTATCAAGGCTTATACTGAGGCCTTTTTTCATTAGAGAAGCTTAGTTCTATTCTTAGCAAGCAGTTTTTACCTTCCATTCTGAAACTCCGTATGTCTTCAAAGCGGCCAACTTCTTTGGAAGTTTTGGTACCTGTTGAGTTGAAGTCACTAGCTGGGGGGTGAGGAGACAAAGGTTGGTCTGGAGTCAATTCTTGGGACTCCTCAGATTTCTGATCCCGTTCATCATTAAAAATATAATGACTGAAATATTTTATGTTGTTTTCATAAAAAACCAGCAGGTCGTTTTTATTTTCTGGTTTGTGAATTTTCTCTTTTACATCATCATCCATTTTGGACCAGCTTTTCAATGCTAAATTTTGTTCTGTATCACAGCATTTGACTGGTTTTCCTTTCTCAGGTATTTCCAGAGTAAGACTTGGTTCACCATCACAGGGGGTCTTCTTGACACCTGTATGATTATCTGCAGTGTCTTGTAGTTCCCCATAACTTGGTAATTGATTTTCTGAATTTACAGGTTCTTGAATACAAGTGTTCAGGTTATTTTGGTTGTTTTTTTTTTACTGTTTCAACTGTTTCCATATTTTATTTTCCCTGCAGACAAGTTCCAATTTCCACTGTATTTTCAAAATTTAATTTTGACGGTAAATGTAGAGAATCTTTGGAGACAGGGTCATTACAATAACCTTTTATATTAGTGTTTTCCTGACTTTCACTACCCTTAGAAACATATTCTTCAGCACTGGAATAACTAAACAAGGGTACATATTGTCTTTGAGATACTTCAGGTTGTACTTGTGTTTCAACAGATAAAATTTGTGAGGCATCACTATTGCTAACTAATTTGACAAAATGTTTTGCTTTTTCATTACTGTGTTCATTATTTTGCACATCTAGTGAGGAAAACAGCTTGCTTTCTTGGAATGCACCCTCATCTTTTTCAGACAGCTCCTCACTAGCTCTCTGATTTACCTGAACTTTCATTGATCAGTTATTATTTCCTTGTAATATTTCTCATAATTTTCAATTTGAGGGGTTCCTTCACTAAAAAACATGTAATCTTGGAAACTCTGCACTTGCTCTTTGGGTGTTGAACCTTGGAACTTCAGAATGTCTGCAAAATGACTAAAAGATAAGAGAAGTATCTGTTCTTCAGCTATGTCAGTCTTTTCTTCTGTATTTTTTTGTGTGGGATCACAGTTCTGAGGCGAGCTAGGAGAAGAAGACACCTGATCTGATACAATTGATTCATGTCCCTGTTGATTATCATCTGTATCCATATTATAATTAATAAAGCTATTATAGATATTTTTATACCAACCTGATGGGCCACGTTTGCTTTCTGACTCCCAATTTCTCTTTTTAGTTTCAGTGTTTTTCAGCAATTGGCTTTCTGATATGAAGTCTTGTTCTGAACTGTAAGGTTCAATTGGCTTCTCTTTGTCACCTGTTAGCATATCAAAAGATGATTCTGTGCTTTTGATGTCATCAAGAGTATGCACACTTGCTGGCATCTCCCCAGGATTTGGCATGTTACTGTTTGAATCTATTATTTGTTGTGCGTAATTCTCTTCATCATCATCTGTCACTGCTTTCACTGTCTCCTTTGATTCTTTGTCCACATGCGATTTCTTCTGGTCTAAAGTCTCTACTTCATTCTTATTTTCTTCATCCTCTGTTTCTCTGCTTTGCTGCTCTTCCATGGCAATTGTAATTGTATCTTTCTCAGCATGGCCAAAACTAAGAACATTACTTAAACCCAAATTAAACCAATTTGATTTGGATTCTTGGCTTTCACACTTTTCTTCTTCTGTCAATAACTCTGTGACTTCTGTTTCCTGTTCATTATTGGAATGTCCAGGCACACTAGAAACCTCTTGGATTTGCAGATCATTTCTTTCTAGTTCCAAACCAACATCCACATTCTTTTCACCAAAATACAGAAAGTCCGTCAGTCCACCTTGAAACCAAGCAGAAGCAGGGGATTCTTGTTCCTCCTTATCATTGGGCTCCTGTAAGTCATTTTCAGCAGTTACCACAATTTTTCTGCCTTGATATGTATTTTCTTCTAAAGATTCAGTAATGGCTTTTAAGGGCTCTTCATTGTTTTTACTTCCTGTGGTGAACCATCCTGCAATCCAACTAGACTGAGTTGGGATGGGTTCTAGTGGGAGACTGTTTTGCATTTGTGGCCCTTCAGTATCATCTTTTCTGTTGTCATTTTTTCTAAGCAACTCTTCGCTTGCAGACTCCTCCTCAGCATGAGATTCCTTGGAATCATTTTCCGAAACGGATTCAACTCTTTCTTCCTTTAGCATGGAGTCTATTGAATGTTTTAAGAGTTCATTTTCATGAAGCTTTGATTCTGCATCAGATGATGAATATTCACTTTGAATTTCTTCATTGTGATCATGTAGCGCGCCATTTTCATTTTCAAAAGCATACTTATCTCCATGAAGACAAAGGAAATCAGTTTCCTAAAAGAACAATATTAACTTCTTTTATGTTGTCATGTGTAATTTTCTACAGCACCGTGTAGCACAGCAATATATCTTTATTCTCTTCCTTTCTGTGTAGATATAAGTGTGTATAACTTTACACAGAGGACTGTAAGTAAATACATTATTCATAATGGTTCTATATCATTTATTAGATAAACATTATTTTAGAGGACAATAAAGACACAAATGAAACAATAATGAAAAAAACCTTGCTCTGAATTATCTGAAATGAAATATGCATCGACACTTGAATTTCTAACTGGATATTAGATTTTTTGATTGCTGTGAACTACATTGGAAAATCTGGTGATGTTGGTTTACCTTAGTGAGCACTTCAACTTCTTCTGCAATAAGAACTTCCTCAACCTTCACAGCATCTTTTGGGAAATATCCAAAATCCTTTCCTTTCTGTAAAAAATATAAAGGGAATGAGAGCATTTAAACTTCAGTGATAAGTACATTAGGTGCTTGTATATATGCTGGAAAAGTACGAATAAACAACTAAGTTCATAGGACTTTCCCCTATCCCCTTCATTTTGTTTGATCAAAAGATTGGTTTATTTTTCCTTCACAGAGGTGTTCCATTTGCCATTTCAGAAAGCAAGGGGAAGTATATTACTCCATGCTGTTGTTTTCTGTATTATTTTTATGAACATGTGTTTGTGCAGAACCAAACCAGTAGCCTTAACGTTGCTTCAAATGAAGACAGTGGTGTGTGCACAGATGATCTCAATGAGCTCCTGCTAAAATCAGCTGCAAATTTTCCATTGACTCAAGTGGGAGAAAAATCGTGCCTTAATAACTAATGACCCCTAATAAGTTACAAGAAAAGTAGGATATGAAATTCGGGTATGAGGCCAGCTGCAGCTGGAGAGAAAATGGCAATGAAGATGGCAACACTACAGAAAATAAGTTGATGATAATGCCCAAAAGAATCAAGTAAGGCTCAGTCTGACCAAGAAACCAGCCACTAGCTTTACATCAAACCATTGCACATAGCCTTTAATGGAGGAATACACCTTGGAAAGCAAGGAATAGTGACGTACCTGCAAAGATACTCTCAGATGAAAAAAAAGAAGACACAATTCCACAGTTACACAATAAATGTGACAGATCATTTACAACAAAAAAAAGTATACAAATATCTTCTGCTTTTGAAGCACTTACACAGTTCTACTAGCAGCTGGATTTGGATCAATGCATCTGTTCCTTCTTAGCTATAACATGACTACATGGCTACTCTAACTACATCATCAATTGTTCCAAATCATTAAATATGTACGATCACTTCTCTGGGAAATTTCCTTGAGCACTGAGCTGTGAAGTAAGGTCCCAGTACTGGATCACTGATTAAGCAACTGTAAAAACTTCTTACCCACAGACCTGTAGGTAGGTACCTGACCTGATAGACCTGAATGTTTTTAAGGGAACCAGATGAAATCATTATAGCCAAATGATTAGATGAAGGAGACAGAAAATTTGGATTCTGATCTCAAATTTGCTTCTCCAGGAGAGATCTTTCCCAAGATTTGATTTTCCCTTTCTATATAAAGAAAATAACAATGACCCAATCTCCCAAATACTATATTGATCCATAAGTGGTTAATATTACAAAAGAGATGGAAGATCCCTAGAAGCAAGCGGACTGCAGTTGTTACACTATTATTGTACTATTTAAATTATTTTTTGGGAAAGTCTTTCAGATTGAAGTACTTACACTTCCTGTCCACAAGTTTTCATTTTTTCTTGAAAGTTTGGAGTATACCATTATCTCTTCCCCTGTTTTGAAGTTAAGATACCGGCAATCAGGCCCTAAGTAATCTGTAGTAGCTTGAACTCTGCTCATCGCCGCTGGAATAGTATGTAGAAAGAAAGAAAAATAAGTGGAGCAGCCATTTTTTCCAAAGCCAGATAGGTTACTGAAGGAGTCTGGTATGTATAAATATATTAAAATGTTTGTTAATACATCAATATGTGCCTTTTTTATGATACTAATCCATTTATATAACCAAGCAGAAAGCAACTTAAGCAACAAGCACCCCTATCCTGTTTTTGTTCCTATTTACTACAGACATCAAGGGGAAAAGCTCTTGTCCTATGTGGGCATTTTCCAGTCCATATTCAGCCAAGCTTTCAATGCTGAAATGCATGTGGAGAATTAGCAAGTTCAACTACAAAAACCAGATCTAAACAGCTAAAAAATATTCCCCAGGCATATTTATAATTGCATATTTTAGAAATTCTAAGTTAAATCTAGTAATTATTTCAGGGATTTTGTCCTCTATTTTGAATACATTTATCTTATGAAGAAAATAGGTAAGTTTAAGCAATATAAACCTTAAACTCATTGTCAAAACCAAAGTTTCTGACTCAGTTTGAATGACACTAAATTATCTTTGTCTCCTGGTCAGTTTGGAGCCCATTCCACATGCTGTTTCCACAAAGACAGACATCTCCAAGCACCCAGAACCCACTGAAGTCAGTATGGCTCCGCAGGAAAATAAAGATCCGTCAGCAGAGGAAATCTAAGGTCTCTTCCACTTCAGGACAAACTATCTACATTGAACAGTTAAGGCTGCCAAACCAACGGAGACAGCTTAGAAACAGCTTCAACTACATACGATTATGACGGGTTTCACAGTGGTAATCAATGGATAATAAATGGGGCATTATTTATCACTGCCCACTTGTGATTCAGTGGCTCTGACTCCTGCAGAGCTATTTACTGCCCAGGAACTCCATAACTAGTTACTGCTCCTACTTCATGTTAAAGAAGAAGAAGAAGAAGAAGTAAAGAGGATATATCAACAGTGTCTTTTGTAAGAAGGACTACAAAAAACCCAAACCAATTTTCTTACAGTAGAAAAAAAGAGTTTTGCAGAATGGGCTGTGAGCGTACTCTAAACACCATATATAGTCTTCTTTCTCAGTTTATAGCCTACCATTTTGTAAAAATTTCTTTTGTACCTGTAAAGAATGAGTTAAAAATATTTTAAAGCTGCTTTATACTGCCTGCTTTGATGAAACCTGAGAAAACTAGCTATTCAAGAGTATTTTTACCGAAATTTGATCCTTATATACTTACACCACGCAATCCAGCAAGTTTTATTTTACTTTGTATTTGAAAAGTTTGTAATAGCTGCACATCCACCATAGACTCCCTTTGAAAAAAAACAACAAACAAAAAACTTTTTTACTTACTCTCGCATTCCTGATCACCACACTTCTTCCATTCTGAAAGTACCTTTGTACTCTGCAGACTTGTTAAAAATGAAACGACTAAGAGTAAGATTCTCTGATCCAAGATCCTTGACATTTTAATTAAATGTAGAATGCACTGAAACTGTGGAAACTGCATCGATGTGCGGTTAGCAAGATATTCTGCATTATTTTTCTTAGCCTAAAAAAACATTAGAAATAAACTTAGAATCCTGTTTTTCTTCTCTCATCTGCTTAAACAGAAGTACACTATGCTAACCTGCTAACAGTCTGCAAAGTCAGGTGTCCTGATTACACACTTAGGTTTAATAATTAACTGTTCTGATAGCCAGGCTGATATTTTGAATACAAAGAAACTAGTTCTGGTCACATCAAAATTTAACCTTTCTCAGATAGGTTCTTTTGTACTGAGTTTGTGGAATATTATGTTAGAGGCAATTCAAGAGAGTTGTGTAGGGTCTTTTTCTGGATTGTGAATGCATTTTTAATATACATCTTCCATCTGATTTTAAGATGGGCTATCAATTTTATGCTTATATTGATTTGCATGATTGCTAATATAACAACTGACAATTTTCAACCTTTTCTGTTTAATAAACTGTATTTTGTCTGCACTAATGTATTTTACATTATTTATAGGTGGTCATTGGAAACTCAGAACAGAAATTTTTTCCACATACTCTTTTGGAGTTTTCTCATGCCCTAGATGCCAAGTACAGTCCTTTCGCATGGGGAATACTCAAATCCAAAGTCTTTTAAAGGTGCTTGGCAGTTTTCAGGCTCTTAAGACAACTAGAAAATCCATCTGCTATCTCTACATCATATATCACAGAGCAATATACCAAAGCTAAGCAGATATGCCCTGCTTTTTAAGGAATACCGTTTCTTAGCAACCTATTATCCAATATGGAGTTAAATTTTCCCAAATACAGTTTATGCTTCATAGTAGTAATTATGCAGGGTGTTGTACACTGGTTATCTAGGTATGAAGTTGTGCTGTAAATGAAATCTTGCAGAGAGGTTTGCGTTAGAAGTAAGCTTTGCTTCAAAGGCTTCACATTGTTGTCCTGCATGTCCTTGGTGACCTAAACACAGTATGTCTAATTTACCTACTAAAGGGGCTTCACCTTTCCTTTCCTATTCTCCTGCATGAGGTAGCCTCTTCCCTCCCCCTTCTTAATAGCACCCCAAGAATCTGCATTCCTTCCCAACCTGATATTTGCAGTCATATGCTTCCTAGTAGGCCTGCCCCTCCTTCAGTCCTGAGCATGACTCACGCAGAATTCGCTCTGCTTTTTCTTCCCATGAACCTAAGCTGTATCCTACTTGCAGCATGGTTCCCCCTCCCTCCTGCTCCACCGCTCAAACCTGTCAGACATCCGTGCTTATCCTGATCTACTAAGCCAGCAAACAGACCACCTATTGGAGGCTGAGAGAGGCCACAAAGTGAGCCAGGGTCACGTTAACCAGCAATGTCCTGCAAACAAAAAAATCACGGAAGATTACTTGTCCCTCCCATTGCAATCTACCACTTTGGCCCATCCTTTCCCACATGACCTGGTAGTCAGACAGGCCTATCCTATGACCTAGTGCACCAGCTGTTAGGTAATCTGCTGGAGAGCCATCTTGTGCACCAAGGAAAACACAGTACAGTCAGCCCCCGCCACTCGCTCCTGGGGATGCAGCCCCATCCCTAGCATCAATGTTCTCTTCCCTTCCCTCCCCTTGATCTTGCATTGCTTAGAGGGTCAGTGGGGTCCTCTAGGTTTATCTGTAGGAGGTGAAAGGGAGGAAACAGAATACTAAGCAGCTAAAATATGACAAATGCAAAGAAACCTGGTGAGCAGAAAAGTAGGATGGGCAATTTTTTTCATTCCCAGGTCTCTACAGTTTGGGACAGATTGGTGAGAAGGAATATACAAGAAATTTATATTGAGGGGGTCTCTGTATAGACTGAGTGTTGCACAAAATCAGAAAAAGGACAACATTTTTATCCCACCAAGATTAACAACTGGTCAGAAGAGCCCTTCATAATGTTGCACACCAACCATGGAACACAAAAAAACCCAATAACTGGCCTGGAAATGTTAACAGCCCCTTTTTGAGCTGGTAACATGGAGCTGATTCACCTAAAATTGGAAAAGCCAGGTATTCTGACATCTAAAATTACGTACTTCAGTGTTTGTGTAGGAGAACAAACTATCAGACCCACACCTTGAGATCTGCACATTATGACTGTATTTGTCAAAAAGGCTCTGAAAATGGCTCTGACTTCAGTTTCATATGGATACCCAAACTAATTCTCATCTTTATATGAAGATAAAATGTTGCAGCTCATCTTAGCTACTCAGTTTAATTTACACCTGCAATTTCCGTGTTATTCTGGGCACTGCTAGTTGTGTAACTTAGTCTCAACAATCATTCCTCTAGGTTTGAAGCTGTTAAAAGGCTGATGAGCATTGCTCTGATCTCTGTTCTGTGTTGTTTCTTTAGTAATTTCAGTAATAAAGCATATTTATATCCAATATTCGTTTATTCTGGGTGTAAATCCTATACTTGCAGATGTTATACAAGTGTTACTTCTGATCACCTTTGAACTAAAGTCAAAGGTAAAGATTCAGGGAGTTTATCGTAGCTGGCTTCCAAAGGACAAAGTTGAAAGCTTTATAGCAGATAGAGTGAGACTTCAGTTGTGATTTCTGTTTTGCAGAACTGAAGCAACGAATGTGAATACTATTACACATGCAAAGACAAACAATGCTAATGAAAAAGTAAGATCTATTTCCAACAGCTTGTGTTTGGATGAAACTATTAACTTTATTTGCAACAACATCTTAGTAGCTTAACTTAGTAACTTTAACTACTGAGCTAGAAGTGCAGAGATCCCTTATAAAATATTACAATTCATAGAAGGATCAACTCAGAATGGTGTAATTAAAATACACCGAGTAGCATGGCTCTTTCAAGACATGGCTTTGTATATGTACAGGAGATGTTGCATTTCCTAGACTATTCAGTATCTGCATTAACAATAAAGATCCCAGAACAAATCATAAGTTGGCAAAAGTTCGCCTGAGTACATTAAAGTCAACATCTATTTTATAGTAATAACAGTATATACAGCTTTGGTTATTTCCTTACGATAGCACCAAAAGGCTCCATACAGAACGTAGGGTTTCACCGTGTAGAATGTTGCATAAATACATGGAAGGATACAATCCATGGCAAAAGCACTTTAAAAATATAGTTCTCTTGAATTAGGATGTTTGGATGAAAATACAGATCAACTTTTACATTGAATCAGATGACATGCCAAAACCATTTTTTTTAAACAAGTATCTTTTAAAAATTAATAAGTCAAAGGAATAAAAGGAACACTAATTCACTCTTGCAGCTAGACAAATCTAAACAGGTAACAGTCATTCATCACCCAGATTTAAATCAACTTTTTCAGCCAGGATAACAAATAGCAAGAAAAAGCCATTATTTGTTGCCCTACTACAAAAATGGTTACAAGCATGACAACTAACCGAGCATTTCTAGAAAATTGTGGAACTTGTGACTTATACAGCTTTGGTATATATATATACCAAATATATATATATATATATACACACACACAGCTTTTTGGTGATATATTTCCAAACTTTGAATGCCTCACATTTTGTTGTACAATAGAACACTGTCACCTAACAACAACTGCTTGAGGAATGTTTGTGGTAAAACACAGGTTTCCTATAAAACTAAGATGGGGGTGGAGTCTGAAACAGCAAAACTATGTGCTCCAAAACACAGATCTCTGTATATTACTCATACACCACTGCCACAGTATTTGAACCCATCATAAATACATGTAGTCTCAGAGAAATACTTTGAGCAGGGAAACTTAATTTAGAGATCTGGGACATACATAAAGTGAATAGGTTTGTCCTGTTGCACCACAGTAATTGCTACAAAATCAGCAGCGGTACCTGAATCTCAAAATGGTAACTGGGATCTAACTACAAGACCATTATTTTTCTGGTAAACAAAAGATGCTCTAGAAATCTATCTGCAAATTTACTGCTTTTGGAATTTAATTTTGCTGGACTGGAGAGATTAGTTCACTAATACCTACTTTCCGCAGCAAAATTATGTTCAGGTTTCCTTTGAGTACATACAATGAAGCTGTTCTAAGCACAAAGACATCACCTTAAGCAAAGGAGGATGAATTTGAAGAGTTGTAAATTCTATGCAAAGTCATGTTTCAGCTTATAATTAAAGAACAATCTGTGTAAAACCTACTCTGACAAGGACTCTGAATGGAGCGTCATGGAAAAAACACATCCTTGGAGCCTTCCAGTTTATCTGTGCATCAGGACTGAAGAAAAAGACAACAAGTAAATGGTTTAGAGTCAGTGCATAGCATAAAAACTCTACAAAAAAAAAAAAACCAACAGGAAAAAAAAACCAAAAACCAACTGCCTTCTGAAGTTATACCTGAGGCTAGAAGGGACCATCTTATGGAAGCACTCCACAAGCCAGGCATTGAGCATACATGGTATGTTGCCCACTCATATAAAGCATCTCTACTTCATTCTTAGTTTTTCCCCTTTTCTATCGTTCCTTTTCCATATTACTTGAGTGAAAAGAGAAAAAGGTATTTTTCCTTTGATCTCCACTCACCACCATGGGGAAGGGAAATAAGAAAATGCTTAATCATTTCCTACCCCCATGCTATCTGCACTTAATTCTCAGAAACCCCAAACTGTTGCATCAAATTCAGGCTTGAAATTGTCAGCCATTTGAAACAGTAGACTGGGAACAGAGGAAGAAAATGTCACCCGTGGTCTCAGCCCTATCCACAGCTCTGAAATTGTTTCAGGTAAGATGGGATCTTGAGGGCAAATGTAACAATTACTAAAAATACTACTGCTTTTTTGCAGACACAGGTCTTTATGCAATATTGTGCTAATAGTATACTACTACCCTATACTATTTCTGTAGTGGAATATTGGTTGGAACATCTAGCTTTCAGAAAACTTCCTTCTTACAAAGTTACCACACACTGATGTTTATGTTGGATTGTGCTGCTTAGGTTCGCTGAGGTTAACCATTAATTAACAGCAGTTAATTTATTATTAATGGATAATTAGCTATTAATTGACCATGGCAGTAAGTTTCTTCTACAAACAGTAAGCTATCAAATACCTCACCAGCTTTGTACTCAGCAACAAGACTCCTGTATCTTCACCTTGTCAAAAATACATTGCTGACCATAATACAGCCTTAAACAATGTAATCAATCCAATCCCTAGTTCAGTTACCAGGACCCACCACATCATTTTTACCAACCCTGGTAATATGTTAACAGAGGCTTCTGCCTGGCAACGCACTTCTCTAGCTTTGCATGACTACAGTACCAGCTATTCAAACCTGTACAGTAAATCCACTACAGCAGTGAATCACTCAGTTAAGCTCAGAATAAGAAACCTTAAAAATACTCAATGTATTTTCAGGCAACCTGAAACATGAAGTTAGGTGAAACATGCAAACCAGTAACATTTACTCAACTGCTCAGTATTAAAGTTTGTTCCGTGTGATAAACTGCTGCGTTTCACATCTTCAATAAGGCATTTGAACTTTTGCTTGTCCTTCAAAAATAAGGCACATTAAACCACCACATTCCTCTGAAGGGAAGGAAATATGGTGGGAGACAATTGACAAGAGCTAAAAATGATTCTCAGTTGTAGAGAAGCAGAGGCACACAGGATATTGAAGTAGCAAATGGACTGAAGAATCAGAATGAAGTATTGAACTTGCTGAGAAAGAGGAAGCCTGAGGAGCTTTCTCACAGTGTGTCTGTGCTGAAGGAACACTCCCTCCCTTGCTAGACACATTTCTTTAAGCCAGAAAGTTCAGCACTTCAGAACACAGAAGTCTGTCACTACTCTGAGTTCAGATGAAAAAATCCTAAAATGGACACCCTCCCAAACTAGAACTTTGTAAAAGTCTGCTCTATGTTCCAGAAAAATGGGGTATATATGGCATTCCGTAGACTAAAATAAGCTTACATGTCATTTCCATTCCAAAATCTGTCTAGGACTTCCTGGTCTGCGATTTGGCATATGAGAATTCTCTTCCTGCCAAAATAATACGGATTATAGCAGTATTTCATATTCAGATAATAGGCATTAATTAAAGCCTATAAGAACAATTTTGGATAAAGAGCTTCTACGGTACAGTCACCTGAAATTATGATTCATGCTTTAAATGTAGAAAGACTAAGGTAATACAGCTGTGTTACAGAAAACACCATAGGCATCTAGAAAGTAGTCTACAAAGCCACATTTATTTGCACATGTACAGAACAGAGCGACAGATGTTATTGTTTTCCATACAAAATTATATAAAAACAGTATTCACCTTCATAGATAACACCATACCACTTTAAGTTGTATTCAATACATTCAGAAAGCATTCTTGCACGCACGCAACATTAGTATTAGGTAGTTCCAGGTAATTCCAACACTGCAATGTAATTATTTCTAGTGGTATGAAGGGATCAAAGATTAGTCTGCAACTAAAATAAAAAGAATCCTGGTTGAGAAGCAAGCTGAAGTCTTTCCTCCACTGGCCATCAAAGCAAGGAACATCATTAAACAGATTAACTGTCTCCAGAATAGATGTAAATACTACCAAAGCACCTGCAGAAGGCAGACAAGAGTGGTATTCCAGACTGACTTGAGCTATCTTGGCCAGTGTTAACATTCCCATTTTATCACTGCTTGCCTATGGATAGGAAAAAGTTTTATAAAACTGGAAGATAGAACTGAGTAAGAGCTTGTGATTACAGAAGAAAACAAAAGGTATAGATCCAAATCAATTACTTTCTCCTCCGACCCAGCACTGGAGAGAGCACTCCCTTTACTGGGTCTTAAGATTCCCATTCTTGCAAGGAACAGAGGGGAAAAGCAGAATTTTACGTTTTCCTGCAACATTGCCTCCCTACATATCATCTAAAAGGGGAATTTAATTGCCAACAGGACATCTCAAACAATTTATTTAAAATGCACATTTATTTCTACAAAAAAAAAGTGTATGATACAGAAGAAGTGATCACACCTACTTAAAGGTTTACCTATTAAAATATACAGAGGATCTGAATGAGTACAGGATATTTAAAAAAAAGATGCAAAGGAGTGTTAACCCTTTATTTTTACATTTTCAGGAACTTCACATAATTTTGGTAAGTAACCTTTTACAAAATTATGTAAAAAGTACAAGAATGCCTGGTAAACAGTCTGCATTTTTCCAAAAGATTTTTTACAGCATGCAATTCTTAAGGCAGCCTTCTCCTCCTCCTTACAAGGAATCCTTTCACTCAAATAATCTTCTGCTGCAAAGATTAGACTAAGGAAGCTTGGTCTCTTCTGTTAACGCCTTTTGTCTTTCCTGTCTGATTTACGGTCTCTTTCACTCCGTGAAGTTCTCTTGCCTGACCGACTACTTTCTGATATAGACCTCTTTCTGTCAGATCTTGAACTTTTATCCTTTGAGCTTTTGGTATCTCTACTCCCACCTTTTGAGGACTTGTGACTTCTATCTACTCCTGAAGCATCCCTTCGCTTCCTGTCCGTGCTCCTTCTGCGTTTTCTATCTCTGTTATGCCCTCTTCCTCGGCTTCGACTTCTACTTTCACTACTGCTAGAGCTACTGCTGCTACTGTCCCTGCTAGTACTTCCACTTGTTGTGCTGCTGCTGGTAGAACTACTCCGACTGCTACTGCTGGCAGTGCTGGAACTACTTCCGCTACTAGTACTGCTTGAAGTACTACTGCTACTACTGCTGCTGCTACTACGGCTATGACTCTTACCAGTTTTGTTCCCTGCCCTACCCCTGCTTCTACTCCTAGTCTTATTCTTACTTTCTGCACTTGGTGTCTGATTCTGCTCGGTCTGTGCCTCAGCCACCTTTACAGACACCTCAGCATTTTCATCCTTGTCTGCCTGAGGCTCTGTATCCTGAGTGGACTGAGACAACTGAGGTGACTGTGGCAGTGGCACAGACTGTGGCTGAGAGAGAGCCTCAGCCACAGGTTCTGGCTGAGCTTCAGGTGGTTTCTCCTGTTTTTCTTCAGGTTCAGCTCCAACTTCTGGTTTGATACCTTTCTCCTTCTCAGGAGACGAGGCATTACACGCTTTTTCTGGCTGAGCATCACACTCTGTTTCTGGTTCCGCTTCTTTGCCATTTTCATTTTCTACAGGTTCTACACTGTCTGCCTCATTCATTTCAGCCACATCCTGCTCATTATCCACTGGCTGAATGTTTTCATTTTCCTCTTTTACAACTGTGACCTCTTCATGCTGACCATCCTGTTGCTTGTCATTCTCCCTCACCTCAGTAGTCTCTTCTACTTTAATCTCCATTTCATGTTTCTGCTCATCCTCTTCCTGTTCTCTCTCTGCATCACTATGCCCTGAACTTGTTTTTCCCTTTTCCTCCCCTACCTCCTCCATTTCTACATCATTGTGCTGATTACCTGTCTCCAACTCTTCCACCTGCTGAGCCACCTTACCCTCTTCCTGCTCCTTGTTCTGTTCTTCCTTCTTTTCTTCATTCTGCACCTCCTGCTGTTCTTTTTCCTTCACAGATTGTCTTCTGGGCCTGGCCTCCATTTTGTTAATCTGCTCTGCAAATTCATTTCGCCTGCTTTCAAAAAGTGCTAGGGAATAAATGCATAAATAATAGTTTCAGATAATCTATAGACACTGAAGTCTATTTTCCCCTTAATTATGAGCTAATAAGTTATCAAACTGTTTTAACTTATAAATAAGGCATCCTTATTCATTCTGAAGTAGCAAGCCATTCATGCATAATGAAGAAGACTGCTAGTTACCTTAAGAAAACAAAACAAAGGGGATAGTCAGCTCAGCTGAGTATCAGAAGAGTAAAGTTCTAAATCTAAGCTAACAAAAAGAGGTTTTGACTTCATTAAAACCAATCCAACCAACAGTATATCAAAATAATACCTTAATTTCCTGGTATTTTTATATTAACAAGGTTATACTTCCTAAGGTAAACAAAAGACAGTAAGAATCAGCAAAAAGCTGGTTAGATATCAAGAAAGCTTAAATAAAGTAAGCTAGCCAGACAGGTGAACTAACTTCTCTTATCCCCCAACCCCACACAATGAAGAAAAGCTCCTTAAGGAAAAAAACCCAATACATTCTTAATTTAATAAAAAAAAGAACAGTAGGACTACCATCAACCGCAGTATTTTAAATTGTTTTCCAAAAGAAAAATATAGTCATCCTGTGAAACAGAAATGAACACACATTAAAGTTAAAAAAAATCATGACGTTCTAGTGCTGTGCTTAAGAAAATGATTCTCAAATCCGTCATAAAAACCTTCATTTCCTTGGGTCTTCAATCCATAGACTCCGCCTTTTCAAAAACTAAGTTGCTGCATTGGCATACATCTGGATACTAAAGCAATGTATAGGACTATGTTCTAAACACATACCTCTGAGATTATTCATACACCCCTTTTGACTTCTTCTAAGAGAATCAAAGCAGATCCAACATAAAAATAAGCCACTGAAAGAGTAATGTTCACTTATGATGAACACCCAGGCAAGAATATACAGTTTGCCCTAACCATGAAATTAATGTATTTAAGCAGAGAGACAAAAGAAATGTGTACAGCAAACATCAAAGGGAGGCAAGAACAAGGGCCTTTGTATCATGAAGGTCACTTACCATTCATCTTTTTCTGTGACTCTTCCATCAACTTCTGCGTAGCAGGACACATTCTGCCAGGTATGTAGAATAAGTGGGGTTTTGTCTTCGTTCTTATGTATTTAATGATTTTAGCATTATGTTCATTCCATTCTTCTTGCTGAGAAATGAAAGAAAATGACCCTAAGATACACAAGAATAGTTTCAACAAGAGAAAGATCAAGAGCAAAATAAAACTCACCAATTGAGCAAGCTCCACCTTTTGCTCTAATAACCGCAGCTCTGTCTGTTTAGCACGTCTTTCTTCAAACAGTTCTCGCCTTTCATTCTCAACTTGCTTTCTTTCTTCCTCTGCCTGCACTTCAAGTTTTTGTTCAATTTCTTGTCGTCTCTTTTGCTAAGATAAATAAAGAGGTATCTTAAATATATTTTCTAAATCAAGAAAGTGTTCTAGTTTGGTCCAATTAAAACTTTGAATTATTTACACCATTAAAGGCATTCCTAAAAACACATTAAGAAATATCTCGTAAGTTACCGGTAATGGAAGGAGAGTGTCATTGCTTGCTGGCACCTAAATTTTTGTGGGTCAACTATAAAATTGTGGGCCTCTGTGCATTTCTGTCTGCTTTTCTATCATTCAGTTTGGATTTGAATTTTCAATACATGCTTCAACATGGTTTTTTACCCCCAATGGCAGGGAAAAAGGCAAAAAAATTTCAAGTATTCCACCTGGAGGGAAAAAAGTAAACTCCTCCAGAAACAAATGAAGGACTGCAGGCTGGTGTTTGTCACCAACAGAACAAATTATATTGAAAATAATTCCAGTATATAGTTGCTAATTATATATATTACTATAGTCCAGGAATGCCCTATTTGTATGTCCTAGACAGCCATATGCTCAGATTGTACAATAGCCATAAAAAAAAAAATTTAGTGCCTGGACAACAAAATAGCTGTGTCATAAAACCTCAGACCTCTACTTTGATTTATAGTAAGCTTTTATGCATGAAAAGAATGATGCCTATACAAATTCTCAGAAGAATGTTGCAACGAGCAGTAACTCTTCAAAGTCTCTTTATGCAAATACATGCTACTATAAGTTAGACAAGGACTCCATGTTTCCAGACCATCCTAATCAACAGTTTCTTGTTCTGAATACAAGCAGGCCACAGAGAACTTTGGTCCTTTCTCATGTGCTACATGACAAGTTCAATAAAACAGCAGGATATCCAAATACTGAATCTGAAAGTGATCAATACCAACCCTGCAAGACAGCTGGGCTAACACTTCACAGAAAAGGTTTTAAGTTTAAAGACTTTGTATTTGCTTCCATCAGACTGCTGAAAGTAAAACTTCCACACACTGTTTTTAATCTACAGGTTATTAGTATTAACTGAATAACCCATTCAGGGCAGCAGTAAACAAATACCATAACCTCCACAATTTAAAAGGGCATACTAGGAATAAGGTTACCACCATTCTACATACAAGTTTTTTTGGAGTTACCACTAAGCTACTCAAAGCGTTCACTTCAGCACAATCACATATCCATTTATTAAAAACAAATTCTTGCTATCTATGGAAGCCATTTTAGTAAAACAGATAGCATAACACAACCATACATTTCTGTATACCTGGTTATAACTTGAACGTCTGGAACACATCAGCATGGGCACTGTTTCAGCAATACTG
This sequence comes from Phalacrocorax carbo, assembly GCF_963921805.1. Classification (NCBI taxonomy): domain Eukaryota; kingdom Metazoa; phylum Chordata; class Aves; order Suliformes; family Phalacrocoracidae; genus Phalacrocorax; species Phalacrocorax carbo. The sequence goes on along the minus strand of NC_087521.1, from coordinate 12,033,827 downwards.
AATCACCATTATTTACGAAAGTAGCCTATGACCTACTAAATAGTTACCTGATTAAATTCCATTCACTTTTAAATGATCCCCGAATAATGTAAACAAGGGGAAAAAAATCTATTTTGTATTTTACATATTTTTAATATGTACAGCAATTAAAAAACCAATCAACAAAACATTGCCTTTCCACTTTGGCCATGGTCAGAAATAGTGTTGTAAAGTCATGAAATTGTTATGAGTCCCTTTCCTGTCTCCCATCCCAATTCCATTAAACTAAACCAAACATAAACCTACATGCACTCTTACCAATTTGTTGTACCTGCAACCTACACCATGGGGAAATTTCATTCCTATTTGAAACAGCTCAACCACACAATTTTGCTTTATTATTCACAATCTGATAGAACTGAAAATAAGTACCCTCTCAGTAGCAACTGTGGACTCCTGTTTAAATTTTTGAAGAGTGCCCATCAACAAGCCAAATATACGTCGATTCCTGAATAAAAAAACAAAAAGAAGTTTGAGGTTCAGTTCAAGTACTAAGATTTTTATTTGCATAAACAATCAGAGAAACTTTCCACCTCAGAGACATTTATTTTTAAAGGCTCAGTATCACTCACTGCCATTAGCAATAGAACACATATTGACTGTGCCAACACTCAAGGATATAATTTACAGTGACGTATCATATTTTGCTTAAGAGTAAGACACAGCTCTTATCCGTAACAGAGCACAGTTAGCACTGGGAAAATTGGAAGCCTGTACTTTTCACATCTGGAAATAATGACACTAAGGAAATATTTAAAAAAAAAAGCAAAAGCAGAGATTACTGAAGAAAAAGCTGAGTAAATACAGTGTAAGCTATCAATAAGGCAGTGAACGCGAAGGTCACTGGGCTTTCTGAAATGCATATCACCCCTACCCCCTCCGCCCACTCACAGGATTAAGGAGAAGTGACGGCACAGGGGAGTGAAAGCTTATCTGTCACAGTTTGCTTAACAGTATCTTCTACAATGAGACACTGCACTGTGGGATGAAACCAGAATTGCTCTCATCCAATTTAGTGCTGTTTTGAGAAAACTTACTAAGTAAAATTCTTCAAGGAATTCCCTTCTTCTGAACAAGAACTAGCTTATTGAATTTCACCTTTTCTTTCTTTCCATTTAACCCCAAATTAAGCTTTTACAGCAAGAGGCAGACTCTCTTATTTGCCTTGAACTTTTAACCGATTAAGAGAGAAAGGAAATGCTACTCTCTCCACTCAGTACCACTCTACTACAGCGGCACAAACCTGACATTGAAAGGTAAAGGTACTCATATATTAAACAGTAAAACAGGAACAAATACACAGTTGAGAGCTAGAGACTACTCAAAGTGTATTTGTCTATGAATGACAGCCCAGAAGACACTGAGCAAAATCAAGAGTTCAACAGATGCTGCCCTCTTAAAGAGCCTCTTTCCACCACAAGTCACACAGAGATCAATACCGGTTTTCTCATCTCCCCAGAAGCCTATGCAGGTACAAAACAGTAAAACTACAGTTCTGAGGAAACAAACTTTTAGAGCCTGAAGCTCTAGGAATTCCACTAAGAATTTTTAAGGTCTTTCTGTGAGGAAAGCATATGGAAACTGGTAATGGAAGCAACAGCAGTCTGTTATAGTGGTGCTGTAACTGTAAAAGCAGCAAGTGAAGTGCCTTTTCAGTGCTAATTCATCTATGGCCCGTCTCAGAGAACTACTATAGTTCCTTATTCCAACTCTCATTTTTGTATTTGAAATATGGGTTATTATTGCACCAGGTGAGCTGCAGACTGAAGCGGATGGAGTGCAAGAGGTTGGACACAGTTGCAAATTTGTCAATACCTCTTCCCAATAGAACTTCAGCAGGAATTTTTATGAGCTACCCTGGCACAAATAAAATATTGGAAAAAGGAGATATACATGGGAGGAATCTAAAAAGAAGCAGGGAAAAGGAGGTCAGACTGTACACACAAGAACAAGTCTGAAAGCGATAAAAGAAACACATGATGAAACTACTGCCTTAAAAAAACCAGGGAAAAACCCACACCCAAAAGCCTCCTTCAACCAACAAAATAAATGATGTACCAAGACAGTTGTAACAGCCCAAAATCTTAAGTAACCAGTGAAGCTATATATTTTTCTGTCTTACTCAAAGGCAATCAGTTACAGTAGCACTAGCAAACCTATTCCTGTAGGTGGCCTGAGAAGCAGAACCCCTATCAATTACATGTAGTGAACGATGTGAAATTACTGCTGTGAAGTACTTTGAGAGAGAATATTTCTTAAAATAATTTTTTTTCCTTTATGGCACCCCTTCAACTTCATCTCTGATACATAATAGCATCGGTATAATGCTTCTTAAATCTAAAGCTACTTCCTATGCTAGCACCCAGAGGTACCACTTAGTGCCTAAAAGGGACTTCTGTGTACCTTTGTTTTCCTTTCTCATCCATATTTTGATCTTGTATAAGGTCTCGACGCGTTCGCTCTTTGGAGGTAGCAACAACAGATGATGGCAACGCTGGCTACAACAAAGAAAAACAAACTACTTTGTTCATGTTTCAGATAAATAAGTTTCTTCCCACACAGCTCCATTTATCATGTATTACCTTTTTAATATCATCGTCCTCTGCGTCGCTTTCTTGGCGTGATTCTCTTCTTGTCCGACGTTCTCCACCCAGCCTGAAGAAGAAAAAACATTAAACTACTAATATACAGAGAATGTATATTTAGGACACTACCTGTTCTAACACAAGAAAAAATACAAGCCAGCATATCTAGTCAGAAGAGCCAATGCTTCCAGTAAAAATCCTTCAATGTTCCAATGACCAGTGAGTAGCGTTTTACAGGCAGCATCTACTGGTGGTAAAAGTCAGTGAGTGGAACCAGTTTAAGTTTTAATACAACTTGCACAGTAAGGTAAAACAGAATAACGCCCATTACTACCATATTTGACTTTTTAGAATACCTTTGGAATTTGTTTCTTGTTTTTAATGTTTGCACCTTTCTTTTTCCAGAATCGCTAAAAATGACTGTTGGTATAACGGGATTGCGAGAGATTTAAATGCATGAAGATATAAAGGTTAGTATGATTTTTCAGATGGGAAATGCTACTTAAGTTACCTAGCCAAATACCTAGGAAAGAGGTGAGGAGGGACAGAGCATTTAAGATCCAAGATATTGCATGAACTGAGACTTTAACAAAGAACAATTAGGCACTGTTTTAAGTAAAAGTTACTTTCAGCTTTCACTCCCAGCTTTGTGGCACTGCACTTTGCTACTGGCAAAGCTGTTTCGCAGTATTTATCTTGAATTAACTCAAAGACCGAAAGCAAACCTTGCTTTAGTCAAGAACTGCCATTGCACTTAAGTGCCCACAGAATGAAGCTCACCATAACCAGTTGCATCTAACGGATCTGCACCCAGATGTGAAAGCTCAAAATCCGAGTCTATTGTCACACTCTATGTGTTCAATTTATTGAATGGGATATTTCAGACATAATTCAATTTATGTCTACTCTAAAATAAATCTGGGCTACTAAGCAGAATAAATATAGCAGACTGTACACCAAGTAAAACAGCAAATTCCAAGAATCTTTATATTGCTATATCTTTATATTATTGCTATAATCTTTATCTTGCTATAAAGTATGGAAAGAAAATTTCTGTACAATCAATTGCTATCATCTGAATACATTTCCAGCAAGTCTTGAATATGTAATCTCTGAAGACAGTGAAAGTCAGCAGTTATTAACAGTTATTGAATCTAAGTATTTTAGATTTACTGCTATAAATTCTCATCCTGATAAAGCAAGTTCTCTGCATCAGTTTTTGCACCCACCTACTGGTTGCCCCTTCAAGATCCCTCTGTTTGGCTGGGGGTCCTCCTCCACTATCCGAGAATCCACGCCTACAAAGAAAACACTTGTGATCTCAGAACGAGTTAGGCTAACCCCACGTCCACCTTAAGCCTGCACAATCAAACCATATTTTGGCTTCATGGTCAAGATGTAACAATAAATTTTACTCAGCTCTATCATCATTTACTGTTATTACTGCAATAAAGCATTTAAAGATACCGCTTATAGACCAACTCATTTAAACTCAAATTTCTGCACTTATTTAATTGAGTAGCTACACTAAAACAAGGAACCCCATTATGTTCAAGTGTTTATTTTTGCAATAATTTTCAAGATGTATTAAGCTTTAACCAGCACTTTAATATAACATGTTTTAACAAAGAAGCCACTACATACTCCATTGAGAAAGAACTACTGAACAAAAATTGGCCTTTTTATTCTACTGGAAGGGGGAAGAGGAGTGGAGGGGGAAAAAGAAAAAAATATAGGAAAACCCACAAGAAGAGGCTAGTGGTTTTATCTACATGTGTTTTACAATTCCTGTCGATTTCAACTCTTTCTATTCTCCCTGGAACAGCTACCAGTTTCTTAATTACCAAGAAACTGATTTAGAACAATTTAAAAGAGACACCATATAACACCTCCCTTAACATTGATGTTTCCCCATATTCTTCAGGCTGAAAAGGTTAGGGAAAACCACCAGTTTAAATTCGTTATAACTCAGAACAAGAAGATACTTCATATTTTATGCAGTGACATAAAACCCCAAATGCCCTGTAGGCCAGCTTTGGTGCCTGCTTACTGAAGCGCCACCCCAGCGCAAGGACAGCAAACCGGCGCCAGGGTAACGGGTGGCAGAAACCTCACCGCCCGTTCCTGCGGCTCCTTACCTTAGCAATAAGCTCCCGCGCCCTCTACCTCCACCAGGGCCTGTGAGGGCTAGCAGTCTGTTTTGAGGGGGCCTGCAAGAGACGGCGGGCGCTGTTAGCGGTACCGGCCCCAGCCCCCCCCCCGCGAGGAGGCTCCCGGGGACGCCGCATCTCGCCCACAGAGGCGCCCGCGACCATTCCCTCACGCACCCCATGGGTGTGTGTGCGTCCCCACCCCCGCCACGGCGGAACCGCGGCACCAGCAGCCCCCCCTCGCCCCCCAGTGCGCTAAGGGAGGGAGCGGGGATGGCCCTCACCGCCCGCCCTCAGACCCCTCACACAACTCCCCCTCCCCCCCCCCGCCGCTCCACCGGCCCAGCCGCTCCTCAGACCCCCGCCGCTCCGTTCCCACCCCGCCGCACCTCACATCGTTGGGGTCCCGCCCCGTGAGCTTGCGGATATTCTCGTCCACGTGCTTGAGGCTCTCCTTGGCTTTTTCCAGCTGCTCCTGCAGCGCGCGCACGGCCACCGCCATCCCGCCCGCCGCGCGGCCTAGCCGGGGCCCAGCGCAAGGCACCGCTGGGTAACGGGGGGGGGGGGAGGGGGAAGGTAGGCTCCGCCCACTCGGGCAGCCGCGGGGCGGGAGGGCGTCAGCCAATAGCCCCTCGGTGGTTCCCTTTGACGGCCAATAATCGGGCACGAGAGGAAAGGTCACGCCCATGGGAGAGGCTCACAAAGGCGCTTACCAATCGCAGGGCTCAGAGGCAGACTGGCATCCCGATCGACCAATTACCGGATGCTTCTCCTTGCCAGCTCTACGAATCACCAAAGGGACCGCCGGAGCGACACGGCTTAGAGCTAACGAGAACTCACGCGTCGCTTTCCCGCAGCCCAATCAGAAAGCCGCTTTGAGGACGCTTATTCCCACCCGCATAGGATGCATCTCACTTTCCCACTCACTGTGGGGTTGGCGAGCCGGCACTCGGGCGGAGACCAATCACCATTCCGCTACAAAAGGCCCCGCGCCAGGCGGGCCAATAGGTGGGGACGTTATTGAGAGCTGCCCCGTAGCGCGCAGGCTGGAGCCGGGGGTGGCGGCGGCCTGAGGGGTGGGAGGCTAGGCGCGGACCCGCCCGTCACCCGCAGCCTCATGGGCTGCGCCAGCCGCCTCTCCCGTTTACAAGCTGTAAAACCCCGTGAGAGAACGTTGTTCCTTGCGCCCGGGGCGGGGGAGGTTTTTAACCGCGCCCTTCCTCGCCGTGCAGCCCGTGCCGTCTCTGTGGGGAGGCCGGGGTGAGCCGCCCGGCGCGGAGCCCGCCGCCATTTCCCAGAGGCGGGACAGGAGAGGCGACTGAGGGAGCTCCGTTCTGACGGCAGTACAAAACTCAGGCCGCCGCCGCCCCGCTTCGGCCCCCAGCAGCGAGGCGAGCGGGGGCGGGACATCTGTGTTCCTCCCGGCTCTGGGCCCAGCTTACGGCCCGGGGCAGCGGCTCCTAGAGAGCTATAACGTAAAAAAACCCTTTCCCGTCTCAGGAGAGGCTTCGGCCGGCGCCAGCCGCCGCGGGAGGCTTTCCCCGGGGAGCGCAGATGGCGGACGAGGCGCTCTTCCTGCTGCTGCACAACGAGATGGTGGCAGGGCTGTACCGCGCCGCTGAGCAGGGTGAAGGGGTGAGTGGGGCCGGGGCCGCCCCGCGGGCCGCCCGCCACCCGCCCGAGTGAAGCAGCGGCGCCTTGTCTCTTGCAGGAGAACGGCCGCTGCACCACCAAGCTGGAGAGCATGGGCTTCCGCGTCGGGCAGGGGCTGATCGAGAGGTGAGTTCCGCCGCGGCCCTTTGCAATGCCCCGCTCCAGGGGCCGGCTGCCGTTCCTCCTCCCCGGGTCTCTTCCCGTGCCCCTGCCCGGCGAGGGACCACCCCCATCCTGCCCGGCCTGCTGGGGCCGGGAGCGTTGGCCTGTTCGGTGGGGAAGCTGCTCGCCGCTTTGCGGGCCAGAGGGTTGTCCTCCGGGTCTGTTCTGGCGTCCTCTCTTTTGGCATTTCGTTCTTGCGGGCACTGTGTTGGAACACTGCAGGTCACTTTTGGAGTATGTATTTTCCCGGTGCTTTCGCCTCATGAAAGCTGAGGCGGGGTATATGGTTACTTTTAATACTTATAATTCTAATTGCACTTTTTGTAGAGCTACTTTTTAATGTTTCCTATTTCTGGTACGTTTCATGATTTTACTTCTCTTTCTAATTTCTTAAGCATAGCTTTATGGTTTACCACTCTTATTTCGCTTTCCTAAAGCACTCTCAGTCCTTGGAACGTCGTGACCGAACATGTTGCTGCTTCCTTGTTTCCCCAGGCCCTTTAGGGATGCACGGTGACTTGGTGCACATCCAACTTTTTAGCGCTCGTGTTCTGAGGTCCTGTGGAGACTCTTGAGCGTCTGAAGTTATGCTTTCGTTGAACAAAGTGGGGCTTTAGTGCCAGATAAAGATCCTCGAGGAAGATAAATGGAGAGAATTCTGAAAGAAGCAAGAGAAAGAGGTCCCTTTTTGGGAAGCAGGAACAAGTTTTACATGTTTGTTCCTATGTGTTAGTGCTTTTTTGCATATTTGAAGGATTCCTTCCAAGCAATAGGATAGGTGTGAGCTTTAACTATTATTTAAACGTTTAGTTTAAGATAAAATTGATGCGGTGCTTTACAGCTTTCTGTACTTCATCGGTCTTTAATAATCATACAGCTAAACCCATTTATTCAGCTCTCATGTTGCAGGTATTAAGAAAATCTTCAAGATTTCCTAGAAAGGTTGGACTAGATGATCTCTGTCCCTTCTAACCTGTGATTCTGTGATAACACTGTTGCTCTTAAATGAAAATATTTGATGAATGCAGAGTGATGCTAGAGTGATCCTGTACAATGGTTGGAAAACTAATTTCTATAACAGCCTCAAAAATAATGTTGCGTAGTACCATATTTTTTGTATTTTCTTTTCTCTGTTCAATTGGTCAAGTTGTGTGTACCTTAATTATTGACATATTTCTCACTTATCTCTTAGGTTTACAAAAGATACTGCCAGGTTCAAGGATGAATTAGATATTATGAAGTTCATTTGCAAAGACTTTTGGACAACTGTATTCAAAAAACAAATTGATAACCTAAGGACTAATCATCAGGTACTAGTGCTGTAAAATAAGATTTAACTTACAACACCAGTAACAGTTTTGAGTTACTAGTGTATTTTTTGCTTTTCTTGGTCTAGAATTAATTACCTGATAAGAAACCCAAATTTGTTTTGTTTAAAAAGCAGCTTTTTAAGGTTCATGTTAGCATGTAGCTTCAGAATACAATTTAATAATTGCTTGCGATGTCTTTATTGCCACCCTATTTGAAAAGACTAAGTGCTTTGAATTTCATATGCACAGTTGCAGAGTTACAAACTGACAGGACAGTAACAGTTACAGTTGATTAACACTTAAACAGGATCTTTTTTTATGTACATCTCAGTATATTTTAGTAGAAAACTAGTGTAAGAAAGTGATTATGGTGTCTTAACGTCTGTGTAAATAGAATGGTTGCCTTGAGGTAACTTTTTTATTTTGAAGAATATTTACAGTTCTCAGCACTTGAGGCACTTAGTTGCATTCCACTGAACATACCTGTGTAAGAAACAGCTGAAAAACTTACCAGGTTTTCACGTTGGTGGCATTGCATTCTATCTATGTCCTTTCCTATATCAAGAGCCGCGGTTCTTAAGGCAAGATCAAACTAATTTAGGGACCTGTTTTACTAGAGTAAAAAATCTTTTCCTTTTGAATGACTTGGTTTTCCTATGGCCATTTTCCTGTTGCACCAAAGTAGGAATGAAAGAATTTGTACAAGGGTTGTGCCAAATATTTTATTTTTCATTGCCAAATATTCATTATTCATATATTCATAATTCAATTATTCATTGCCAAAATTCATTATTGCCAAATGCATTTTATTTTTCAGTAAGCTGTTTATCAATTAATAACTTTAACAGATAATTACCTTAGAAATCTGTGTTTGAATTCAAAGCTGCAGTGTTGAGCTTAGGTCTCAATTGTATATGCAGCCTTCATTTAATTGCAAGGGTTATGGAGTTCCAAAGTAGCACAGTCATTGGTAAAGAAATTAAAATGACAGGTGTAGATTAAGCTATACTGTGTTCATACTTAATTCATTAAATTGCAATGTAGAAAACGCTTGACTTTTGATGATCTGCTGGGTGCTGTGCCTGTATCGCTATTAAAGAAGATAGTTCTTACTGAATTTGAGAGTAAGAGTAGCGAATTGCATACCAAATAAAGATTAAGTTTTAAATGTAAAGTCAGCATGCATTTGATATATTAACAAAGACTTCCTAATAAGGAATTGTTGTTTCTGAGCACTGGAAGCACTCTGCCGAGAAGAATGTAAATAAACATTTTCTAGGGTTAACTGATCATGTTGTTATCTAGAGGTTTTACCACAAACTTGCAATTAGGTATCTTTTGTTTTATTTACTTACATGAAATATCATTACAGTTTAAGCTTAAATCACATATGCCTGAATCTAAAATTTCATTTTTCAACCTGAGAACATTTATATTTTATCTACAGATCAAATCTCTTCACACACAATGTTGATTACATTGATGACTGTGTATTCAACTAGAAAAACCTTTTTTCCTTTTTTTTTTTAAACCAGGGTATTTATGTCCTTCAAGACAACAAGTTTCGTCTCTTGACACAAATGTCTGCAGGAAAGCAATATTTAGAACATGCACCAAAGGTATACTTCAGTTTTATCCTTGGGATCTACCAGCTTGATTTGAATTATCTTTATCTGTTAATAATAACTTTAAATTTTGTAATTGAATGGATACAAACCCTTCAAAAGGACAGCTAAGGGTTAGTCTCCAAAAAGTGTCTTTTTTACAAATGCACCTTGTTTCGGAACAGCGGATTTGATTTATGGTTCAAGAAACGGTCATAATCATTGTGAAACTTGCTGTTGTCATGTTTGAGCTACTTGATGGTAGGAGCTGCCGCAGTCTGCAACTATTGCACAAATTCATTCTTTCTCCTTGGAAAGCATGTGCTTTCAGAAGCTTTTTTTAAAATTTCCAAAACATTCTTGGAAGATGCTATTTGTTACCTAGAACAAGCTTCTGAGATTATATGAACATTCAGAAAGATTTTTCCACCAGTTAAAAATAGTTTGGAGTGCAGCTGCTGAGTCAGGGTAATAGTTTAGCTAAATAAAACCAGTGCTCTGCAGAACCTCTTATAAAGCACTTCGGTTCAGACGGATGTAAGAAATGGGGCATTCAGTTCCATTTTATGGTTTCTTAATTCTTGATCGTCTTGGTCATCACAGTTGCAGGCTACTGTCTGTGGGATTTTTTTGGTGTTTGAGGTGTTTCTTCTGTTTTGCAACATATATTCTAAGACATCGCCCATAGAAGAATGCTGTCTTGGTCTGTTTCTCCTTCGTTGATTTTAATACCAGATGCTAATTTCAGCCAAGTCTTGGGAATAATTGTTCTAAGGTTACTAAGTTCCTACAGGCTTAATGGAAATGGGAACAAGTGACTCAAGTTAGTGCCTCTAACAAGAGAAATCTGTACTGTGAGCTCTCCTGTACAAAATATCAGAGCTTTCATCTATTAGAGACATGATGAAGTCCTTCAAGCCGATAAGGAAACCTCCATAGTTTTATATTGTCCAAGTGTTAAGTCTTGTTCTTGAGTACTTAGTTTCAGTCTTCAGCAACAAGCTTCACCTGTGACACCTACTTAAAGTGCAACTTTATTTTTAGTATTTAGCATTTACCTGTGGACTAATCAGAGGAGGCCTGTCGAACCTGGGAATAAAGAGTATTGTAACAGCTGAAGTTTCGTCAATGCCTGCATGTAAGTAGTTCTCAGAGTATTCAATTATTAGCTCATGTAGTAACTTTCCTTACCAACTTCATTAGTGCATAAGGATTTATCAAGGTGGGATTAGTTTGAAGCTGCTGGGCCAGAGGAGTCGGTATGAACTTCAGGATATGGCTTGTCACTAAATGCTTTAGTGTTTAGCAAATGCTGACAGAGGGTGAACCTCCATGATGTTGAGTGGAAAACAAAACTAAAACGCTGTACTTATATTTGGAGGCTTCACATGCATAAGGATGTTTGTCCAGAAGGCTAGTTGAACAAGTGGAGATAAAAACAACTAGATACATGCTCTTTCTCTACAGAGGTCACTAAGAAAGTTAGTAAGTGAAGTCCATTGTAACTACCCAACCTGCTTGAGGTGGATTTAGAAACTTCCCCAGACTCTGCACAAATTTTAAATTTAGCTGACAAAACTGTTGTGGTGTGGGACATGGATCAACTTAAAGAAAAAAAAAAGCAATGAAAGAAAAAGCTGTTCAGCTGGAGTTAAATTTAAATGCTACATTTCAATAATGGCTAGATTGTTCACAATTAAACTGTAAGATTGAAATGTTCCTTACTATTTCTTCTAACAAAATGATTACAATCAAATAATTTCTTGCAAAAATAACCTCTCATGGTGATACTTTGATCTGACTTTTTTCTTTGCAGGTAAATTTCAGGTGATGATACAGAAGATATAGAGCACATTCAAATCTGGATATCTACCTTAAAAATCCTTTGTGTGTGGATTTAGTATCTTGGTTCAGCTTTGTAAGTAGCTTGTAAATTATAGCAGTGTGCAGCACATTTCCAAAATATATAATAAATGTTCATAAAACTAAACTTAACACTATCCTCGTATCTTGCTATGAAATTTATTCTATACCAAAGTATTAATGTACACATGGTAAAAACTGACTACTCAAAAGTTTTCAGCAAAATATTTAACTTACCAAAACAGCACATACGGAAGACCAGAGGCACGTTTTGAGAACAGAATAAAAGTCTGACCTAGACTAAATTGGAATGAGAAACTAATGTGTTTTGTGTCACCTGACATGAATGCCCAGCTGCTCCCTTTCCCTATTCACTCTGAACTGTGAGGCAGCAATTGCTTTTGTATTGTTCTGAGGAAGCCATTAGCCTTCATTAACGGTGTTCAGCGGACACTTAGTTCCTTTGTAGGAATAATATGGGGCAGTAGAAAAGAACTTATTTCTGGGTAGTTAAACAGTTTCTCCTACCTCCCTAAAGTTTGCAGCTGTTTTTTCTGTCAGAATAATTTTACGGTTGAGGTCATCTATACTGGCTAAGGAAGGAAATTTATTTTAGCTTGTTGTGTGTAAACTCAATGTAATTTTTTTAATTGTTAGCTACAGCTCACTTCTGTAATGAGTGTGCGCAGGAAGATGCTTAGGCCTACAAGAAGCTATAAAGACATCACCAAGACTCTTGAGGACATTGGGGTTTGCTAGATGCTACTTGTCAAAAGATTTGTATAACAATACATGTCTTGCTGTAGGTGAGCACGAACACATCTTGTTAAAACTTTTGATTTTGCTGTAAGGTGTTTCTGTTGGCAGGTTCAGCCTTATAATTTCAGATGAATTGCAGTAGAAACTTATGGTGTTTATTCAGAAGTGCGATGTATTGGGTTTGCATGGCCAGGGTTTGGTAATGGGGGGCTACAGGGGTGGCTTCTGTGAGACGCTGCTAGAAGCTTCCCCCATGTCCAATAGAGCCAGTGCCAGCCGGCTCCAAGGCGGATTTGCTGCTGGCCAAGGCCGAGCCCATCAGCAATGGTGGTAGTGCCTCTGGGATAACAGAGTTAAGAAGGGGAAAAAAAGTTGCTTTGCAACATCAAGTGCAGTCAGAAGAGAGGAGTGAGAGGATGTGAGAGAAACAACCCTGCAGACACCAAGGTCAGTGAAGAAGGACAGGGATGAGGTGCTCCAGGCACCAAAGCAGAGATTCCCCTGCAGCCTCTGGTGAAGACCATGGTGCGGCAGGCTGTCCCCCTGCAGCCCATGGACGTCCATGGTGCAGCAGATATCCACCTGCAGCCTGTGGATGACCCCACACCAGAGCAGGTAGGTGCCCAAAGGAGGCTGCGACCCCATGGGAAGCTTGTGCTGGAGTAGGCTCCTGGCAAGACCTGTGGAGAGAGAAGCCCATGCTGGAGCAGGTTTGCTGGCAGGACTTGTGACCCTGTGGGGAACCCATGCTGGAGCAGTCTGTTTCTGAACGGCTGCACCCTGTGGAAGGGACCCACAGTGGAGCAGTTAATGAGGAACTGTAGCCTGTGGGAAAGACCCACGTTGGAGAAGTTTGCGGAGGACTGTCTCCTGTGGGAGGCACCCCACGCTGGAGCAGGGGAAGAGCATGAAGAGTCCTCCCCCTGAGGAAGATGGAGCAGCAGAGACAGTGTGATGAACTGACCACAACCCCCATTCCCTGTGCTGCTGGGCAGAGGAGGTAGAGAGAGTAAAGTTAAGCCCAGGAAGAAGGGAGGGGTGTTCTTAGTATTTGGTTTTTATTTTCTCATTACTCTACCCTTATTTTGATTGATAATAAATTAAACTAATTTCCTCAAGTTGAGTCTGTTTTGCCCATGTCAGTAATTGCTGACTGACCTTTCCCGTTATTGTCTTGACCTGAGACTTTCATTATATTTTCTCTCCCCTGCCCAGCTGAGGAGGGGAGTGAGGAGCAGTTTTGGTGGGTGCCTGGCATCCAGCCAGGGTCAGCCCACTACATGTGAGAATGCCTTGTGATAGTGATTCAGTTTCTGCTTTGATACCAGTAAATAACAGGCTAGCTAGAAAAGCTAACATGTTAAGTTAGCACCTTTGATTGTTACAACTACCTTCTGTGGTGGGGGAAGCATATGTTGTCCAGTTGCATGGTGGGCAAGAACAGTGGAAGCTGTTCTTCCCTTAATCTCTAGGGAAGGTGTGGAGTTTGTAATGGATCAGACCTTGCCTAGATAGCTGTTACAAGCTGGAAAGCTTTAGCTTATAAATGTGGTAACCAGGGGTTTATTACACATGAGCTTAAGATGTGACCAAGTTCTGATCTTCTCAGGTACTGTGAATGCTAGTTCAGATTAGTTGTAGTTGAATAACTTGACAGCTCTAGGAAACATCTAGAGCAGAACTTGAACTAGGAGAATGTTGTCCTGCTTTTTATAGAACTAGCAAAGACAGAAGTAACTACAGTAGCATGGTATTTGGTGCGGATCATCTGTTTGAAAACACTGGGTTCTTACACTGGTAATTTAGAGCAAGGGCTGGGGTGGTGGTTCACTTTTATAACTCAGATCTGTTTGAAACTGTAGGGCTAGAGAATTAGGTAACCGGGTATTCTTGCATTTCATAGGTTCTTCAGGTGCCAACTCATCCTGCTTTCAACATGCTGAAAATGTTAAGAGACTAGAAATAACGTGCACTGTGTGTATACTATTTCACTGTTATCACACCTGCGGCATCTGCATTGTGGTAGATGTTCAGTATAAACATATACAGAATCATTGTTACTTTTGTCTCCAGAATTAGAACTTCAGTAGTTATTGTAGTTCACTTTTGATTTTTCACCTGACAGTTAAGACTACCATTCCAGATGCAAAAGTGCCAGTCATTCAAAGGCATACTAAAGGTTTATCGATAACTGGTTGTGGTTAAGGATTACTCTTATTAGTGAGGGGAGCAACTTAAATTCTACAATATACAGAAAGCAGATGTCAGTTAATACCACGTATCAATTTGCTGCTGGAATTTTTAATTGTTGAAGGTAATTAGAACCAGAGGGAGTTATGTAGGTACCAGGCAGATGCTGATACTCTTGGCAAAGCGCTCCATGTTATATATATAAACAGGCAAGCTACTATTTCTCAAGATACCATACATAAAATTGTTCATTCTGTTTAATTACTGCTTCTATTAAAAGCATTGAATACAGCTGTGTAATTTCCACTGGTTTCTGCAACTGTTTACTAAAAAATAGTATTACTCAGAAGTAGTAATGTTTGTGTTTTAGAAGTAATTGTTTCAGTAACTTCCTGGGTAGAGTTGAACTGTGTAGCAGTGCTTAAGCTCAGGCACCCAAGCCTGGAAAAACACATTCAGTCCTAGTTGTGTAGATTCTTAGAGTAAGGCTGCCGTTGAATAGTATGAAGAGTGAGAAAAGCCACAACGTTTTAAGAACACTCTTTGAAATGCTTCAGTTTTATTAAAAAAGCCCTCACAAAGGATGTGTTAGGTTATGTGACAAATAAGTGTTCTTTATCTCAGACTTCACCTAAGAGTAATGTCCACAGAATTACTCAGATGGTAGAAATTTCTAGCCGAGAATGTAGTTTACCGAGACAGTGGCTTGAGAGCTGCTGCCAGATGCTTCATTGACCATTTTACAATGACAGCGATGATAATATCTGAGACATTGGCAATCTCATGCTAAAGCTCGGCTTAAGTTATTCATAGGTATCCCCAGTGCATTATCATGAGGGTGTTCTGAAGGGGCTGTGTAGTACTTCAGGCCTGAACAGTGCAGTGTCTTGCTGTTAACTCTGATAATGGTGTTGGTACTATGGCACCACAAAATACATGATGTTCTCAAAACAGTCTAGGAAGGCTCATCAGCCAAGTCACGCTGATCGAAGTACCTAGTGGAGAGAAGTGGAATACAGTAAGAAACCTCTAATGCAGCGCAGTCCTTACTTTGCTCTAAGTTGTTAGACCGTTGCTTTCTAGCTCTTCTTTTAGTGTTTCTATCAGAATTATAGCTTTGCAGTTCAGGGGGCTCATCTGAGGAAACCAATAAGCTTACTTTACGCTTAGGTTTATCTTAAGTCCTTTTAGCTAAGTATATTTGCTACATAGGCTCAGGGTACTTTAATTGACTTCCACTTTAATTTATTCTGGACGTACTTTACTGTTTTAGGAATGTAAGTTGCATTACCGGCTAACTAAGCAGATTATCAAGTTCAGAGCTGATATTTGTTCTTCGTTCTTGTTCTCCTGAAAGAGAAATAAATATTAGAACAGTTCTTTTGTTACCTGTGTCAAACAGAAAAGCTGTTCCATGCCATGTTACGTGCGTGTAGTCTTCCCTTCGTTCTTGAGCAAGCTTACGACATGAAAAATTACTTATCAAGACTTCAAGAACTGAAAAATCATCCTCCTAGTAATTTGCTAAGCTCAGCAAGTCCTTTGCACAATGTTACATTAAATCTTACCTCTAGTACTCTGACTTCTGAGCATCGTCTTGCCAGCTGTCTAATAAGGGAGTGAGCTTCAGGTAGCAAAGGTTTTTCAAGGCATGCCAACAGTGCATAAAGCCATCTACCCTGTGTGGATTCAAATTAAGTTTTAATTACAAGCATTTCCTTGAAGTTTCATGCAGTTTTTGTTAATATACAGTAGGCCTGGAGTATAGGTCTCAAAACAAAATTGCATTGAAGTGCTACTGCCAGGATTGAAAAAGTTTGAAAGCCATGTTAGACACTACATTGTAGAACTTTGTGCCTCTAGATAAGCTTCTTGGGAGTACTCCTAGACTTCCTGTCATTTTTTGGAACACTGGCCAAGACATAAATTAATGCAGCTTACACTGTTAAAGTCTGAGGGAAGGGTTATTTTAGTAATATCTAAAGATTATTACTTAGCTATTAATGTTTAACTTCACAAACTGTGGAAAAACATTCCTGAAGAGTGAATGTATCGACTCAGATCATTGTGGAATTAATGCCGTTAGATCAGCTTTAAGATTTGCACCACTGTGAAAACATGTCCTTTGCATTTTACTTCACTGAATTCTAATGCATTCTTACAAACATAACTTCTGCAACCAGTTTAACTTCTTAACTCCAGAGTCTAGTGGTTTTCAGGATGGGAATAGACTAAAAGTCAAGGTGTACATTCTCTGCAGCGTATTGGTTAAAAAGTACACAGTCATGCAGGAAAGGATAGAACATGAAAGGCCTTTCAGTGACTCAAGAACAGTGAACCGGTTTAGTATTATGGAAGTAACTTTTCATTACTCTTCTGCTTCATGGTACTGAATGAGATGAGAGGCATCCACCAAGGCCTTTTGTAGATACAATGCCATTACGTAGCTAGTCAATCTAGTTGTGGCCAAACTCCATGCTAATGTACCCTGTCAATCAGAATTTCGTATGAGGCATGATTTGTCACCACACTGATGCAGCTAAGCTTTCTGGTCTGTGCTGCACATGGAAAGATTAACTGTGTCTTTGCCAGCATTATGTCATGGGTCTCCAAACTAAAGCGGAGGTGTCAGTAAATAGGGCGTGCAGCAGCAACCTGACAGCTTAAACTGGTTGGAAGCAAAGCTGCAGCAGTCTGAGCCACTTCTCTCCCCAGCGCTGATACTCATGGAACCTGGTGGTTTAAGTTACTGTGGGGAGTGATAAAAAGGGGAGGGGGATTTGGCAGATAGATCTGTATCTGTTATGTTTTGTAATTAGCCTTCCAAAAAGTTCTGTGAATACTCATTTTAGTATCTAATCAAGTTTTAAAGTAACTAAACATGATGCACACATCTAGAGAACTCTTGAGAAACTAGAATAATTTAATAGAAAACTGAACATTTTTTTAATTGTTTAATGCATTCATGTGCAAGTAGTTAGAAGAAATCAAAGATTACCAGTTCTGGAGTAAATTTTTTCTCTCCAAACCAGCTTATCAGGTATTCTAGGACGCTGGTTACTGTTGCCTTCAAAGAGGAAAAGAAAGAGACAATACAATGCGTGCCATGTTTTGTTTTGCTGACCATCTACCCGAAGGATTAGATTATATAAAAAGCAATATGATTTAAAAAAAAATATACACGTTATCTATTCCAGGTTGAAGTTACCAAAAAAAAGGTTAAAGTAAGTGTTAAAGCACCAGTTCCTGGAAATAATTTTCTATAAAATGAAGTAATTTTCTGTGTTAACAAAAACTTATGGGCAAGTAGCTACAGATTAGGAAAAAGGCATCATGCTGACTGGTTGTTTCTGTATAAAGGTGACTAGTGGGAAACATAGTAGTAAAGGAAAGGTAAGTGTGATCCTTCTAGCCTTGCAATGCACGTAAGAGTTTACAATCAAGTTGAAAGACTGCACTTAAAACACTAAATGAGAAATCTTAAAACACTGTCAAGCACCTAATGGCAGATGTTAAATGTTCTATAGAGAAATTACAAGAACAAAATAGTCTTAAAACTAGTCATGATAAATGTTGACTAGTAAAGTTGTTTGAAGCCAAAGGCGAAATAATGATTCCATGTTTTCCTTGTACGTGTGCAGTGAATAGCAGCTGTAATAAACAATTGCCTACTCTAGCACAGAAAAATAGGTAGGACTTCTGCAACAGACAGAATATGAGAAATAATGATTTATGCAATGTCACTATGTGATTCTAAGAGGTAGGCTTACCTGATTCATTCTGCTTACAATACTTAGCAAAGGGGGAAAGCCCACCTGAAAAAAAACAAGTTGGAAAATGCAGACATTATCATAATAATTTTTGTTCTAATTTAGAATGTACTAACATCTTCATGTGATGCTCAGACATTTGTAGTGATTTGAAAGTCTGTTCTGAGCTTTGAAATCTAGTTAAAAAAAAAGCCTTCAAGCAAGTTCAAGATAAGGTCCAGTCAAATTTGGTACCAAAGAACCTTGCTTTTACTGTTAACTTGTTGAAGTTTTGGTTTTTTCCAAAATGATGCCGTGAAGGGCATGTTTGGAGGAGAGCAACCACATATCACCATTCAACAAAACGCTAAAGCAGACTGTGCAGAAAGCTTTTAGTTGAGCTCAGCAAGTAACAAAGTTGTGCACTTTAGCTGATAACTGATGAAGGAACTCTTCAACCTTTTGACTGAAGGGATAGACTTGTTCTCTGCTTCTGTTTCTGCTTCAAAGGGAAAAAAAAAAGGACTTCCTGGGCTCACCAGAGAGCCTACTTTCTATTTAGCACAAAGTGGTAATAAAGAGTAGGATTGTTTCTGGCAGTTATTCTTGAAATAGCAGCTGAAAAACAGATAGAAGTCCTATACTCACCTTTATGTAATCAATCCCTAGATTTTCATTATCAGATAGTGCACCTATTTCTGAATATATTCTTTCACCCAGGCAGAACTTCTTCCAGCCTTCTTCATCCTCTGATTTTGGCTGCAGTAAATAAAAATAGATGAAAACACTGAAATATTACTATCTTGAAGACACTGAAAATATTCACAAGTTGTTGCATTACAGTGTAAGGGAAGATTAACCATGGATTGAATGACTGGGAAAAAACCCACAGCACTGTTGTGAATTCTACTCACCATGGTAACATTGCTGTCCAAATGCTGTGACCGCCAGTGATTTCTGTGCTTGTTCAGGCTCTGAGTAATTAAAATAAAACCAAATCACTTTTAACTTTTCAGTTATTTTATCCTAGCCGTAATTGCTCTTCGTTATTCTTAGAATGTCTAAAAAGTATATTTTTATGATGTTCTATAAATCAGCAGAGGCATAACTGGCTAAATATCTCTTACACCTCTTAGTATAAATGTAACCAAGTGCTCACGCTGGGTTTTTGGAAGCAATGTTAAAGGAATTTTGCAGTCTGTTATATCAAGTTAAGCTGAGGTAGTAAGTTGTAAGAGTCTTCTAGGCTTTTCTTGGTATAACAAGCTTAAGAAAAAAAAATTGATTTAGTCCAAAAAGACACATAAAGCCAACCTCCCGTTTCCAACAATGGTCTGTATCTGTATCAGATGTCTGCAAAACTGTTGGAAAAAAGGTAAGTGTGCTTTCCTAGTATATTTCTTCTACCTGACAGGGATGCCATATGCCACATAAGACAAATTGGCCTGCTTGCCAGTTTTGTGTACAGAGGTATAAACTTTTTGTAACAGAATTTTTTCCCCCAATCCAATTGTTATTGTAGCAGTAAAAATGACTACTAAAGCTGCTGTAAGTAACAGCAGCTGATGCGCAGTGTTTGAACAAGTGACCTCTGATGCTCTTTTTTCCTCTCAAATATTTTTGAAGATATTGTCATGCTTCACAGTGTTAATTCTGGCACAGATGAGAGGACAATTGATGTATGTATAGAAGAAATATCTGTTCAGTGAATATGCCTTTAGATGTCAGTTTCCTTAGTTCTACTAAAACCTCAGATTACACCTAACAGTGATAACAATGTGATATCCTGTAGAATAGGGGCCAGCCCAGTTCGTGTTTGCAATGCAGGTGCAGCAGTACAGATCTCTGCCTTCACTGATTTACCTCCCTGAAAAAACAGGGTAAGTGAGCTCAGGCAAAGTTCAGTGCTAGAACAGCTTCAGTGCAGTTGGTTAAACTTCAGTTACTTGAGGTATTCCTACAACGCAGTATTAATGCATTGTAAACATGCCTCCTGCAGTACTGGAGTCATAAATGATCTCTACCTACATCTTTATTCTGTTTTGCATTTAACCCTGTTTGAACTGTGGATAGAGGACTGCTCAATCCTCGATGTTTGTTGTTATTTAAAAGCAGGGTGCAAATGCAGTAGGAAAGATTCAAGTCCGTGCTAACACTACAACCTTACCAGTACATTTTACCAAATCAGTATTTCTCCTCATAATGGGTGCCACCACTGTCAACAGTATCCTAAATAGACAGCGTGTTCTAGGTACAAAGATCTCTTGGTGGGTTAGAATCCACTTGTTTTTTCAGTTAATGTTGAGTACTGCAGAACATTCCTGCTAGCACCAGGTTTTAACCTAACTGCATAACATAAGGATTTTTGTCCTCCCTCAGCTACTCTGTCATTTAATCTAAATACTGAGAGATATTTTTGCTGAACTTGAATTTTTTTTTTTTGAAACATGACTTTCTCAAGGGTTTTATCAGAGGTTTAAAAGCCATACGGTATATACAGTATGCTGTGATTTCTGTGATACTCAATTCTTTTTCAAGAACTTAAAACATTGCTTACAAACACCTGTCCTACCATAAAGTCATAACATTTCTCTACTAGATATAAGGCTGTCCCCCATAAAGCACAGATGTGTTCTACCTAGACAGCACAATGTGGGGGATGAATTTGCAAGTAACTTAGCACTGTTTGACACGTCCTTGAACTGAACCAACACAGCAGTAAAAAACAGACACAGGAGTGTGGGAATGCCAAGAAGGATTTAAGTAAGCAAAAACAAATGAGGTAGCGCAAATAGAACAGCCTATTAGAATGTAGCATAAGGCGCGTGCTTAGAGCTGGCTGACGACTAACAGAAATTGTTTGTGCACGTGATCGCATGAGGAATGTGTCGAAAAGATATATAAGCAGCGAAAAGCTGACAATAAAGGTCGTCTGCAAAACATCTGTCAGGAGCCCATGACATTCATCCCTGCAGCGTGAGTTCCCTCACACACCATTTTGTACCTGACGAACGGCTGAAAAATTGGCCACTTGCTGCTGCTGCCACTTGAGCGTTGGGGAGTATCCTTCAGGGGCAGGCTGACATCCGGAAATCTAGGAAAACACTGGCAATAATTATAATGTAAAGAAAGCTTTATAAGAAGAACACTGACAAACAAGAGAATCAGTAAATGTTCACCACCAGGTAAACAATATCCTTTAAATATTCATTTAAGAAAGGTAATTTCATGACCACATCCAAGACTGATTTAACAGTCGGTTTAGACAAAATTTCTTGTTTGACTCTTCTTATATGCAAATAAGAAGGAAAAATAAGTATTCAAAATACATTGTCAAAGAATTATTTATAAGTCGTCTTTTTAACATTTGTTCTGCCTTAATTTCCGTGTTTATAAAAAGCAGGGTGCTGTTTCCTTGGACATCTTGGACAGATGCTATGAACCTTAGGCGTTCTACTTTCCAACATTAAGTTGAGGAAGACAGAAGTCCACAAATATATCTTTTAGGAAACTAACTCTGACAGTTAAGTAGGTATAACCTCTTTAAAGATTAGCATGAAAGAGTTATTTTAAAAGAAAAAGAATCTTTCTACAAATGTTTAAGAATGCCACTAAAAAGAGATGAGACGAAGAGAACGGTCACAGAAGTTATATGGTCGTATGTGAGTACTAGAAACTTTTCTTGAGCAGTCTACTACTGAAATTTCAGATTACACAGTTTTCACTAAAGAAAGGCAAACTTGGTCTCATGAACTACTTGCAAGTAGATTAAACCCCAAGCTGGCAGGGCAAGATGACAACAGAAAAATCTGCTTAAGCAGGAAGGAAAAATTCGGATAAAATGTTCCACCAAAGAGGAAAGAAGCGGTGCTAGGATTCCATCTAACTTTAGTACAGCTTAGTTGCACTTACTACCCTTACCCATGATATACACTTATATCTACATACAGGTATGAAGATATCTTTCTTCTAATTTTTATGCAGGTTTTATGACTAAATATTAGTAAAACTGAATGCAATATTTGATTTCCTCAGACATTAAAATAGCCTGCTGTGTATCAAATAGTATGGATAGCATCAAATCAGTTATAAAGACTGCTGTTAAGGCAGCAGTTGAACAGGTGTTTCTTCAAACCCAGCTGTTTTAATTCTGTAGATACTTTTAAAATCCAGCAGTGCTATTTAGTTATGCCAAGCACTCCGCAAAATTAGTACAAACATTATATTAACATCTTTTCCCTTAATACCCCTAAGGAAAAAAAAATTATCTTAAATTTTTTTCTCTCAAAAGAAAGCGTGAAAAGCTCTCAGACTTACCGCAATGTTTACCGTCTGCTTCTTTCTCAGTTTTTTTGGGTCTATTTGTGCCACGACCACATCTGGGCATCGAGCTGCTTCTATCCTACAAAACAAAATGAAGCGGCTACGTTTTTTCCTCGGTACGAGGTGGTGATATGCCGGATGCCTCCGAAACGCCGCACCTGCGGAAATCTCTGGGTACGTGAAACACCGGCTGTGCCGGCAGTTCTGACGGAAGGTCGGACTTGAGAGCTACGGGTCAGGCAGCCTCGGTTCCTGCGCGACCGCTGCGGGCCCTCGAAGCCCGCGTGCACCCCGCCGCGGGACCTCGGCCCGGGCCTCCGCCGTGCGGCGGAAAACCGGGCAGCGCCGGCGCGGGGCGCTGCGGCCGGCCCTGGGGGGAGCGGCCGTCCCTGGGGGGAGCGGCCGCCGCGCGGGATCGCGGGGGAGGCGGATCCTCCCGGCTGCGGCCGGCGGGGCCACGGCAGCGCCGCGCAGCCGCCCTCCCGCACCCCAAGGCGGGAGCTCGGCCCTCGCGCCCCGCCACTCACTGGACGCGCTTCAGGTACTCCTGGGGAGTCCTGGGAGGCACCGTGGGGTCGAAGTCCTCGGCCAAGTCACAGTCATCCACGGGCAGCAGCCGCGGCATCAGCTCCTCCACGCCCGGCTCCATGGCCACACCGCCGCCGCTACCGGGGCCGCCCCCCACGGCCAGAGCGGCGGCGCGGGGCGGGCCCGGGTCCGGGCTCTCCCTCCGCGCCGCGGCCCGGCGGCAGCGGGGGTTAGCCGGGCAGGGAGCGCGTTCGGGGACAGGCACCCCGTTCCTCGCGCCCTGAGGAGGGTGCGTCGGTGTTGTGCTCTGACGCGGGAGTGACGGAGAAGCTGCGCCACCGGGAAGCGCCGAGCCGCGAGGGGCAGCCTGCGCTGGAGGCTGTAGCTGCCCCGAAAACCCAGGGTCGGGAAATAAAAGGGAATTTGGCCAAGAGGTGGTGTAGAAAGGGGTTGTGCCAATTTATTGCCCATCAAACTAGGCCTGTTTCTGTGGGGAATCGGTGCAAACCTTCAATAACCGTTTTTATTAGGCCCCGTGCCACTGTTCTGATACACTTTTGCAAGTGGTTCTTTACAACTTGTCCATTAGTATTTTCTTTTTCTACCAGTGGACATCCAGTAATAATAATGCTTGTCCCTCCTTTGAGCTTTACAGTTGAAATAAGTTATATAAAAGTTAACTGCTTTAAGTTCAAACAGTTCTCACTCGGATCAATGCCTGAGTTTTCATTTTGTTGCTGTGTGGGTTTATCTAGATGCTAGTATGTGGGAGCATCCACACGCCACATCAAAAGCAAGGCAGCATTAACGCAGGGGGGTTGCTTCTCAGTTAAGATGACAAGCGGAAGAATTATGCTGTAATCCTTCACGTTGTGTATTACGAAATTCCTGTTACACAAAATGTCAATCTATTTTTCTTATTTGTCTGCTTCATGCAAAGTCAGTTTAGTGCTACCCACAGTCCACCTAGTAGATCAGAGTATGTCTAAATACCTCTGACATAACTTAAAAAAAAAAAAGCTTTTTTTCCTGCAAGGCTGTATTTCAGCAGTTCTGAACAAACATCTACCCTAACTCCTCCTCTCCACTGGCTTTTGTTTGTTTTAAGGTGTTTCCAAAACCACCTACGTGTAACAGGGAATTTTAATTCTGAAACCCGGATCTAACATCCTAGTTGAGCATGCAACAATTGCAGTCACCACCAGAAATAAAACCTGCTTAACTAAAACTACGGTGAAAGGCTGACCAGTGATCAAGGCAAAAACTTTGGTGAGTCCAGCTGTAAGAGTTCTCTTCTTATACTTGGTAATATTCAGAACTTATTGTTTCTATTTGCTGTGAAGTCAAGAACTGTGAACAGAAAATGAATCCGCAGATATAAATAGACTTTAAATATACTTTCTATCTTTGATTACTTTTTTGACACTTTCCATGGATACTTTTTAAATGAAGTAACTTATTTTTAATTACTACAGGTAGTCTTCCATGGGTAATAAAATTGTTCCTATAGAGTGTCACCAACAGTGTTGATACAGTGGCTAGCAAATATGACTCGGTGGAGGAAGAGGAAAAAGAAACTGGAAATGAATATTCTTTCTCCTCAACTGCCTAGGCATTATGGAAGAGTACTCTTCCAGAGAAGGGGTGAGTTGCCATCAGTGGATATGCACTGCTGACTTTAAAAAAACCAAATCTAACACATAAACTAAAAATTCTGCATTAAGAAAAATGAAATGCTTTCACTGTACATTCTAATACTGGGAGATAATAAAGTCTTTTCTTATAGTGAATATACACCATGTTAGGATCCTATTTTCTACTTTTTTCTTCTTTCTTTTCTCTGTGGTTTGCACCATTGTAACAGCTGCAAGACATTTCTTGATGTTTAGAGCATTGGATTGTGTTATTTCAATTAATTTTGCTAATGACTGATTAAAAATACTGTATAATTTTTATTTGTAGTGAAGTTTCAGAATAGTATAATGCCTGTTCTTCCTTTTCCCCTTTGAAGTGTCTTTGTCAGTTGCCACTTTTTCTCATTGTCTGTAGAGTTCCTTCTGCAATTCTGTGACTTGCCCCTTCTCAGTAAAACTTCCTGAAAATGTTTCCCAGAGTATTTGAGTACTTTTGAAATTATAACACTGAGTTGCTTTCTGTGCATCTGTTCGAAGTTCACCCTGTTGTGTTTCTTTTTGTTGTTGTTCGTTTGGTTTTTTCAAACTAGGGAGGTTACGTGTCCTTGGCAAGCTCCTGCTTAATACTGCCACAAACTGGCATTGAGATTTGTGGACGGGGAAGTGTAAAACCCCTGCTTTTAAGTTCTGCTGTTGTTCACCTGCTCGTGTTTTTAGACTAGAGAGGACTGGGAAACAATACTGGAGATAGTAATGTCATAGAAATGGTAATAATTACATTTGACATGTAAGAAAAAGAGGATGTTTTAGTAATTTATATTTGGTTGGTGGCCATAGCAAGTTTTCAGGATTGCAGTGATGGAGGATGTAGTAGTCGGCAGAATGTTTTTCAGTCCTCCCCCATGTCCGGACTGGTTGCACTGAGATATCTCAGGAAAAGCCAGAAGCTACTGTTCCGGCCTTTTGTGGTAGGCTTGTTTAAAAGGATTCTGAAGTGCCCCGAGGCCTAAGCATCACTGTAACTTGGGTTTGCGGTGGGGGCAAAAAGATAACCACGCTAACAAAAAACCTGAACAAAACTGTAGGGTTATGGCTATGTGATTGTGCAGACTGTAAATAAACGTGTTGTATTTCTAAAGATTTATGAGATAAAGTATTGTCTTAGGCTAAAAACCGCCAGGAATATAATTTCAATATATTTTTGTTCCCCAGGCAGTCGAAAGAAACATGGAAACAATCCTCCAGATGAAGAAGTTGCCACGACTACACGTGGCGGAGGCCGGGCGCCAGGCAGGGCGCCTGCAGGGCCCCAGCAGCCCGGCTGCCTCGGGCTTCCCTGCAAGGGGAGAGGCGGCAGAGCGGCCCCAGGGGTGGGATGGCTCCTGCCCCGGACGGCTTTAAGACGGAGATTGAGACAAACGATCTTTAGAAGAAACCTGAAAGCCGAACAAACCACACGGAGGGACAGGCGGCAGGAGCCGTCAGGGCGGTGAGGCGACGGGCAGCCCTGTGGGATGGCCGGCGGCGGGCCCCTCGCTCCGCTCCGCTCCGCTCGGCGGGGAAGGCCGCGGGGCTCGGGCGGGCTGGGCTGGGCTCCCCGGGCGCCGGGGGCTCCCCCTGCGGCGGGGCTGGTGGGGTTGGGGGGGGAGCCGCGGCGCTCAGCCCGCCCCGGCCCGCCGGTCTCTGCCCCTTGACGTGGCGCGGACTCTCCCATCAGCCATGTTGGCTGCCGGTGGGGGGGGCGGGGGAGGGCGGGCGAGAGAGGCGGCAGCGGCCGGGGAGCGACGCGGCGCGACGCGGGGTGAGCGGGCAGGGCCGGGGCTGAGCGGGACGGCCGGCGGTGGGTGCCACGGGGCGGAGGGTCCTGCGGCGGCAGCCCCGCTCCCCGCGCTGCGTAGATACGGGGGGCGCTCCGGCCCGTGGGGCCCCCCGCTCGGCAGGTGGGCCGGGGGGAGCGTGGGGGGAGCTGCCCGCCTGCCGTCCCCAGGCTCCGGGCGCCTACGCCCGCCCGCTGCGGCCGTGGGGGTAACCCCCCCGGGCGGCCTGAAGCCGCTCTCAGGGCCGCCCTGAGGGGCCGGGGGTGCGTGGGACCCTTCCCCCGCGGCGGGGAGCCCCCTCCTCGGCCGGGGCTGCCGGCACACGGGTCGGGACGCCGGGCGGGGAGCGCGGCCGTGGGCTCCCGTCCCGGGGCTCCCCGGCGTTGTGCCGCCGCCAGGGCCTCTGCGGCCGTACCGGCAGAGCGGCACAGAAACGGTGTTAGGCAGGCCCTGCTGCGTCTGAATGTGTGGCTTTTAGCTTAGGTGGATTGTTAGGTACGCTGGTTGTTTAAAAAAAAAAAAGCCCTTAGTGAACGAAACTGGGAGAGCAGGGTTGGAGGGTGGCTGTGTTTGCGTGGTGAAAATGAGATTGTTACATTGTCAGTTTGACAACTTGCAGTTGCTTTGGGTAAGTACTAAGTCATTCTCCTCGTATATTTGAGTTCCTTCTCGGAACTGAAATAGATTGGTATCTGAGGTGCTGTTTTTGGCATAAAAATAATTAAAGGCTTGTTATTAATTTATGTTATTTTGTCAGATTATTAGTGCATAATAAGCTGAAAGAATAGGTTTGTTGTAAGAAAAGTGCACAGTGACCTGTACTAATTCAGCAGTATTTAAATACACAGTCATATAAGGGACTCTGATCTCTCTATGCTGGAAGCCTTGAAATGCTGTAGAGAGAAATGTTCTGATTTTGTTTGTGCTTCCAAGGATTAGTGGTTATTATTTTGGTGACCTTCTGTATTGGGACACTTTTAGGTGTGGTGTATAAATATTTAAAGGTGCTGAGATGAAGGAGGAGGTTTTAGAATAAACTATTTTGAGGAAAGTATTGCTACTGCTTGCAGTTGCTGCTAGAAGCATTTACAGTAATGCATTTCAAAACTGTTTAATCAGCTATAGGATAGCTTTCTAAATGGTATATCAAACATGTTTGATATGTGTAATGGTTAGAAAGTCCGAACTGTACTCTTGGATCTGGTCAGAGTAATTACATGAATGCTATTACTTCCCTGAGAGTCAAGCCTTTGTAGTCAGCCTGTGACTATGGAGTTTGGTTGTGGCTTCTCTGTGTGACACAGACCGAGATTGCCATGGTGCGGGGATGTGGGGTACGTTCAGTCCCAGCAGTGGCGGGGCGGAAGCAAGCCAGGGAGGAACGGTGGTCTCCTCTGGGTGTCCTGTCCTGCAGCAAAGCTAAAGCTGTGACACCTCAACATGGGAGCTGTTGCTATTCAGCTGTTCTGAAAGTCACTTCACTCTAGTTTTCTGGGGTGGGCAATATTTATTTTGTGGCATTCAGGTGTATGAAGTTTGGTATGTAGTCTGTAGGTCAGGAGGGTTTGCTGTTCTGGTCTAATGTAATACGTCTCCGTACCTATCCCAGAAATTGTGCCTGGATAGCTGAAACAGTGCTACTGAAACTAACTTGTCAGACAGTGAGTTTCACATTTGATGTATGGTGAAATAGGTAAGCATTACTGGCTCTTGGAAATGAAATTAAAAAAGGTGAAAGGAAGAAGAAAAAGGTTGGAAGGAGTAGGAAAACTTGCTTATTAGCAGGTTCTGCCTTCTGAATAGGAAAGACATACCTTACTAGAAATTAATGGTATTTAACTCAATAAATCCAACAAACCTTTTATGTATATACATATGCACTTTATTAGTCACTGCATGCTGGTGTTTGTACATTGGCCTCTGTGGAGCAGTTACTGAGTGGTAAAAATAATATCTGTGTAAAACCATTTCAAGTATAGCCAGAGTTAAATGTGGAGAAATTGCTTTAAAGCCCAGTACAGAAAGTGGGAGTTCATGTTGCAGTGTATGGAGATGGAGTTGGTGGACTTCATAGCAGATACCTATGGAATGGCTGAAATGGCCTTTAAGTTGCAATTTTCTCTGTCTTCTCAGGAGATGATTTTAAAAGGAGAGATTATTCAGTTTGTGGTTATAACTGAGGCTGTTGCTTCACGTGGATTGTTGTACCAATGCCCCATTTTTCAGGGACAATGTTCCTTCACCTTTTGCACAGAACACTCACAGATTTTGATGTATTAGGAGAGAAGTTTCTTAAAATCTAGATCCTTTTCAGATACCAGGCTGTTCTTTCCTGTCTTGGCTGAATTATCTTCTGTGCCTGATCCCTCTGTACTAATTATGATTTCCAGATATTCTCTCCCCTTGCATTTGCTCACTTTTGTTCCCTGCCTGATGGCCTCGTTCAGCCTTGCAGCAACTTAAGTAAAAGCGATGGTGGAAGTGCTCTTTTGCACAAAGTCCACTGTGGCTCCCTGTGTTGCAATTGCTGTGACACGTAAATCTGATCCTAATATCAGTAAGATAACATGCCTGTAAAAATGTTGGCAGACTAATTATCATAGTATGTCTGTTACAGTGTGAAGATAAGTGATGGTGATTGCACCTGTGGAAAACTTTAAGAAAAGGGTACTCTATAAAGTTAAGTTCACATATCAGTCCATGTTTTATAAGAACAATTTTGAGACTGCTTTTTGTAGCTTTCATCACATGCTGACAGTGGATTATTTCCTGATATGAACTGTAAAATGTTGTTTTACGGATGTTGTTAATTTGTTTTGTTAAAAGTCAGCATTAGGATCAAACTATTAAGTTAAACTATAATTAAAAAAACATGAAACGTTTCTATCATATAAACTAAAGGTGCAATGCCATTATAATTTTAGTAAAGAGAGCTAGGTCTTTCGAAGTGGAGTTTTTTCCAGGGGTCTCCTAGCATATGTAGTTGCTGGGCTAAGGGTCATGAGTGTGTTTGTGAGAATTGTTGATTTAAATCTTAAATCAGGGGGATTCTGGCATGTCTAAAGCTGTTGACTTAGTACAGTCTAAAATAAGACCTAGGAGTGTTTTCCCAGGTTACCTCTTAGGTGGTTCATTTAGACTTTTACAGTAAATTCTTAATTATTAGGCGGTGGGAGTTTAGGTATTCTAGTTGTTGGAAAAACCTGTATAACTTATGTATTATAAAATGTACTGGAAGCATACAGCAGGTATTCAGGGACAGTGTAGACATAGCTGAGTGTTGGGGTTTTTTGGGGTGGGGTGGAGGGGCGCTTCTTGCTAGCTTTCCAGGATGTTCACAAGCTCCCGTTGAACTTTTTAGATGCGTCTGTGCTCCAGCTTCTGAGTAACTGTAGCTGAAAATTTTGAAAGCCTTAGGTTGGTGCCAAAATGGTAAATTTGAGTTCAAACAATTGTTGAAAGGTGTATCTTGATGTATAATGTAGTGGAATATGACACATGTACTACTTAAAGATTTTTCCTAGCATTGCTGTTGGAATTCTTGTGGAATATAGTGTTGTCATTCCTTCATATTTGCATATAGGCCAAATGATGAGTTGCTAAAATGGTTAATTACTGTTACAGAATTCGTATAAAATTTGATGCAGCAGAAGACATAAAACAGTTACACTTAGAAATACTTTTTCCTATATGATTCTTAAAGAAATCAGAGGATAAACAGTTTGCAAGAATGAATGATTCTTGACTAATGAGCAGAATGCATAAATAAATGCATTAGTGGAAGGCCATAAAGGACGGTGTATTTTTTTTGTGTAAGCAAGTCTTTATTTTAAAGTGTGTTAGTGTGCTGCATGTTATCTACTCTGACCTACACTAGAATTATTGCTTCAGTTACAACATTTCTTTCCCGAGTTTGTTGCTTGAGTCAAGAAATGATCGGAAGATGGACTATTGTAACACTAGGTATTTACTTGTACCGTATCAAATATTTGTTATTTTGAAGAGGTTGCTGCATCCTAGGAGTCTTAAATTTCTTTCTGTTTTGCCTTGTAAATCTGTGCATTGCTTTTAGGATTTTAGGAACATTGCCCACTGTTTATTGATTGTAACTCAGTTACAGTATATGAATGTGTTACTGTCATTTAGTACATTCAGTATTTTGTGGTTAAAAATGTTCGCACTTCAACATTCTGCTAATGGTTCTCTCTTTATTATAGTGATAAACAGAGAAGTTGACCATGACAACCTTCCTGGAATTTATCCAGCAGAATGAGGACAGAGATGGAGTTAGATTCAGCTGGAATGTTTGGCCTTCAAGTCGTCTTGAAGCCACAAGAATGGTAGTCCCAGTGGCTGCCCTCTTCACACCACTGAAAGAACGGCCAGACTTGCCTCCAATTCAGTATGAGCCAGTTCTGTGCAGCAGGACCACGTGTCGAGCTGTTCTGAATCCTTTATGGTAAATCTCATACATGTGTTATGCCAATGTTTTTCCTTACAAACAGTCTTTAGAACAGTACCAGTTAAACTATGCAAAAGATGTGGTGTGTGGAAGTTCAAGAACTCCTCACATGAGTATACAGCTCAGACTTCTAGATCTTAGAAGAAGTTTCTGCACATAGATTTGCATATGTAGCATACATACTCAAAACAGCTTTCATTTAACTAGTCCTTTCAACATAATTAATGATTAGGTATGTTATTTTTTCTGGAACTGCACATCTTGTGAGTTAGTATACTCCTGCATTTTGCCTCTACAAAATAACTAGGGTAAAAAGTTACTACGCTATACCTTTTTAACTATTAGGGCCTGATATAGTTTAATTTCCAAGTAAAATAAACTGTATTTATTACTGACCTTAGTTCGTTTGTAGACCAAAGCAGGTTAGCTGGTTTACTTTACCAAAACAGGAACTGAAAGATGTGATAGATATATCAGAGAGCGCGTGAAAGTTGTTTAAGCTGAACAGCAGTATTAGCACAAGTACAAGTGATTGTGGACTAGTCATGGATAAGTTTAGGTTGGAAGCAGAGGAAGTGTTTCATATGTCATTCCAGTCACAGAAGCATGGAAAAGAAACAGAACCATTTCTGGCATTTGACAGGCATGGGAAAGGTACTGAGTGATAGTGAGAGATTAGGCATGATGTAAGAGATCCTGTAGAACTCACTCAATTTTATGAATGACTTGTCACTGCTTGGGAGAAAAGGTGACGTCAAAGCAGATGTAAATTTGTGTTTCACTGTTAAACAGACACAGTGGCTGATTATACTGGAAATCAGACTTAGTGGAATCTAACTTTTTTGAAAGTATTATCTTTTATTGAGGGCTGGAAGAAAAATAATGGAAAGACAAAGCCTAAAGTGTCAGTCAGATCCCTGACATTACAGTGAACTGTGTACATTTTTCCTGTTTCATGTATGCAAGTCGTGACTGGATTTTTTTTTTTTTTAACAAGGGGTGATTAGAGACTGAGTTTGGGGGGACCTTTTGAAGCCTGTGTGGCATAGTGTTTTGGGCTAGATAATCTGCAGCCCCTGAAACTGGTATAGATCGCTTGATATAAGTAGAGCGTATTGTGTTTACAGTATGCTGGGATTTATCCAAAGATTTAATGATATTTTAAAAAGACTTTGCCCTTGTAAACAGAAGATGTGATAGCAAGAAATAGACATTGAAAACATGTAAAAGTTTACTTTCCCTTAAAATGTGAGTAGGACTTTGTAAGACATGAAGGTACAATTTGCATTTTTTATTTCAACTGTCCGAATAGTAATAAAATGTAGATAAAAGGAGGTAGGCTCTTCAATTGAAAAAAATTGTTATTTTTCACTTGAGAGATAGCTGTTAAGTTGGAAGCTGTTTTTTCAGGGCGTAATGTATATTCAGGATTGTCCCAGACTCTGGCAGCTAATAGGCATAGGATGAGAAAAGAGTGAAATACAAAGGAAAGGAGAGTTTAAAATGATTTGCCTAAAACCACACAGGAAGTCTCTAATAAAGGTGCCGAGTCTGTATTCGTAAATTTCTTATTTGCTTCTTTTGCCCGAAGACCATTCTTCCTCTGTAAATACAAAAATTTGCCTGATATGGCTGCGTAAGACTATGCTTTGCATTTCTAATATGGGTATTTAGGAGACAATATATTAGGAGGAAGCTTTTTTCAAAGCCAGTGTGTTTTTGAAAAATTAAAAGAAACTTATTCTAGGGTCAGTGGAGGAAAAAGAATTGTTCATCCTATATAAACTTTTCTTTTTTTTTTATAGCCAAGTGGATTATCGAGCAAAACTCTGGGCTTGCAACTTTTGTTATCAGAGAAATCAGGTAAGAAAATGAAACATTCAGGATATAGAAAATCTTTTTTGGAAAGTAAAAGTGAAAATCCTCACTCTTCAAGTTGTAGTTGTGAACTGAAGAGCAAGAGCATGAGTGTGCAGCTATATCTTCAGAGATTGCATTGAGATTTTTTTTTGTGACAGCAATAGTGAACATCTGTTTCAGAGGAAAGTAGTCCATATGTATTTTTTTTTTGTAGAAGTTGTAATCTTTTGTTCACACTTAATTTCTGTGTTTTTATTTGCAGTTTCCTCCTACCTATGCTGGCATATCTGAAATGAATCAGCCAGCTGAACTTTTACCTCAGTTCTCCAGCATTGAATATGTAGTACAGGTAAAATCATTACATAAAATCTTCTAACATCTATAACCTTGCAATATATAAAAAGAATGAATTTCAGTTTTATACTGTGAGCCTATACGTGCTTGTTAATAGGTTGAAGATGTGTCATCAGTTGGAAATGGAAAACGTAATTTTTCATAAGAACAAAAGGATGACTAATAAGACTGGTTTAAAAAAACCAAACAAACAAACAAAACCCCACAAAAAAAGAGAAGTCTCTTCTGAGGTCAATATTTCTCTTAGGTCTGTTTCTTTACCAGGAATTTAATTTATGTTTGTGCTGGGGTCTGTGTATTGCTCTTGCTTGCTCAGATGATTTCAGTTCAAATTTGGCTGACTGGTGATTCATCTCTCGTTAAATATTTGAATTTAAGTTTGTAACTGAATGATTATGAGCTAGTTTTAGGGCTAGCTGATTTAGAGAAAACAGCTAATACATATTCAGTTCAGGTGTTTGACTTTCAGTATTCACCCCTGAATAGAAATAGAAATAAAAAAATGACCCACTACCCAAAGTTGCAAACATTTGCAATTGCAAATTTATAATCTCTAAATTCAATTTTTGAGGATTAAAATTTGTGAGACTTCACTGTCGCATTCGAATTATGAAAAG
This sequence comes from Phalacrocorax carbo, assembly GCF_963921805.1. Taxonomy (NCBI): domain Eukaryota; kingdom Metazoa; phylum Chordata; class Aves; order Suliformes; family Phalacrocoracidae; genus Phalacrocorax; species Phalacrocorax carbo. The sequence continues at coordinate 12,000,168 of NC_087521.1, read as the reverse complement.
AAGAGCAAAGACTGAATACAATCTCTACTTCTTGCTAACTCTTGCAATGCAAAGTAATGGGGATATTTGCTCATAGTAGAGCAAAATTAGTTTAGAAAGAATAAAAAGAACTGATGATCTCTAGTGTAAAATTATGAAATGAAATGCCAAAGAATGTTATCAAGTTGCAATATTTTATAATTCTGAATAGTTTTATGACTGTTATGTTCACTTAGAGTGACGAAAACTCATTATATATTAAAAGACTTACATAGTTGGCATATGCTTCAAAACTGTCATGACATCCTGAATGGTTTGGGTTTTTTTCCTTCTGTAGTAAGCATTTAATTTTTGTGCTGAGTTTGTTATGGTAGGGGTTTCATTCCCCTTTAGCCCCAGATACTGATTACAATTTGAGAGGGAGGTAAGTTAGATGGAACATTGACATTATTGATATGATTAAAATTAGAACTTTTACAAAATGTACATGTTCATTTTTGATCCTGTAAACTTCGCAAGATTTGTTTTTCATGTGATTATATTTGTGTTTCTTAAAGCGTGGCCCTCAGATGCCTTTGATATTTCTTTATGTTGTGGACACGTGCATGGAAGATGAAGATTTGCAAGCTTTGAAGGAATCCATGCAAATGTCACTTAGTCTCCTGCCACCAACTGCGTTAGTAGGTCTCATTACCTTTGGCCGAATGGTGCAAGTTCATGAGCTTGGCTGTGAAGGAATTTCCAAAAGTTATGTCTTCAGAGGAACAAAGGACCTATCTGCAAAACAGCTGCAGGTAACACTCAAAAGAAACGAAAAGAAGTCATCAAGATGATGGTTGTGAAGAAATTCAAATAGTCTTTAAACAAATTTTGTAATAAAATCTTACGTATTTGTCTACAGGAAATGCTAGGGCTTACAAAAGTAGCTGTTTCACAAGTTGGTCGGGGTCCTCAAGTGCAGCAGCCACCACCTTCAAACAGGTAATGGGCTTAAAACATCTAGAAAGTGTACCTTGGCTACACTGATTTACTAGAAAACTTACGTTTTATGGCAATCGAAACAATCGAGAGCCGAACCCTTTGATCAGGCACAAATTTACTAGGATAGTAATGGTCATAGCCTGTTTCTCCTATAGTTTGTACTGGCAAGAGAAGAATTAGTGGGTGATAGTAAAATCATCTGGATGATGCTTCGAAAAATGTTCTGAGAGCACATTACACAGGCATATTACAGATACATTAATAATGATGCTTCTCTTGGTTGGCATTCTGGAAGGTGTTAATAGCTGCTTTAGTGCCCCTTTCTCATGTGGATATCCAGTTTTGCCTTCCCTTTCTCTCCCTCTTCCACTCTTTCCCCCCCACTTCTGTCTTTCATTTGGAAATTGTGGGTGAGTGTTTGATTCTCTTGTGTAACCCACTGTGACATAGAAGAAATTGATGAAATGATAAAAAAGAGAGACAGTTTTGCAGTCTCTGCCTTCCAATAAATAGCTGCATTTCTAGACAGCCTGTAGCAGAGAGCATGAAAAATTCCTTGTACATTAATGTTTCTTCTGATCTTTGATTTTCACTGAAGCAGTGAAACTTGAATTTCTTTCTGAGATTCATGGGTCATCATCTGCTGTGTTCTTTTGACTAGATAGGGTTCTTTCTGGATAGTGGTGATAGATCTAAGTTAGCAAGTTTTTGTTTTACAAGCACTTTGCTGAACGTGTTAAGCTGTGTGTGCTGCGTACGTAGTAATACCAAACTGTGTTATCTTGGTGAGGCAGAGACATTGCTCTGAATCCAGACTAGAATCTAGAATTAGGCATTGCTAAAATATGTTTAATATATTGCCAGTGAGCAACTGATAAAATTTTTATTTAACAATTTGAATCTAAACTAATTCCATGCATTTGTTTACAGATTTTTGCAGCCAGTGCAGAAAATTGATATGAACCTTACTGATCTTTTGGGTGAACTGCAACGGGATCCTTGGCCTGTGCCACAGGGAAAGCGACCCTTACGTTCCTCTGGAGTGGCTCTTTCTATAGCTGTAGGGCTCCTTGAGGTAATAGCTTTTACTACAGTTATGCTAATATGTAAGTAGATCATTTTTGTTGCAGAAAAGCTGCCAGAACCAATGTGTAAAAACCTCAGTAATTGAGGCATGTTAGGTTTGTACAGTAATTCTGATGGATATCATTCTTTACACAGAGCAATCGCAGGTGTTTACTCATTTTAATGACACAAAATTGAGACTTCGAATTAACAGTAGATTTATGTTTTTGGAGGCAAAAAATACAGTTATTTTCAGAATCCTATCAACATGATAAATACCTGCATAGCTATTTCTTTTGTTCAATCTGTAACAGAACCCGATGGTTTTATTTGTCTTTTATTTCCTGCAGTGCACTTTCCCTAATACTGGTGCACGTATAATGATGTTCATTGGAGGACCAGCTACACAAGGACCTGGCATGGTTGTAGGGGATGAATTGAAGTTACCTATAAGATCATGGCATGACATTGAAAAAGACAATGCTAAATATGTTAAAAAGGGTACTAAGGTAAGAGATGATTATGGGTGATCTTTGGGGCATCTTACCAGTACGTAAGCATTTACATTGCCTGGCACTGTAAAATAGTTAGTAGTAGCAAATGTATAAAGAAGTGGGAATTGTGTGGTTTTGATTGCCTGTCTCTGCATAGTGGTACGCCTTCAGGAATTTCTTCAGAAATTTCAGTATATTGAGTTAGGGCTTTGTCTAGCTTTACATTACAGTTCTTTGGAGTGTTTCCCTGGTTTAAGTCAGAGAAGATCCATGTGACTAAACGATATACCTAGAGTAAGGCCGTCTGCTTCTAAGACAGCTGCTCAAAATTTTCTCTGTAGTTGGGGGAGGGTTAGGCAGTAGAGTTTAGGCATAGTTTGTTTCATACTAAATGTACATTTGGGCAGGTGAACTGCATTCAAAATCTGTTGAATTCATCTTAACTGACTATAATGGAGGCTTAAATGATTAGCTCAGTCACAGGTGCCTGTCGTTATAGACACTTGAGATTAGAAAGGTAAATTCATTTCTGTGTGTTGAATCTAGTACTTAATGCAAATTTTAAAAAGAAAAGATTGAGGTCATTTTCCAGTTTAAATAGCAACCACTGGTCTGTCTAGTGTGAGTCAGGTTCTCAGCTGGTCAGAAAAAACCATAGGTGTTGAAAATTACGGTCTTAATTTTAACGTCAGGAAAAAAATTCTTTTAGCTTGTATTAGAATATAATGTGAATAAAGTCTGATAATGTTGTGTTAGAAGAATTTTGGAAGTTTAGGATTTAATATGAAGATGAGGAGAGTTCACGTCATAAATTGCTATGAACTGTATTTTTGTCTTGGATGTAGCATTTTGAAGCCCTGGCTAATCGGGCTGCAACAAATGGTCATGTTATTGACATATATGCATGTGCATTGGATCAGACTGGTCTTCTGGAGATGAAGTGTTGTCCCAACTACACTGGGTATGTGCCTATTCATTAAGTAGTATATGAAGGTGCAGGGTTTGGTGTGTTCATTCTTTTATTTTTTTTTTTTTTTATTCTTTTAATGGGAAGCAGTTACTGAAACTATTCTGCTACTTCAGAAAAAATAAACTAATGCAAAACCTCCCGACAAACCTACTCTGATACACTGTGATGGTTGCATTTGTATCAGAACTTTGGAACTTGTCAGCCTCTAGCAAATTTGTCACCATAATTGTGGGTTTAATCAGAAGTAGGTTTGCTCTTTGGGGGTTGGTTTTTTTTTTTTTTGTTGTTGTTTTTTAATATGATCTGTCCAAGGCTTAAGTAACATGGTTATCTTTTAAACAGGCAGTTTTTCCTATGTACTATTGCTATTTTTCTTTTTCAGTGTGTGTATATGTAAGCTGCAGGTTTCAGTAAAGATAAGGAGCCGTCATCCTTCTTTTTCCTGCTCTTCAGAGTGGTACAAAACCCTGTGTTACTCCTGTCTTGTTTATGTCCTTCTTCTATATACTGTTGTTCATAGGTTCAACTGTTGTCTTAGGTGATTATCAGGTACATCCGTTGCTCCTAATTTTTGCTCTCTCTATCCAGTTCTACATTTCAGACAAGGTCTTGTATTCCCTCCAGCTTGTCTTGCCACCCATTTTAATAAGATCAAAGCAAGTTCTAGTCTTTCTCATTAAACCACTCCCCTATTTTCTATCACTGTGGATGACACCCTCACCCTTCTTATGCAGATCTACAGTCTGGGATAACTTTTGACTCTTGCTTGTGTGCTAAGTATGTAATTTGTTTTGTAAATCCTGCCATTTTTTCGTCCATATTTTTTCAAATACTGTCTTTTTCTCTTTCTGAAAGTCTTCTCTACTCTCAATAATATTTCATCTTTGCTAGTATAGCCACCCGCTTTACATACCATTTGATTTTTAGGTTAGACTTCTCTGTTCAGTCCAGATTCTTCTGCTTGTTATTGATAGCTGTGTCAATACCAACTGCAGGTAAAATTAAATAAAGCATCTTTTGCTTATCAGTTTAATAATTGGTGTATTTGTGGGTGATGGGCCTTCTTAGTTGCCTGTCAATACCTCCATATGATGGAGGATCCTAAGCACATGGTACGTATCTAGGCATACCAAGAAGAATGAGAGGTGCAGCTGCAGGCTGTGATGAACCTATGCCGCTGAGTTTCCAGCCAGCTTGGCCATGCTAGTCACTGCTGGGTTCCCTCTTTTCAGAGGTGTGTTTGTATAGCCTTAGCGCGGGAGTTTCCACTGTTAAGGATTTTTAAATTTATGACTTTACCTGCACATTTGATTCCTACTCCTTTTCTTCATCAAACTCAAGTGGTATTTTTCTGTATACCACAGTGTAATTTTGCTCCTTCTCTCCATTCTTTTGACTTGCCTTACCCTGTCTCTGCTCTTCCAGCAAAACTAGCCTTACTGTATAGTTTGTCCATTTCTCTTTGAGCTGTTACTATTTTCTGTTTGGTTACATCCTACATACAGGGAGGGATTTCTGATTCTGCCCATGTCTATTACTGTCTTCTATCTTTGACTATCCACCTGAAAGCTTCTATAACTTCTCTTGGGTGGGATGTTTGACCTATCAACATATTTTACTAATATGATTTAAATAGTATTTTTTGATGAATAACAGTAATATCTCCCATTACTATTTCCTAAATGCAGCGTATGGTATTTCATGATGAGTGGCAACCGTTGTGGTTACATCCACAGAACATTGCTAAGCAGGAAAACAAATCATGCTTCTTGAGCATAGACTTAAGCCTGAAATAATGAGTAAACTACTCAAAAGAAAATGGCATGGTAATAGGTTTGGAATACTGAATATCAGAAGCTTAACTGACTTTACTTGACAAGGCTGTGAGACTTTTTAGTGTTGAAGTCCAGTATAGTATTTTCCCAGTGAAATATTTTGTTATATATTATAGTCACAATGAACTTAAAATGCTGATCGGGCAAGAAGCTCACTTAAAAAATTCATCCCTAACATTGTAGCAGAATATTAATGATAGCCCATTTTAAGAAGGTAAAAATGTGCTTCACCATGAACTGTCATTAGTTGTAGCCCTTCATAGAAATAAGCTGTATAAATTCCATGTGCTAAATTATTGCATAATAAGTAATGCGTTTTAACTTGAGGGTTTTGTTTGTTCTTGTTGTTGTTGTCCAGGGGCTACATGGTAATGGGAGACTCTTTCAATACATCTTTATTCAAACAAACCTTTCAGAGAGTATTTACAAAAGATATGCAAGGACAATTTAAAATGGGATTTGGTGGCACATTAGAAATAAAGGTAAGAATAAAAAAATGCATTGTGTTAGTGAAGCACTGGAGTAGGATGGCTAAGAAGTGTTGTATCTCTGCCCTTTTAAGGAATTCTTAAGAACATGCGAAACAGATGCTTCAGGGTTGACTGGGACATAGCTGTTCCTGCCTAGCTATCTTTTTACAGTTCTGTGATTCTGTGAATGTGAGTTAGGTATAATATTAATTCCTTCTTTCCCTGCGTTGAATGACAGCTAAAAGGGAGACTGAACTAACATTAATGTCTCTGTTAGAAACTCACAATGCTATGTGCAGATTTTGGTACAGTAGTGAGTGTTTCTTGGTTTTGGGTCCAGGTTCTCTAGGTAGCCCAGGACAGCTTCCCTTTCATTTTCCATCCCTATCAGAATCCACTCTGGCACTTCAGCAATGTTCATTTTCACCTCCACTCTTGTGGGACCCTTATTGCTGAATGTGCTGTAGATTCAGGTGTGGTCTTCCATGATGTTTCTTGCAAAGTATTACAGTCCTGCCTTGTAGAAGAATATGGGGCTATTTTCGTGTTCAGTACAATTCTGCTTTTAGCAAAATATGTTTTGGAGACGGAGAGCATAAATTCAGTGTAGGGGTATGTACAGGCTTATCTTAGCAGTCTTGAGTTTTAATCTCGTGAATATTTCAACTAGTTTGCTATAAAATAGACATTATCCAGTACACTTTCTAGGCTTCCAGGTTTATAAATAACAGCAGCTTTTATTCATGTTTTAATTTATGTTCACGCTGTTTTTTTCTGATGTACTAGCTGGGACAACAAGCATACTTAATTAAGTGTAGAAAGTGAGCACCTGAGAAATTCCTCTAAATGTACCAAGCATTATTATATGTATAACCTTTCCTAAAGGTATCGAGAGTCTGATTTGCATTAAGGCTTTAATTAACTAATGATAAAATAAGACTGAGTTCTTCTTAGTGTGGCATATTAATGTATGTTTTTCTTCTAAATATGAAGACTTCAAGAGAAGTAAAGATTTCTGGGGCGATTGGACCCTGTGTATCTCTCAACTCTAAAGGACCTTGTGTCTCAGAAAATGTAAGTTAACTTTGCTGAAATGAAGGTAATATCCTACTATGGAAAAATAAGATTTAGGATTTCTGGACTTGAAGAGAGGCTGAAACTTTTCAGTAAATGGAGCAATGAGTGTTGACTTTTTTACCAATTCTAAATTAAATACATGCAAGGGCTATTTCTTGGATTAGCTCCTGTTCACTGCTAGGTTAGAATCAAGTTGTATTAAATCTTGCAGATCCCTTGTTGCTTGGATAGGTTTGCCTGCTGAGTGGCTGCTTTAAAATTATTACAGAGGAGTTACATGCTGACAAAGCAGAAACGAAGTAGAAAGTGAGTTGCATGCTTTATTGTTAAAATCAGAGCTATGTCCTTTTATCCAAACAGAGAACCATGAAAGTACTTTGTTTAGAAAGACTGAGAGAACAGGAGGACACAAGACCATGGGAACACCCCTTTTATCTTGACCCTGCCTTCCCATCAGTATAGCTCTTTCACCAAATGCACGTTTAATTAGTTGATTAGAATATCCAACTATTACAGGCTGCTGAAGTAACTCCTTTAAATTTACATCAGACTTAAATCATAATTTATTTTCTTATCAGATAATATTTACAGTTTAATTTTTAATTTGATTACTAGTAAAAAACAATTCCTGTAAGTAACCAAAATGTCTTACATTTGGAAAAGTCTCACTTTTGTTCCTAACAATCTGTGTAATAGAGCACTTCCCAGTACAAAAGTGCTTACAAATGGCCTTCTTTCATCAAGCATTTTTCAAGCCTAAATTTTCCTTGTATTACGATCGCATCCTTTTGAACTAAAAATCTCAATATAATCAGCATTTTTTCTTTTCTTTTTTTAGTGATCTGGTACAGATTTTCTTATTTTGTCACCTGAATGATTGCATATATTACAATAAAAGTTAAAAAAACCCCCAACAATTAAATGCACATCTCTTTATTTAAGGTACATATTTAAATCATAGGAGATAATAGAAGATTTAATTGTGAATTCACGTCTGTTGCCCTCTAATTATATAATGATTAATTTCTATTCCAAAAACCTTTTTGTTCAAATTATCTGAATTTAAAACTTCTGTGGTAAAACCGGAATAAAATGTAGATGCATGCAGCTCGTTGCAAGTGGTAACTGGATAACTAATCTAGCTATAATGCTTTTAACAGCGAACACAACCACGGTGACAACATTGCCTGTATGATTTTCATTGAACGTTTTGTTTGGTTTCACAGGGTCCATTATGGATGACTGATTATTTTAATTAGTTTCTCTGGGTATTTATGTTGTTTGGGTGACAAAAAGGAATTGTCACTTGAAATACATCACTATCTGTATACAGTTACCTTGTTAGTTACTAGAGACTGTGTAACTATATACTGTGTAAGCTACTTGAAGTTTTAGTGGTGTGCCTTACAAGAGTCATTCCACTAACAGGTGATCCTTCTCTTGGGACTGTCTAAGCAAAGTCCAGTACTCTTTTCCTGTTTTCAACTTAATTTTTCCATTTTTGTAATGCCACCTCCTTGTCTTTCTAATATTTTAATCATTTGCAGTCATAATTTTTTTTTAAAATTATTATTCCTGCATCCAGCGCTGCAGTTGTTTTGCAGGTGTGTTTCTCTGAGAAGCTGACAGAGTGAGCAGGGAGCAAACCTGTGTCATAGTTGTAAACAATTACCTATAATGGCCAGGTGTTGTACTTCACAAAGGAAGGTAATACTTTGGGTTTGTAAAAGTATTATAAAATCTTTCTACAGGAGATTGGAACAGGAGGCACTTGTCAGTGGAAGATTTGTGGGCTTAATCCTACTACAACACTTGCACTGTACTTTGAGGTGGTCAACCAGGTAATAAAGATTTGTCTACTTGTCTGCTAAACACAGTAATTTTATGTGACTGCTGCAGCCTATATTTTTGTGTGGTTCCCCCAAGCGCAGTAGCAGGGATACGAATGGTGTTGCCATTTTGTGTTGTCAAAGTTTAGAGATGGACACTGACAGCTTCATGATAACCTAATCTTCTCAAATATGATAACGAGAACCAAAGAGCCCTGCGAACTTTGGAGAGAGTTAATAATCTAAGTCCAATTTTTGTTTTCAGTGTTACTTATTAAAATCTTTTTCAGTTGCAATATATGAAAATACTGTAATCCATATCTTTAAAAGTGCTTTTCAGTATTTCTCAGATGTTTTAATTAAAAGGTAATTACTCCATAATGTTACATTTTAGTTTATGCTTTAATTGCTCAGTATTTGCAAGTAAAGATCGGCTTCACTGCAATGCCTTAGGGGCATGTAGCCTGGTTTCTGGTCTCCCTGAGGGGGTACTGGGAAAGAGGATAAAAACGTGACAAGCAAATGTGCTACTTCCTTATAGTACTTTCCCTTTCCCAAATATTTGAAGCTCAGGAACCATGTGAGTTGACTGTACTTTCCATATATTTAGTATGCTATATTGCGTACTTTATAACCTATGCAAAGGTTTGAAAACTTGAACTTATCTTAGCCCCCTTTCATTTTACTTTTTACATCCTTATTTTGATCTCATTTTAGTACTTGCTCTAAAACTGGTCTGGTCATGGTGTGTAATAGTTGATTTCAACTTTTGGAATTACTTACCTTGGTAGCAGCCTATAAACCTGTATTTCTGCTGACCGGAGTTTTGAAATTTCAGTTTACCCCTGGATTCCAATCTTCACATTTTGATGGTACTTTCTGGGATTCATTAATCAACATTTCAGAGTAGTATCGGTTTTGTTGCCCTGTAATTCTGGTGAATCACGTGATGTTCAAATAGAATCTAGTGGAATTAGAAGTTGTAACACAGCCCCTTTTAAAAGTGTTGTCTCTGTAAGGGTATGTGGAAGGAGAAAGCATTGGTTGCTTTAAGGGTACATGTTGATGGCAGCAACTGCTCCTAATATCCCTTAACAGTCTCCAAGTTTATTAGCCATGTTTAGTAAAGGTACTCAACATAATAAAAGCACCAGACAATGCATTTATGTAACTTGAGCTGCCTGTTGGTAAGAATGTTATTATTTTCTAGTAATTCATTTATACATTTTCGAATTATACTATAAAAACTCCATTTATTTTTTCCTCCTGTACTCAGCACAATGCTCCCATTCCTCAAGGAGGACGTGGTGCAATCCAGTTTGTGACTCAGTACCAGCATTCCAGCGGACAGAGACGTATCAGAGTGACCACAGTTGCCAGAAAGTATGTTTTACTTGTGATGAATCATTTTTGAAGAAGGAGGAGATATATGTATTTTTTTGCCTCTTAATATCTTTAGATTTTGTAACCAGTCTGTTGTTCTGGGATATGCAGTGCTACAGGTGGTGAAGGTGTGATCGTACCTTTGAGACAGTTGCCTTTCTCGTTCTGTTTGCTGTTTCTTCTCTGAGAGGTTGCAGTGGCTGTATAATGATGTTCTGGGAGTGCTCTGAAGTAACCCAAGTGATTTAAGATGAAGCTTCAAGTGAAATTCTATGGTGTAAACTGAGGAGATGGTTGGACTTAGGAGATGGCAAAGATCACTTCATAACTTAACTTGAGAGAGCTAGCTGCAGTTCAGGGGGGTGTAAACACCTGTTTTTCCATGTATAACCTTTTCCTGTAGCTTCCTTGATTCAATTTACTTCACAATTTCATAAAGTGATGTTTAATATTATGCAGGCATTTTCAATGTCCAAAGACATTTCCTTTAAGCTGAAGGAGATTATTGGTTGGTTAATTCCATAGAAGATTCAGTTTATCAAAAAAAAGCATTGCCCTTACTGTTGGTATGAATATCTTTTTAACTTACTTCAGTCATATTAGGAAAATCTTCTTGGCAACTGACAAAAGGACAGATGAATAGTTCACCTTGTAGACTGAAAAGAACAGGGTGCGCAAGAAGGCTGCTGCTATGGGAATGTGTGATTGACTTCATGGACAGTGTATTCTGTAACTTACCTTTCATTATTATTTTTTAAAATATAATAACTGTTTTATAAGTGGCATTATATTTTATTTCATTGGTTGAATGGCATCTGTACCAATAAGGGAATTCTCTAACTAAAGAATGATTAACTGAGAGGCTGCTTCCTTACATGCAGTAGATTTTTGAAGCTTCAGCATGAGTTTGTTAAACTGCTAACGTTGCTTTCTTTGCTGTATTTTTGAAGGGGTATTTTGAGGTTGGATACCTTTCCTTTCACTGTGATGCACATAATTGTATTTTTCTTTTGCAGCTGGGCAGATGCACAGACGCAGATTCAAAACATTGCTGCATCTTTTGACCAGGAAGCTGCTGCGATTCTCATGGCTAGACTGGCAGTGTATAGGGCAGAGACAGAAGAGGGACCTGATGTGCTTAGGTGGCTGGACAGACAACTTATACGACTGGTAAAAAGGATTATATTAAGAGAGTTAGATTGGTTTCTTGTCTCCAGACATACCATTCTTAAATGACTTGTGTTCAGTGATTGTTTCTTTAAAAATAAAACAAGACATGAATGGAGCTTTCATTTCCACAAGTGGGTATGGAGAATTAACTAAGATTTTCTGTTTTAAATGGAAAAAAGAGCAGATATGTTTTTAGTTCGTTAATGTTTCCTCAGTCCTCAGCAGTTGATAATTGCCAGCAGTTGAGAGAAACTCTTGCATGACATTTGCAGAAATTAAAGCTTTTCCTACTTTTTGCTGCCTAGAATGATATGGTAGATGAAATATTTTTAGGGGGAAAAAAACCAGTCAAAGTATCTAGAAAACCACATCAAATTTCTTTATTTTCAGAAGTTCAGTTTTCTGGTTTTTTTATTTCTTACTTCTAAGTAAGTAGTTACTAATAATTTAATTTTAAACATGTTCTCCAGGGCTGTTTAATCATCTAACTCTGCTTAGCGATTTTAGAAGGAAAAAAAAAAAAACCAAAAAAGCCATTAAAGCCTCATATGCAAGGAAATCACTGCTTGTTAAAAAAAGAACTTACATTAGTGGTTTTGCCAGATTTCTCTTCGCTTACTAAAGCTGTAAGCACCTCAAATCATGTGTCTATTAAAACCAAACAAACGTACAGTAATGGCATGACCAAGCAAGAATGTTTCTTAACTTAGATACATTTTTTTCTTTTACTCCAGTGTCAGAAATTTGGAGAATATCACAAGGACGATCCAAGCTCTTTCAGATTTTCAGAAACCTTTTCACTTTACCCACAGGTAAGTAGAAGGAAAGTGTGCCTATAAGGGATAAAGAGAGAATGCTTAGTGAAGGAAGAAGCACTGAGTAAAATAAGGCATGACACTGGATAACAGAACTGAAAAGACCCCCTGCTCCCAGCTACTGTTTGGCACGTGACATTAAGCAAATAATTTCTGTTGTCTGTGCTGCTGTGTCCCCTTTTGCCCTCTCTCCTTACAGCTAAACATCCTCTAACTGTGTGTATTTTTTGTTTTTCCTGTAATGGAATTCTCGTCTTACCTGAGTTTGTAATTCAGATAATGACACTGGAGTGTTTTTTAAGGGCAGTTTTAATGAAGAAATTCAGAAAAACATGATAAAAGATATGGTTTTGCTTCATTGTTTCTTTCCTATATGATTTATAATACTGAGCTGAAAAGAAACATCTCACTGAAGTGAACTTGAGCTAGACTGCATTAAACTTTGAATAGTTCGTTTGCTAATGGTTACTTTTGGACCCTTCATACACTTTCACGATATTTCTGTTTGAGTTACCTACCAGTCTGCCTCAAGGTGTTAAGTGTTGTGCAGTGATCAATTCAGCAATGAAAAGATTTCCTTTTTCCATTTTACTAACGAAGATCAACTCTGCTGGAGTTACTGTTCTCTTTTCTGTTCCCTTGCTATAACTTCTCTTGTGTGTTCAAGCACAGCAGCCTCCGTCACAGGAACAGTAGAACTTACAGCAGAGGAAGGATTTGGCAATATTCATCAGTTAGTACTAGAGAAGAAATAATATTAAACTCTTCTCTAATTCAAAGCTGCTTTGTAGGTTTATCCATTCTGATCTCTCTGTCTTACTCTCGCGAGAGCATATAAAAACTGGCAAAAGCGCATATACATGTTAGAAATGGTAAAGGACTTGGAATTCAATTTTGTTGTGGCATTGGTCTTGTGTAGTTTGTGGAAAACATTTCTCTCCTTGTACAACTCTCCGTTTTGTCTGTGAAAGTTCAGACAAATGGGTTTTGTTTTGCAGTTCATGTTTCACTTGAGAAGATCTCCTTTCTTACAAGTTTTTAACAACAGTCCAGATGAGAGCTCGTACTATCGTCATCATTTTATGCGTCAAGATCTAACCCAGTCGCTTATCATGGTTCAGCCAATTCTTTATGCCTACTCTTTCAACGGACCTCCAGAGGTATCATTATGTATAACATAATAGTAGGTTAAAAGGTGCTGTTTTGAGAGAGAGGTGGTTGTTGTCCTCACTGTTACATGTTATAAAATGTGTTCTAAAATTTGTTGCACAAGAAAGAATGTTAATGTAGTACAGAACGTACTGTGAACAAGGCATATCTTAGAATTCTGATGAGAACAAAATTCAGTTTGTGAGGAGATGGTGTTTTAAACTAAGGAATGGTAGTTTCCTATTAGTTTTTGAGAGCTGTAGTTTTGTTCTTGTTTTGTGGTGCCAGAATGTAAATATCAAAAAAAATGTTTTTATTTCAAAACATACTTTTTCTGTAGAGTTGAAAGACAAATTGGGGTTTTCTTTCAAAATGTACAAAACTTTCTCTATCTTAATGCCCTCATCCAAAGCTTATTTTGAAGAGATTACCATTAGGTATAGATTTGGTACAGAATCTTCCAGCTTCCCTGATCATGGCACATTCTGTATAAACCTAAAATAAAAAGATGATCTTCCAAGAAGCTTGTGAAAGGTGTGTAAGATGGGAGACAAAAAAAGTAGGCTGATAGATGAGAGTGAGGAAATAGTAAGAGAGTGAAAATAAGCATAGTAGGCAAGGATTTGGCAGGTTGGAATTCGAACTTTGGTTAGGTGGGGGGTTTTTTTGTGTGTTTAATTTTTTTAAGACTATGTCATGGGCATAAAAAAAGACTTTTAAAAGTGGAGTTTAAATGAAAGCAATGAGGTGGTTTGTGGAACGCTACTCACAGGTGTAAGATCATTCTCCCATGTAAGAATACTAGTCAGTCACATGGGTAATGCAAAGGATAAGCATGGTGAAGTGGGAGCTGACACCTCAGTGTAGAATGAGTAATCATCTTTTTTGGTTCTTGGAATAGTTAATATTTTTGGTAACCCTAACAAGATTGATCCAATTAAATCACATGGTACTGATTCAATTAAATCATATAGTGCCAGTGTGTCACTGCCCTTAAAAAGGTGAATTAAAACCTTAAATACTGATGATTTATGAAATCTAATGTAATATTTACTATGTGTAGTATTGGTGGATATGCATGCAGAGTAGTAATAACTGCAAGGACAAGATTTTAAAAAACCCCAAACAACCCACTACCCCCAAATCTTATACTTCAGTAACTACTGAATCTTTATACATTGAAATACCATTCAAGTTAATGACCTTGTATGGGTAAATATGGAGGTACTTGAAAGACTAGAAGAGTGTATAATAATGAAAGGTTTCAGCTCTTGAATACAATTTTTATTACTTTCATGAAGTTATATATTCAGAATCAGGCTGGATAACTTTAGAATGAGATTGTGTAGGTTGCAGATGCATAACATGAAAACGAGCAAATATGGAGTGTCAGTAAGCTATTGAAAAAGTTCCCAAGACTCAGTGACTGATTAAAAAAGCTGGTAATTGATTAAAATCTGATTGCTCAATTCTGCATCAGCTGGTAATTTTTTATTTTTAAATCTTAGCCTGTTCTTCTGGATAGCAGCAGCATTTTACCAGATCGCATTCTCCTTATGGACACCTTTTTCCAGATCCTTATTTATCACGGAGAGGTAAGATTTGTCATTTCTTACGCAAATATTCTTTTTCTGTAGGAGTGCTGCATTATGAAAGTCAAGCCCCAGTTCTAAAGCACTCCAACACTTGACCTCTCACCTACATGGCTGGTACCAGGCTCCTAATTCGTGTTTGTGGTTTGGGAACCTAACATGCCTATATACAGATACCTAACATTACTTCATGTTTCGGTGCTGTTTGTTAAGACGAGTTTAAGATTTGTTAGCTTTGATACGCAGATTTGGTTTAGATCAGTATTTTTCCAAATTTTGAGAGTGTTATTCCCTGACCCACCCCTCATCCCTACCCCCTGCTTTTTGCGCGTTTATTTTAGAACTCTACATTAGTTCTTCAGGGATAGGGGATCAGAACACCAAGTTTTGCAGTCACCTTTCTGTCCTGGAGGAATGAAACTGCTCCTGGCAGTTGAGTAGATAGGCATTTGCTAGTAATACAAGTATAAATGCTCGTGACTTGCTAGTGCTCTGCTGCCCTGGAGGAATTGAGCTGCTGCTTTTTACTGCTTTGCAGCTGCAAATGGTTCTCAGCTGAGAGTTTGAGAAATACTGTTCTGGATCATGTCCTCATAGCTACACCATTTAAAATAGTTACTAGACTTCAACACTTCTTAAGTAGAAAAATGTCTCCTGTATTTTTGTAAGATGGTGTCAGGAAGCAGCAGGGGCAGGCTGCTCCCTGAGGGGAGGGGAACAGGGAGCTGAGCATGACTGCAAGGCAGCCAGGGGCCTCACCCTAGTTAGGCAAGGCAAGCAGGGCGGTTTGTGGGCAGTACCCAGGATCAGCCACCAGTCCAGATCACAGGAGGAGTTGATGGGGATGAGGCAGATCCCAGTTCGAGCTGGGAAGTCAAGTCCCTGGCTGAGGTCCAGATGAGTGGGGCACTTGGCCAGGTACAGGTACTGCTGCAGAGTAGCTCAGGCAGGAGCCAGGAATGAGCCTCAGCTTCAAAGCAGCTGCCAAGCAAAGGAGGGGGGAATGCCTACTGAGGCTCCCTCCAGGTCTTCCCCAACAACAGCCCGTATCAGTGAGCTGACCTTGAGCAGCCAGCTTTGCTCCTAGAAGTCAGGGAGGCTGCGCTACAGGCCCTGAAAGATAACTGTCAGTCTAAGTATTTTTCTTATGTGTCATAGATGTGCATATTAGAGGATATTAGAGTATCCTTCACCTTGTGAACTAAACGTGTAGCATACAAAGGATGACAAAAAAAGGAAATACAGAAGGACCACAAATTATTAGAATTTAAAAAAAAAATCTAGTGGCATTTTACTTGCACATCTTGGCTTTTAAAAATTTTAAAAATTGAGTACTACAGGGCAGAAAGGGGTGAGTAATAGAAAAGAGGCCAGCAATGGTATATTCTCCTCAGAAGAGCCATGTGTATTTTCTAAGAAAGATTGGAGAATCAGTTCTAAACTACTTTCTTCCACCCTATCCACAGACCATAGCTCAGTGGCGTAAATCAGGTTACCAAGATATGCCGGAATATGAAAACTTTCATCACTTGCTACAAGCTCCAATAGATGATGCCCAAGAAATTCTCCATTCCAGATTTCCAATGCCCAGATACATTGACACAGAGCATGGGGGAAGCCAGGTATAGTAAAATATATTTTATATAATCTAGGAAGTGATGTAATGAGATTTATTTTTTTTGTTAGTAGACATGCATGTCTGTGCTAAAAACATGTAAATTGGAAGTGAAAATTTTGAAGCTTTTAGAGAGCCAGATATTTAACAGTAGCTTTTTGTCTAATTTGTGAATCCTATTTTTACCATACTGTCTTGGACTCTGGGATTCCTTGTGTGAGGTGTGTAAGACAAAAAAGACAGTAGTTGTTAGGGTCTCTGGACCAATACCAGAAGTATTCTTTGTGTTATTTTTTAAGATCTTAATATTTTATTGATATTCACATTTGCTTTGCTAGTGCTTAGAAAAAGACAAAAGCTTACTTTGTGCTGCATTGAAAAGTTGTTAGAAGTTCTGCATCGTAGCCGTAGAATCCAGGGAGTGGCTTTATTTATAGAGGTTCTGCTCCCTTTTCTGAATAAGTATCTGTGCAAGTTTTTATCTCCAAATAATAGAAATGGTATATTTCATACACATGTAACTTCTTAGTACAAGAAACTTCTATTTTAGAAGATTAATGTATTGCCTGTGTTTTGTTTTTTAAAGGCTCGTTTCCTGCTTTCAAAAGTAAATCCCTCTCAGACTCATAACAATATGTATGTGTGGGGACAGGTAAGCATGAATCTGCTGGTGAAGCTCGTATGGGTGATTTTATGTTCTTTTTCCATATTTCAGAAATCAACATACACATCGTGTACATATAAGTAATAATGCCAAGTTTTGAAACTGAAGAAGAATTGCAGTTTCGGCCTGTTGCCACCAAAATTGCGAAAGTTAAGAAAAATGGATTTTATTTCTTCAGATAAAAATGGTCTGGTTTGCTGTTTTAAGCTTCCGTTAGGCTACTTTGATGTATAGCCATCTTTCATAGACAGATACTTCCAAGTTCCTTAGAACGAGAGCACTTACCACACATAAAGGCTAAGGGACCTTTTAGCAATAGGGGAGATACATTCTGAAGTTAGTTATAAGCAAGAACTGAAAAGTACACCAGTACCAGTGTACTGATGCTTTCTAGATTCTTCTGTGGCCTGGGCGACCAGGAATCAGTTTTTCAAATCTTGTCTTTAGGAAAGAAGTTATGTAACAGTTCAAAAGTTAAGCTTTCTGGACCAGCTTATATTCTTGAGTACTGCATCCCAGTCCCACATTCTTCCAAATTCAACTTTTATACTGGGAAGAGGAACACTGCTGTAGGTGAATGCTAGCACAGTGTCATTTTCTCATGAAAATGTAATGGCATCAGTCAGTTAATCTACATATTAACTGTAATTTTAGAGTACTTTAGTAAAGAGCATACAGTGTTCAAGTCATGAGTGAGAGAGCTCCGTAGCAATTTTACGGCAGTGATTTTTGTCAGGTAAATTTTATCAGGGTACATTTTCATAAGGTCGTATTGGCTCTAATGAAGCTTCTCTCAGGGAAGAGCACTGAGATCCAGAGTGAAAATATTTTAAAACTTTGTACCAAGTCAGGGACAGCACAATTTGAACCCAGCTCTCTTGCCTCCAAAGTCAGTAACCTAACGAGCAGTCTGTTGGTGTCTCTGTTCATCGTGTTTCCTCCACAGCATACAGACAAATCCTGTAGTTTGAAAGGTCTTGTTTTTATCTAAACATTACCTGGAAATTTTGGAAGTTTTGATGTTTCCAACCGTACAGGACAACTGCTTCCTGCTCATTTCATTAGTAGGCAAATGAAACAGTATTCCAAATGTAAATGCAAATACAAAACAATTCTTAAACTTGCTCAGCATGAGCAATTTTCTTAGAGACAAGTGAGATGCTCTGATACATCTTAGAAAAGAGGGCTTTCCTTTTTAATATTGAAAAGAATTCAGTTCTAGGATAACCTAAGTAATGGTGTGTCAATTTCCCCAGTGGCATTGCAGCATGTGTGCTCAACATAATATCCGCCTGTGTTTGCAGGGGTTTTTGTGAATGAAGATGAACCAAGTACAGATTATGAAATGAGAAATGTAACTGTTGGGAGAAAATTTTAAACTGAATTGGTTTTGCTCTTGTTTTTTCTCATGAGCTTCCTGGATTGTTTTGTGTTGTTTTATTTTATGCATAACTGAAAGTCTACAGAAAAATTTTTGTCCGCGTTGACCTGA
Source organism: Phalacrocorax carbo (assembly GCF_963921805.1). Taxonomy (NCBI): domain Eukaryota; kingdom Metazoa; phylum Chordata; class Aves; order Suliformes; family Phalacrocoracidae; genus Phalacrocorax; species Phalacrocorax carbo. The sequence continues at coordinate 11,981,588 of NC_087521.1, read as the reverse complement.
AGAGGGCACCCACACACCACTGAAACCATGTTTCAGGAGGTCACTAATTGGCTAGTTTGTTTTTTAATTTTGTAAGAAAATATTTTTTTTTTAAACCTTAGCAAGTAGGTGCCTTATATAATATAGAAAACATTTTCAGAAAATAATGGTAAGTAAGCTTTTCATAAAGCTCTGTTATGTTGGTTGGTCTTTGAAGATGCAGTTGAAATTTTCAGATTATATTGGTTATGCATTTAGTTGAGAATGCGTTCATTTTCAGCTTTTTTTAAACTTTTTCTTGTCTTGGTAGCTACGGAGAATTTGCAATTTGAAACGAAAGAAGAGGTCAATGGCACAAATCAAATACCCAGCTAGCTGTCACCAAATCACTGTTAATTACATTCAAATGCTCATTGTATGCCTTAGGTCAAAATTTTGAATGAACAGAAAACTTAGCCTGTGAAAAATAAAAGCTAATTCTCGTGTACTTTTCAGACTTGTACACTGTGACCTTGCTGGTTTTCACTTTATTACCCAGCAAAGAAAACACCCTGCTGCCTTACCTACTAGAATGAAGGGTTCCCAGTCTTCAGAGCAAAGCTGCTGCTGTTGGTGGTAGCAATGGCGACAGCAGCTGCCTGTGTGCATGTGTTGGATGAGGTGTTCAGCTTCAGGAATAGAGTCTGTGCATTGGTTTTATTACCCTGGCTTACCACTAGCCGTCGTCATGAGGGATCTCTTTTCTTAGGGGTCTAGCAGCTGCTGTGATGGTTTATTTACTAGAGGATGATGTACTGTCCTTCCATGCATGAGACACAAGGTGGCAAATTGTGTCCTGCCGCAGAATTAAACTACTTGTAACTCGCTTGCGGCTTTGTAAGTAAGAGAGCTCAGGCATCGCATATGGCAGGCTTGGAAGTACAACATCCCGAATTCTCAACTTGCCACCATCAGCTGATAGGTAATTTAGTGGGCCTCCCCTGAGAGTGGCTGTATATTGTGTCAGGTGTATTGTAGCGATCTAAGAACTCTGTTCCTGGATTTGTCCTTTGATCGTTAACTGAGAACTGGTTTTGGCCAGGTTTCCAAAAGGGGCACCAGTTCTAAGCATCCTCATGAAGACTTCCGTGTCTGTGTTTTGGAAGATTTTGTAGGAGTTCAGACAGCTCTACTTCATTTGGAAATATGGGTGCTTAGTACCTTTGAAAAGGATGAATTGTTGAGATTTATAGGAATTCTTCCTACATCTGTACATGGAAGTAATGGCAGATAGGTTTCAGAGGACCTGAGTGTTACTGTGTAACATTTGCAGAGTTGTCAATTGCTGTTTTATTTAGACTGTAAAATTGTTTAAAAATAGTAAATAAATGACCATTTTGAACTTGTATTTCTGAAAATTGGTTCTGAAGTTGAAAAGTAAATTGCAGAAGTCTGCCCAAAAGGTTTTTTTAATCTTTTGCGATCTGATTTTGTAGTGGTGTGACCTTCAGATGTTGGGTTTGGTGTTAGATCTCTGAGGTGGCACAGAGATGTAGGAGAGAACTGGCCCAGCTTTCTTTGAGAAAGCTACTTGACCTTCACTCGGTGTCAAATCAGACCTATAGTGGATTTGTTTCCTCCTTTTGCCATTTTGATATTGTCATGGTTCAGCCTCAGTTGGCAACTAAACACCACGTAGCCGCTCGCTCACTCCCCCCACCCCTGTGGGATGGGGAAGAGAATTGGAAGAGCAAAAGAACTTGTGGGTTGAGATAAGCACAGTTTAATAATTACAATAAAATAATTATAATAATAATGACAATAATGATAATATAATAAAATGGAAACGGAAAAAAACCCCACCACAAACAAACAAAAAAACCCCAGAAACAGAAACGATACAGCCGCTCGCCACTCGCTGACCGACGCTGCCTGAGCTTCACTGGCAGACACTGATGTGTTAGTTGTGTCACTTGCATGTTTCTCTTTGTCTCGCCTATGTCCGCTCCACTGAGGTGGGAATAATACAGGAACTGTGGTGTGGAAGTTTTATTTACTTATAAAAATTTGTAAGTTAGTATTTGACAGCTGTCAAATACTCTTGGGTTTTGTATGGTTGATGTAAATATCTTGCTACACTGCAGCTCATTGCCATATGCCTTAATATGGGAGTGAGTGTAGTTGTGGTTTATGCCTGAATTTATGTAAACGTGAAAATTTATGTAAATGTACAGTCTGCCGTTTTTTGTCAGAGATTTTCAACAGTGATAACGCTTCTAAGGTATTTCTAAATTTGTAAAGTGTTTTAATGGAATGCATTGTGCCTTAAAATGTTTTTTCTTCACAGTGAGTATAACCAATTCCCCTTGTTTCCTTTTATTTTATAGGAGTCTGGAGCACCCATTCTTACTGATGATGTCAGCTTGCAAGTATTTATGGATCATCTGAAGAAACTTGCTGTCTCTAGTGCTGCCTGAGACTCTGCAGTGCATTAAAGGCACAGCTAAGCTGCAGCCGGATTTCAGCTTTTTCTCCTTTTCTGTCTCTCTTGACAGAATGCTCTGATATGCACAAGCTGCCTGACTATATGTAAAGTAGTGTTGTTTTCAAAGACAAGCTTTTGGTATCAGCAAATGTTTTAATGTGAACTGCAGTTTGTAAAAACACAGAGAGTAGGTTAGATTAAGTTATAATTAGCTGAAAAAGAAGAGTCATTTTGATTACTGTGATACTATAATTATTTGAGATCATTTTATAACAACTTTGAGATGTGGTTTCAGTTTCCTTTTTAAATGGTTGAGGTTAATTCTGCTCTGCACTGCAAAGGCACATTGAAGAATAAAGGAAACCTTATGGGCTATCCAGACTGCCGTAGGACTACTTTTGCTTACTCAGTTTGAGCACGGAGTGAACAAAGACGCAACAAAAAGCATATAAAAATAATATTAACTCAGACTTTTGACTTACACTGCTGAACTTTTCTTTGCTGCAGAGAGATTATTGTTCACGTATTGTTCATTTTAGGAGTATTTAATTTCAAATACTTCTTCCCACTTGCCCTAGTTGATTCTTTGGGAACAGAGTTTTTCTTCATTTCACATAAAGGAGTTGAACTGAAAAAGTAAAAAAATCTGTTATTGCACAAAATTTAAATCCACGTTGTAATTTTGACAAAAGTATCTATTATCGAACACAGTAACAGATGAATATGCTTGAAAGTTAACACTTTCAGCTTGAGCTATGAAGAAATCCTACACTACCAAAATGAACTGACTAAGAGTACAGCCTTGATTTTTGTCTTGGCAAGTCTACTTTTAAAAAATAAATATATTTACCTTTTTTATTATTGCCTTATAATGTTATTACACTAATGCATGACACTGCACATCTGCTTTTTCTTTCTGCATCCTTTTTGTTATGAATTCAACAGGCTATAGTTCTTGCTGAAACAGTATTATATAGAATATGATGTAATTAATTTGGTATTTAGTTCATACTTGATCTTTTTGGGGTGGGTAAATTAGTAGGCTGTCCCATTTACTTGTTGAAGTTTACATATAAAACAGATGTTTACATAGGTAATATGACATTTTGACAAGTAAAGACATGAAATGTGGTAGTGGGCAATAAAAAATCGTGCCAAGTCTAAAGGAAGAGAGAGTTTTGACATCAGAAGTTCATCATATCCTGGTATGATAAGCATGAGGGTTTTTTCTGTTTTCTGTAAATTCTCAAACTTGACTAAATCAATAGCTCTCCATTTCTTTGATCTAAATGAGATGAGCTCCTTTTGCCTCAATATAAATAAAATACATGTTTTTCTCTCACTTGTGTTTGTTGTACTGGTTTCTGTTGGTGCTTGAAATGAAATATGGAAATAAAGGTAATAATGATTAAAATTTAGAATAACTTCACCATGTAATAAACATTATTATATTCATGTAATAATTGGTATCAAACTTGTTTAACTGAACTGTTCACACTAGTCACAGTTTAGGAGATAAAAATTCAGTAGCCTTCATGACTCTGTTTTGTTTTAGCTAATAACTACCTTAAAATTTTTCTCTTAACACTAAATATGTCCAATGTATTTGGCAGTTAAATACTGTTTTGACTAACACATCAGTTCATCACCAGGTCATGGTAATGGATGGGGTTTTTTGTGCTTTCCTTCCTACCCTTTAACCAGCTTTCACCTGGTGTAGTAGGTTCTTTTATCCAATCTCTTGGCAACATCAGCTGCTTTTCTAACTTCAAGTATCTGACATTGTCAAAGACTTTTTGAAAATCCAAACATGTCTGTTGTATTACCTTTATCCTCCTGCTTATTCACCTCTTCCAAAGACTCTCTGGTTAGCGAGACAGGATTTTCCTTCATAGGAAGCACCCTGACTCTTTCCCAAAAGCCCATGTCAATCCATAGGCTCATACATCTTGCTTGTTATTATAGCCTCTGCCATCTTCTCAAGGGTAGGGGTCAGACTCATTGGTCTGTAACTTGCAGGATTCCCTCAGCAGCCCTTTTTGTGGATGAGAGTGATGTGGGCCACAGTCTGCCAGTGATCTGGCACAGTGGCTCCCTGGAATGATAGCTACACATGCTCACTGGCACCTCAGCCCTTCCATGTTTCACTTCCTTCAGAACTCCTAGGTGAAGGCCATCCAGTCCTGGTAACTTGTCAACTTCTCATTCACCTACTTGATCTAGTACCTCTTGCAGATCTACATAGGTCAGATGAGCTACGCCAGGGGAAGTAAGCTGTTACGACTAAGAATTGATCAACATTTAAAATCAAAGCATGTTGTAGGACTGTGCTACAGGAGAAAGTTGTTCTAAAAAGATAAATTGCTGCTCTTCGCTGTCCATGCTAGCATCTATATTACTAGGCTTCTTGGTGAAGAGATGCTACTGGTTAGTGCAATCCATGACCCGGGGCTGTCTTACCACAAGCGCTGACCTGTTTAACTATGATAGCAGACTTTGCAATGATTTCTTTTAATATTTGGGTTTGGCTGGACACAGATTGGAAATCAGAGAAAGAGTTGGTCAAATCTTGTCCGAAAGACAAGGCCTTAGATGTGGAAGAAGTAGCTGCCTGCAGGACAAGGGATAAAACAGTTGCTGACTTTTCTGTTAAGGACTGGGAAGTTGAAAACTGAAAATTATCCCAGGGCAGTCAGATGTAAGGGCGCAAGCAGTTGGGTGCTTTCTCTGCTTTGTTAGGCAGGCAGTGAGTTTTAGAACAGCACAATATTTTTCTTGATATAAACTTCCTCACTGGACGTGCATGCACCTGAAGCATTGTCATCTGGGAAGTACGTTTGTCTTGGAGAGCAACGTAGGTGAACCTGAAGTTAATGTTTTGCCAGGATCATGAAATCAGATGGAGGCTCGTAGCAAAGTAACAGCTGTTCATGTTCTTAGATGTTCTTGTTGCTGGTGTTTGGACATCATATAGAAAAGCACACTGTGATTGGCGGTCCTTGCATAGTGCCTGGTGTATAAGGCGCATACTTCCAGCCTCCTACCTTTTTCTCTGGACAGCTTTTTCAGGCTGTATGTGCTACACGAGCATATGAGTTTTTCTTTTTTCATTGCCTTAAGCCCTGTACTTAGAGTCGATTTATTATGTTCACATGTATGTTTAGATCAGCCCACAACACAAAGCTCTTACTGCTGTCATATTAAAGATGAGGTAAAAGTTTGCTGGACCTTCTAAGTGTGAGAGCTGCCCTCATTCAGGAAAAGAAATGGTGTTTAAGCTCTATTTTGGAATCAGCCATTTAGAGCAATAGAAGCCACCATCCAAAACAGGGATGATAATTCCATATTTATATGTACAAAAACCTCAAAGCTCTTAAGTGTTTCTGATTGAGCTTCAAAACCAGACTCCTTGCCAACCACACAGAGGTGTAAGCGTGCTGCAAAGAAGGTCGGAACATCCCCTGACAGTGCTCTGCTCTTCCACTGGCGAGAGAGCAAGCCTCTGCTATTTGGCTTCTTGCTGACTGTGAGCTGCTGTGGTAAATGCCCTGCCTTGGCCTCTCCCCCCACTTCACAGGTCTGGGACTGGCACAGCCAGTATTTAAGAACCTTTGGAAATAATTTACAGTAATTGAAGCCATGTTACATTACAGCTTCAGAGTCTCCTTTTTTGGACAATTGAGGATTTTTTTTTCTGTTTGTTTAATCTTTTCTGTTTTTTTTTTTTTTATTTATTACCAACTGTCATTAATTTGTTTTTGTCTTGCTTGGGGAAACATAGTCGATTTTTAACTTTAGACTGTCATCTCCTGCTTGGATGGCATGACTCAAAATGTACTATGTTTAGACAGATTTAACAAGCTCAGCCAGAAATTGAAGTTATATTGCTTTAAGGCATGCAGATTTGCCTGGAAATACAAATACTGTCAAATTCCTAGAACCTCATAGCTTGGCCTGTGAGACTATGACATTGATGAGTGGTCCCATGGCTGCCTCCAATACACAATAGTGTGTTCGGAAATTGCATTTCCCAATATTCCCTCTTTTCCTCAGTGAAAAATAATAGTTGATGAACAGTGACCAGGAGCCTACACTGTTTTTCTTCCAGATCTGAGGCCAACAACTATATTATTCCCCTGTCAGACTGAGAAGCACAATAGAATTGAACTTAGTTTAGCTTTTGGCATTTTGGGTTATGGGTTATGTGAAAGCCAACAAGCCTGAACAGAACAGATGGAAAAATTAATGAATCTCATTTAAAATAGCAGATTGTGCCTAATAGTGTAAGCTTTGATCTGAAGAAAGGACTGTGGTGTTAAAAGATAAACAATTAAATCAATGTCCAGAAATTTATTTTTGGCAAAAATGAAGCAAAATAATCACCGCGTACTTTAACAATGGAGGCTGTCCCCAGCACCTGCAGATTGTCCATTGCGTGTGTTCCATGACTGCCTGGAGGTATCCAGCTGTGTGGTACACTTGCCATGAAGCGGGGGAAGAGTTTGCCTGGAAGCTAATGTGTGTGGAACAAACAATAGGCTGTCATTTGCCTTTCTCAGGGAGAAATACACGTCATGGTCTACAGTCAGCTTAATCCATTGGCACTGTGCGCATTCAGGGGCTCTTTCTCAGGCTAGGGAATGGCCAACAACCAATGTACCACATTAGAAAAAGAGCCTGTGTCTCACAAAGCCCAGGCATGGCAGCCCTGTAATTTTCTCCTGTTTAACATGATGCTAGGCACAGGCAACTACTCAAGGGATTAGCCACTTTCAAAGCATGCATATAAATGACGCTATCAGGGTAACTTGGAACCATAATGGTTCTTAAAGAGGGGTCAGTATAATGTGGGGATGGCCTCTGTGGTCTCTGAACATGCACTTCCTTCTAGGTTAGAACTCACCTCTGTATAGTTGCCAACCTTTCAACCTTGGGAGAGATGCCCGTGGCCCATGGGCCACTGTTTGTAGTCTACAGATAGCATGTGGAACTGTATTGCTTTTATAGGGTTATTAATAGAAATTTAGCAAGGGAGCATAGCCATGGGTGAAAAACTGAAGCTAGGTGGAGACCCAGAAAGTTTAGTTGACACTAGAGTGGTATGAATTAGCCCATGTAATTAATAAAGGACCAAAGAAGAGATTACATTTCTAGGATTCAACTGTGAGCTCCTTTTCAGCTGCATACTGGGGGCTGGTACATATTTCACTGTTTTCAGCTGCAGCACAGACATGCTTGACCCTTGGCTTTGAATTGGTGTGAACCTTTTAAGACCCTATCCTGTATGTACTGAAGAGAGTACAACCATGGGAGAGGAATTTTTTCCTTTTTTTTCTTTTTTTTTTTCATGCTAGATAAATCAGCATTACAGGATGGCCTGAATTACTGATTGAAACACATGGGCAGTTTGAACTGAGCTGTCCGAATCTGCAGATATGTCACACCTGGCTAATGAAGTAGAGTTACAAATGGTGTGTAGCACTGCTGCTCTTTTTTCACCCCGGAGAAAGTATATTTTTATTAGCACTGCTTTTTAGAAGGACTTGTATTGAATTTTACCAGAAAACTCACAGGAAGTTTGTAGATGGGCAAAATATTACTTGGCTGCATTTTTCTGGTGTGCCATGAAACAGCTAAAAGAGAGTGAATGACCCTCAGATCTCGCTTGTTACCACAGTCACTCTCTGCATGGAAGCCCAGCTGCTGAGCCCCACTCCCGTTTGTCCAAGAGCAGATGTGAAAGGCTGTAGGGAGAGGCCCCGCCAGCCGGCCGGGCTGGCAGTCAAAGGGCCAAGCTGGGACTGTTAGCTGCTGAGGAGCTCATGGTTTCAAGCAATGCCACCAGCCTAGTTAGGATAAAAACGTGGCCCTCCCATACAAGCTGCTGTAATATATCCTCCCACTTTAGGTATTTCCACACTGCACTGAGGGGAAAAATAGCCCAGATGGATCTAGCACAGTGCTACAGCATGAGAGGATATAACTTCTCATTTCAGACTTGCTCCCACTCCCCTGCAGGAGGAGGAGGTAAATGGAGATGACACCCTTTAAATGATGGCACTGAACCAAACAATGAAACTGTACTGCATTTTTGTCCCTGTAAAAGCAGAAAGTGAGGGAGCTAACTTGTTACAGAACTTAACGTATATTTTGTGCTTTAGAAAATGAGGATTTTATCACAGACTCTGAAGCTAAAACTGTTTGAAGAAGATACAGTGTTTTTTTCACTGGAGTAAAGACAGGTCTGGAAAGAGAGATTGCTATCAATCAGACCTAATCCCCCCCAACTGTACTTTGGGTCTACTTCCCCCTGTGAATGAGCTGTCAGCCATGAAAGATACTTTCACTTCTACTGCAGAACTAATAATTTTCTCACAAAAAATGCAAGATGAAATTTGTTCTGTGGTGTGGGAGAAAAAGCAGCAGAGATCCAAAGTGTGTGACAATGTCTGGGGTTCTCTGTAATAGCAAAGAAGTTGATGTGAAATGCCCAGGTGACAGGAGGAAGTTGGCCACATGAAGCACAGTACCTTGGTAGTCCCTGCCAATCTAATTGGAGCAGAAAAATCATTGCCAGCTTCCAAACAGGAGGCTAACAACCCCAAATACTAGCAAGACACCCTGGAGCTTTCATCTTATTACGAGCCAGCGGTGGTTAGTAGCTGTTTCCAAGGAAGGCAAAAATGCCCCAGAGGCAAAGCTGCACAGTGGATGGGTAGAGGAGCAGCCTACTGCAGCCTTTGCAGAATAAGTTATCTGGTATGTTCATGGCAAACAGATCTTTACTCAATTCTGTTTTCTGACTTTTGGCCCATCAACTGTAAATCGAGTCAAGTACACTGTGATTGCTATCTTTATAATTTGGCTGACTAAAATGAAAAAGATGGTTGTGCTGAAGTTTTAGCACATAAATATTCCTTTCCTTTGGGAATAACTGAAATTGCTTTACTTCATACTTACCAGATGTGTCAGTCATACGTTGACAGGATGCTTCTGAGCACAGATGCACAAACTGATGGCTGTGCCTTCCAGACTGAAGTGATCATTTAAGAGACTTAATTACCTAATAATTTTTTTCTGGCTAGGGGATATGAATGAATTTTCCTTGAGAAAGCAAGAATACAACCCTGATAGATAACTGTAGAAAATGAGACAGATTTGGTAATTGCATGGGTTCTGCCAAGACTGCAGGATAGAGAGTCCCATTACTGTGTATGTTACTTTCCACAGAACAACAGAACTGTTGAGGTTGGAAGGGACATCTGGAAGTCATCTTGTCCAAACCCCTGCTCAAGCAGGACCACCTAGAGTTGGTTGCCCAGGACCTGGTCTAGATGGCTTTTCTTGACTTAAAGAGGAGTTGAAAATTTCCAAATTTAAAGACAGGTCTTGCACAGGCTACTTGTTACGCAGAATAATTGTAGCCCAAATGGAAGTAGTTCCATAACCTGCAGGAGATGTACCAAGAGCTCTCTACTCCCCGTGTCAGTCTCTGTCTTTGTGGCACTCTGCAAAACTACATGTGTAAACACGCACAGAATATTTTCTGAAATACTATTTTAACTGAAAAGACAGCATGTGGGTAGAACACTTTCAAAGGCTAAATCCACCTTAATCAGTGGACTGAATGCAGATTAAACCAAAAACCAAATTGTTCCCTGTGCATAAGTATCTGAAATCCATGAAGTGACAGGTCCTCATAGTCAGCCAGTTGCATCTAAATGAAAAATATCCTATGTCCTAGTCAAGTAATGTGCATAAATGTCTGGATTTATTTTTTGAGATGATATATTTGGTAATGTATGAATCAATGCTACTCTAAGCAGAGCTTGAAATAACTTGGAATTAAGCTGAACAGAATAAATAGGACAACTGTTTTAGTCAGACTTCTGCAACATGTTAATCTTAGACCCAACTGCCTTATTTGCTAATAGAAATATATATTAAAAATATGTATTATTTGAAATAAAGTGTTTCACGTTGCAGTTGACAGTTCCCATGTCCTTACAAGAAGCAAAGAATACTTCTACAGCTTCTGCCTCTGATCTCACAAAGAAATGGAATATCTTGCTTTTGCAAATTTGATCCCAATAGAGTAAGTGGTTACTTTGCTCTGCGTGGATCAAACACATGCGCTAATCCCCTGCAGGATCAGAGCTTTGGCTAAAGGAAGATGTTATCTGCTGAGGCGAGTATCAGTACTTAACGATAACAGATATGCCCTGCCACACTTTGGCTGCAATTCGTGTTTTTGTAGGATTGCAGGAGCAGGCCAGCTACAGAGAAAATAGTATCATGGATTCGCAGCTTCCCAGCGAGTGGGAGTGTTTTAGTTGCTGGCATTACCTTTGGCAAACCTCGAGAGGGCAGTAGATGCCTGAAGCCTCTGGCCTGATTGTGGTTCCAGTGATGCTAGTTACTGGTGTAATTAAGCATCCCGGATTATTCCTCTTTTACACCCGTATAAGTGTGGGCCCAGTCAATGTAGAATTTGAGTTAAATTCACCTTCACTTAGAAGAACACAGCATTATTTTCTTTCTTTCTTCTTTTCAGTTTAAACTTTTATGATAAAAATGACAACCCTCTAAACAACCTCTCATAAGCATTTTTGATGTTTTAAGAAATAATTTAGAAAGAAGAGCTACAAAAACATATTTGAAATATTTTAATGGAATAAGCTGAAACTCCCCAAAGTTTAACAAAGAATCTTTTAAAAAGCTGAACTTGTAAGATAAAATGTTCACAAACACACACAAGAGAGGTAATTCAGCAGAAAAATCATCTTTTGATCCTCATCTTCTAAAAAGACTAAAAAATAAGCAGAAACTAAATGCATAGCACTGATTTGCATGCATATTTTTTATTTTTCTTCTGTAGAAAAGGAAAAGCAGGGTGTGATTGACAAAAGGAAATGAGATGTGTCTCTGTGGCTGGACAAAGGCTTGCCCGAAATGTTCACCCAGCTGGAACTAATGTAAGAAGACAATTATCTTGGACATGTAAAATGTCCAGAAGAAAACTTGCTAAATTAGGATTTTTAGTGTTGAATGAACGCTTTTGATAATTCCAGGTTCATTTACTAATTGGGAGAAAACCCCCATAGAATATACAAGGAATTATTAGTTCAGAGAACAAGAGGATGATCGCACCTAATCACTGTCCTAGGTGTTGTACAAATGAGTTCAGGTGCTCTGCAGAATACTCAGCTGGGCGCTGTCCCATGACATGAAAGAACGAAAATGGGCAAACCTGAGTGAGGAGGTCCAATGTGTCAGGAAAGAGAAGCAAATGATCTCGGAAGGCTGGAGCAGCCACAAGTGTCTTTGCAGCTGAGTAACAGTACTTGTGACTTGTAGGCACGGTGAAAGAAGTTTTTACAATAATAAAATTGGTGTCTTTGGTGCATGGACTCACTGAGGGCTGTATATCATATTCACTGTTCCCCCCATGTCCACGCAGCAAGTAATTTCATTACAGAAAGTAATCAGATTGGTCAGGGCTGATCTGCCCTTTGTAAATCCACTCTTTTCCTCACTGCCTTCTTGTTCTTCATTTGTTTGGAAATGGGTCCTGAGGAGACGTGCTGCATGGTCTTTCTAGGGACTGAGTTGAAGCTGCCAGCATTTAATTCCTCAGATCTTTCTCCGCACTCTTTTTAAAGATGACTATAATATTTAGTCCCTTTCCATGGACCTTCCTGAATCATCATGTTTGGAGGATCATGTGCCTTCACAATCACATCACCCAGCTTTTTCACTATCCTTCCATGGGTCTCATCTACCCCTCTAGATATGAATACACCCAGTTTCCTCTAAATAGTCCTTAACTCCCCTACTTTTGCGTTTCCTCCTTTCTCAAACTGTGCAGGTGTGTATCAAGGTATGGGAACTTCTTGAAGACTGAGGCAGAAAAAACCTTTGAGTATTTCAGCCTTCACTATATCGTCTGCCACCAGGTTGTCTCCCCCATTCAGCAACAGCTTCACATTTCCTTTGAACCTCATTGGGCTACTAGCATGCTTACAGAATTCTTTTCCTTTTACCCTTCATGCCTCTCAGCAGCTTGAGCTCCAGCTGGGCTCTGTCTTTCCTGATACCATCCCTAATTGCCTAAGCAATGCTTTTATACTCCTCCTTTGTTGCCTGCCCTTGTTTCCGCTTCTTGTATGTTTTCTTTTTTGCATTTTAATTCACTAACAGCTCCTTGCTTTGCCAATTGGGCCTTCTGCCGAAACTTCTGGCTGTATTTAATTATCCTTTAATTAGAATTAAATGGTATTTTGTTAGCACATCTATGTTTTTATTATCTTTAGACTAAGTTCTGTTGTTAGCCAACTGGCAGATCTTGCAACCCATTCTTTATGACAATCCTGCCCTTCAGAAACCACTTTAAGTCTGAATGATTCCCCTCTGTTTCTTCTTTCAATAATTTGGAGTATTGCTTTAACACAATGCAGATGTAGTTAAGATGACACTCACTTGTAACCTTTGCAAGAAGCAAGTGTAGCTCAGGTCCAGCTGACCTATCTTTATTCAGATCTAATATCTTTATTCAGTACTAATGCATACTTGTAATATTTCTAAGTCTGCAATATCATACACCATAGAATGTGTTTATTGCACATGTATATTGGATAAGGGCATGACTTTTGGTGGACTCAGCTTCTGATAAAACAATGATTTTCTTTTTGAACGCAATACTTGAGGTACACTAATTGGGAAAAGGAAGTCTCTGTTCCACAAATCTCAGAGTGCCTATTGTCAGCTGGGAAGGCTCAGGCCACAAGAACGTCATTTTGATAGGAGGTTTTATACACGTGAGGACTTTAGAGACCTTGTGAGGTTCTTCCCACGACAAACAGTGTTGAAGATTTTTTTGGTGGGGAAAAGGAGGCACTGAAAGTCAACATGCTGAGTAGTGTAAAGGCACGACTTGTTCCATACTGTAAGAGTAATGGAGAGAGTGGGCTCAGCAGTGAAAAAATGATACAGTTTTGACTGAAGGAAAATTGATATGAGCAAGGTTATAGTGGTAACTTGTGATCACTGAATGAATTTTCAGACTCATTACTAATAGTAAGAATATGTTGACTCTGTTCTGGGGTAACGGGAAATAGATTGGAAAGTTGCTTGTTTGGTTGGTTTTTTTTTTTAAGGGATCATTCAAAACAGATAAAATAATGTACCAACAAAAATAAAATAATCAAACCAGGCAATATAAAAGTACCTTCTACTACAGCATCATCCAGTAATGACTTAGGTGAGGGCAGGATTTTATTTCAGTTCCCAAGCAGCTATTGTATGCAAAAGTAAAACTGCAGAAGTTGCTGCAGCCATGAAGCAGCAGTTCTCACCGTGCAATTGAATTAGTTGATTTCATGAATGGTGGCTGCAGGTGTAGAGGCTCAGGCTTGACTTACAGCATGAAACAGCTGTGGACAACCAACAGAGCTATGGGAACAGGCAGTAAGTGCTTTGTATAATACCTTATTTCTGCTTATTGTATTGCATCAAGAGCTCAGTTTGAAATCAGGTTGTTTATATATTCTTCTCCCCTAGAAAAGCTTCATTTGCCAGAGAAGGGAAGCCTTCTGCAAGCTTGTGGTGAATGGAAATTTCAAGACAATTGCAAGAATTCTTCTGCATCAAGTAAGGGCAATTTCAATGACAGACAAGTGGAGATTTAGGGTGTTTTTAATAAAAAAAGAAAAAAAGGGTTTGTGAATTTTAGAAAACCTGCCATTTTCTACTAGTCCACCTGCTAGCTCGAGTGGGCTGTGAGGCTATCCAAGGATTTTGCTCACCAGCATGTTGCAAATACAGATTTGTGGATACTGCCAACTACACCAATTTGTCATGAATATGATTTGTTACATGGCTTTGATTATCAATTTAAGATTTATTAATATTTTTTAGATAGATCACAGTATTAGGTTGTATAATTCTTAACAACACTTAAGTATCAGCCAATTTAAATCAACTATTTGATGAAATTCATTATAGTCAACACAGCAATATAGTTAAAGATTTGAGGATGGCATGGTTTGCTCAATTTACTTACATGGAAGACCTACACAAAGGGAAATTCAGTTAAACTCAATTTACAATGATTCACAGAGGGGTCATGCATGCAAAGGATAAGAAGGACCCTCCTGTTGAGTCATGAGGTTTAGAATAGGCGCCCTTGCAATCTAAATTACTTTCAGACAGTAGTCTAGGTGCTGCTAGGTCCAATCTTAGTCTCAGACTTTGTCAATGGTTTATGTGAATAGGGATAATATATATTACACACACCCACACTAAAGTTGCCCTGTGATTAAAATTTCTCATTTCATGAATTACTCACTTTTATGTGCTGGTATTCATCAATGGACAGTCTGTCAACCTTGCAAAGTCAGGCCTTTGAGTCCCCATGAAACTGGTAGGCAATCCTTCAATTCTTGCAAAATCTACCTTGAGAAGTGTCCCAGCTCAGGGGGAGATACTGCGTCACGGTGCTGGTTTTGGCTGAGAAAGGGTTAATTCTCTTCACTGTAGTGCCTGTAGTAGCCAAGGACCTTTCCAGCTTCCCACGCTCTGCCATGTTGGTGGGGGGCGGGGTGGGGCCACGGCTGGGGCAGCTGACCCCAACTGGCCAATGGGATGTTCATTCCATACCATGTGACGCCGTGACCAGTACATTAACTGGGGCAGTTGGTGTGTGGAGGGGGTGGTAGTTGCGGTGTTGGGTCAGGGGGTGGTAGTTGCGGTGTTGGGTCAGGGGGTGGTAGTTGCGGTGTTGGGTCAGGGGGTGGTAGTTGCGGTGTTGGGTCAGGGGGTGGTAGTTGCGGTGTTGGGTCAGGGGGTGGTGAATGGCTGTGTCATGTGTGGTTTGTTTTTGTGGTTCATTCCCCTTCCCCCCCCTCCCTGCCCCGGGTTTTGCACCTCTCATTGTTTTCCTTTCCATTGCATTTTTGTTGTTGTTTTATTTTAATTATTAAACTGTTCTTATCTCAACCCTTCTGATTTTCTTCCCCATCCCACCAGTGGGGGAGTGAACAAGTGGCTGTGTGGGGCTGAGTCACTAGCTAAACCACAACAGTCATACAGCCCACTGCAGTCCCAGAGAGCTCAGAAGGTCTCCCTCTTGGATCACTATTTACAGGATCTTGAGGTGATTTGCTTTGGTCAATATTTTACATTCTGGCCAGAATTTGTGCTCAGTCATTCTGGTGCACAATTCAGGGAGCAGATGGCCCAGGTGTAGACAGAGACTGCCTGATGCCTGGGTCATTATGAGCAAGATAACAACACAGCAGGGCTTTTCCTGGGATCTCAGAGAGGCCTGGGGGGCTGCACCACCACACAGCATCAGGCTATGGTCAGTGCAACCAGCTTGCTGTGGTCACACTTGCTGCGTTTGGTTTCCCAGCTTGGGGTTTTGTGCACCAGCATCCCTGTGTGCAGCCCCCTTCTGAGATACCAGCCCTCCAGCTGCTGTTCTCCAGCCTTTGCCCCCTTGATTGTCCTCCAGCCCTGTCCTCAGGCTGGCTGGTGCTGCCTGGGCTCACTGTACCTACTGCCTGCCCTCCTCCCTTGTGTGAGGGAGGCACAGGCATGGCTGCTCCAGCTTCAGTTTCAGGTGGAAGAAGCATTTGTTGGGGCATCCAGGCAAAAACAGAGGTATTTGGCTTCCTCAGTCTCTCACAAAATGCAGGAAAACCCAGTCCCACAGCACGCCCTGTGGTGGACACCTCTGGTGCGCGCCTGTTCCTGCCCCTGCTGTGAGGCCTAGTCTGGGGCTCTGCTGTGGGTACTGCAAACATAAAAACGGCCTCCCTGTTGGAAAGCTATTGTGGTGCCATGCCAGGGACTAAACACCAGGTCCGCTCTTTACTCTAGGAGGACATCTCCAGATAGAGGGTTCCTTGCTGGTGAGGTGCTGGCGCAGCTATTTTCTCCCTAGAATGCTGTCACCAAACAGTCTGTCTGGGCTTCGGGTGCCACATGCATGGTGACATAATGAACATCAAATGCATGAGGAAATGTGGGATGACTATACATTTCTGGTGAATCCAGACTCCACTAAATGTACTGGCAGGACCTGAGAGAAGGTTATTTTAAAGCTGCCCTGTGACTTTACAGTGAGGGGGAGATTAGAAAGCATGTCTGCAAGGTCTGTGTACGGTGCCACCTTACGCCAATGGTGCCATTACTCACCTGAGCACCAGGCAGAACCTGGCTTTGCTCTTCACGGTGAATTTTTTATTACAGAGCTCAGGAAAGAGCGCCCGACTTGTGATTTGCTGGAAATAAGGGCAGTGTTGGACGTTATCCTATAACCCAAGAAGGAATGAAGTAATTTGGAAAGAATTTTATGCTTTCTGAAGTACTGATAGTTTAACTTCTTTGTAGTTTTTGTACTACTGTAAAATACCTCACAACTGTGGCCTGAAGCAGTACAGCAGATTTCTGTACAGCATTGCTCTTCCTTCAGTGTGGTTCCCTTATTCAGCATGACTGCATCCTCAAATGGGATTAAGTGACAGCGTGTTTGAAGTGCAATGCTGATTAAAATCAAAACCATCTATTTCCTTGTGTATTGAGTATACGGCTTTGAGAACACAGCCTGACCTGACTTTTCTTTAAATTAAATAAAAAGCAGTGTCATCCAGTGGAGATCTGAATTGCCATTATCTAGGGTTTTCACCAGTCATAAATGACAGGAATTAAGATGCTTTTGAAATAAATTGGACAAAACACATAAAAAACAAATAAAAGCATCTAGGATTACAGACCTCTTGCCTGTCTAGAGCTGCTGCTTTAAGCAGGCTATGAGCTGGAAATAGACATGGTAAAAAAAAAAAATAGAGGTGAACGATGTTATGTTGTCTCCAGATTCTTTCATGGTAGAAGACAGAAGTAACTGAAAACCCACGAGGTCTCAGATACAGGTGGGTCAGGCTCTTTGATTACCTTTCTTCCTTCCAGCAGTTCAAGTGGTTGGGGCCACATGGCCTATGCAGTGATGCATTATTCCCTTTGCTTTTCCAGGTGTGTGAGCACCAGAGGCAGATGCACCTGAAAAGCCCTTGGAGAGGATGCTGGCTTTGTTGGGCTGCACTGTGCAGGTAAATTTTCAGCAGAATTCTGCAAATTTGTATTGGGCAAAGCAGGCAGCAGACTTGTTTTTGTGATCTGACAAGATGTGAAACTGTTTTTTCCAGGAAGAGCTGGAAAATGTTTATGTGAGTTTGAGTTCTTATTTCCTAATAGGCCAAAACCTTTTATTTTGAGAACTCTGGCTTGTAGATGCTGAATATCTTAGTAGATTGGCATTGTAGTCTCTGGGCCTATTTTAGGTATTTATTTATTGTGGTGGCATAGAGCTTTACTGAAACGGTTGAAGGACTACAGCCCTGTGCTATAGGATTTGTTTGTTGGTTGTGTAGTCACAAGTTGGTCGGAAGTATTTTGGGAGAAAGTGTTAGTGAACGTTCTTCATAAGAGGAGAAACTTTATTTAAAGTTCCTGATTTAGGGAGCCATACCAATCCTTTAAGACTAGCTGAATAGCCAAGGATCCTACATTGTCATTGGGGGTCTGTTAATGCTCTCATGACCCAGTTTTTGCTTTAGTAAGGAGTAAATGCTAACTTCAGAAGTGGTGTCCTTGTATTGATTGTCTTTTTTTTTAATGAAGTGGGCTTTTCTGTCCACATTAATGTTGTAGAATGTTGTAAAGCACTTTCACACTGGAATAACTGCTCAAGAGATGGATTTTTTTGTTTGTTTGTTTTCTTTGGTTTTACCACTATGAGATGAAACAGTTGAATCTTTAAAATGTGCATGACACATTTATTAAATAAATTCCTTTACCTGCTTGTATTTATTTTATGTGCTTAAACAAGAGAACACTAGGGCTTACGATGTTGCCCTCTGTTTTGTGTTGGTCTTTTTTTTTTCCCAGTAAATACACATGCTAAAACTTATCACAAACCTTTGTCAAATGTGTCACTGTTATTGCATTGTTATTTTATGTTATAAAAGCTGTTGCAGAATAAAAAAAGAACATCTAAATTTGATTAGGGCAAAAGCTGATAATGTAGAAGGTTAATTTACATTTCATTTTTCCTAGTAGGTTGCGCAAAATGGCAGTAGCCAGTCATTTTTGTTGTGCAGTAATCCTGTGCTTGGACCACAAAAGCCATATGTTTAGGTGAAGCTAAATAAAATCATGAAAGGATAGAGATATTAGGAAAAACTATAGTTGCTTTCTGAGTAGTTTCTACTGTTTTCTGCCTAGCTGAGTTCTCATAGAAACAACTTTTTGCAAGAGACCAAGTGCTAGGTTCTTTGCACTGTTACCATTTTCAAATAAGGAATCCTTTTGAGTTAAATGAAGTTACAGGATAGTGTGATTAGCAAAAGGACTGGGAGACTAGACACCTAAAATAGCAGATTAGGTGCTGTAATGGCTCAGTACTTTTGTATTTGCTGTTCTGTTTTGACTTGCAAATGCCACTGAGTTACAGTGCTTTGAGGATTTCTGTCTTGTCACCAAATGACACCCTACTTTCAGGTTAGGACAGAGTTATAATCTCGTCTCTAAATAATGATAAGGGAAGGAAAATATTTCAAAGTCTTTCTTCAGACCACTGAATGTCTGCCAGTAAAAGCCATCAGGAAACTAACTTCTCAAGGGTATGCTGGGTTCTTTTGCAGTCAGTGGAAGGTAAGAGTGGATGTTACCTTTGGTGAGGCCTTTGGGTTTCAGTAGTTTTAGCATGCACCAGGCAGGAGCCTCTATTAATGACTGCAGTCCACACACTGTAACAACTTAAGGTGAGCAGTCTCATGGCACAATCAGAAAAAATATATGTGAATAACTGAGATTCTTAGTCTGAAATGGCATAAATAGGTCTCACCACATAAAGTTTCTTAAGAAAGATTACCTCACCTATAAATATAATGTAGGTGTATAAACCTGTGATTTGTCTTATTCACATTACACAGTATTTTTGATGGTGACTTCTCAGACTGAATCTTTATTAACTATTTAATAGGAAACTTTTATGAACCACCTTGAATGTGTGTTCCTCTGATCTTCTCTGTTAGCAATGATTTGTGCCTAATTTATTCAGAGACTATTAACTGCGTATACTAAGCTGAGAGAATATGTCATAGACAGTTTTCCATTAAGTTATGAAAGAAAAAAATTGTGAAAGCTACTGTAAATGAAAGCTAAAAAATCAAGGTGGGAGCTATACAGCTAGGTTGTCTTTCATAGTGCTTTGTGAATGATAGTAGATGACTCACATGAATACAAAAATAATATTATCACAATTATAGTTTTCAACAGGTATGCTTCTACCATATTTTTTCCTAGGGTATTAAAAAAGATTGTAAAACAGACAGTAATACTTTTCTTTTTGATGACATGGTAACTCAGTTATTGTATTAGTATTAGCAAATTTAATGATCTTCATACTAGGAGAGGAACAAGCTCAAATAAATGGCCTGTTCAGATGAACTAGCTCCAAAGGTTTGTAATGTATTTGCATGAAGAAAGTTTTTTAAAAGCTTTCTGGAAAAAGATACTCTTGGTAATAGGTGTGATGCTAAAAACAGACAACAAAAAGACAGTGACTTAAAGAGCAAGATCTTGTGCCTGCTGACACTAGCAGGAAATGTACTGACCCAAATCCTCTTATATTACTCAGAGATTGAAGACTGAATTTGTCTTTAGCTTTCTTGAGTAGCTGACCACTTCAGGAATATAAGAGAACTAACTGTAGTTGCTTACCCTTACACCTTTAGACAATGAGTCTAAAGAATGTAGTAGCTACTTGTGGTGTTAAGAGTATGCTTTCAACTGCTGCAGTCAACAGTCTTGCTGTATGTCTGCTCAGACCGCCTCTGGCAGCTCATGAGCATTTATCCTCTTTCAAAACCTGTGTTTTAGACTCTCTGAGGGCATCCTATTAACTACTAAGGGTAAGAGACAGTACATCTTTCATCTTCTATCCATTTAAAATACATGGGGGGGCCTGCAGCAAATAACTAAATGTGATAAGAACCTTCAAGCAATCTGCTTATGTAGAGGAGCTGTGAAGAAGAGGTAGCCTGTCAAATAAAGAGAGCTTTGAATAATAATAATAATAGCAGGTTTCTTTGGGCTTTTTATTTTTTGGAAACACACTAAGAGATCTACTTAGAAAAGTAGTGAAGTGCTGTAAATCCTACTGGATTTGGGAGGTCGAGGGTTTGTCAACAGCCAGCACAGCTTACTCAGGGTGAAAAGCTATTGGTACATCAAGTCATATATCTGAAGTGAGGAAGCCTGAAGATGCAAAATCAGTAGATGTAGGTTCTACTTCCTATTTCAAATAGTTGTTCCACTGTTTCTTCTTGGACTGTGGATGTTATTAATGCTGTTTGCCAATTGATATGCTGTCAGCTTCTTGTACATGTAAAAAAAAAAAATCTGTAAGTGCATACTGCCTCCTTATGCTGATGTGATCTTATGTTGAATTTCAATATTTCACATGTCACTAAAGAACACAGCTGGCAAAATTAAAATGCAAAAACGTATTTAGCTTTGTGGTCGCTACAATGTGCATCGTAGCTGTGTTTGAAATATATTGCTCCTAAACTGGTTGATCTGTAATTACATCTGACCTAATGTACCCTAAACCCTACCCTGCTGTGGATATTGTTGTTACGTAGCACCACAGAAAGTCACAGAAAGCTGCAGCTCAGATTGCCGTGAGCCTGGATCTCCTATACTAATCTGCTGCTATATATCAAGCCCTTTCATTTTATTCCTTTTGCCACTAAGAATTCCAATAGTCTATTAAACCAAGTAGAACCAGTGCAGAATCTTGTTGCTGCTGTTGCTGAAGAGGTATCCTGTTACCATTTTTCTTTTTCTGCAGTTAGTGGCCCATCTCAACAAAGGCTGAACCCTGATTGTAGCTATGTGCCATAGCCTGTCTAATAGCTAATGACAAGTACAGACACTGATGTCTTTTGAAGTTGGACAGTGATAAGCAACAACTACTCCTTTCGTTGTTAAAGACAGGATATATTTTAATTTATCCCAGAGTTCTTGGTTGAAAACTTACCTGAGAGTCAGTGCAAGAATACTTTGCCAAGACTATTTGGCTTTTCCACTTGGTAAAGTTGGAATTTATCATATGAAGAGAAGGTTTTGATGAACCAGAGAAACTGGTAAAATGAGAGACCTGGTAAGAGATTTAGTCAAGTGTAAATCTGTGCACTGACAGAAGGCAGTGTTCAAAGCAGTGTCAAACCTCTCTCTGACTATAATATAGAGATGCAGTTTTGAGGAGTTGGTGGTCTTGGTATGTGTCTTGAACAACTTGATAATTATGAATGATCTTTAATTTTTCAGCAGCTCTGTCAGCTTTAGCTTCTACTGAGAACTAATTAACAGTATCCTCCAGGTCCTTTACCTGCATTATTCTGTTTTTCAGATAATGCCTGGAGCTTAAGCTCCTAAAAAGCAGGAACATTGACAGAGCTGCAAGTGTTAGTGTTGTTGTTTAACCCAGCAGGTAGCTAAACACCACGCAGCCATTTACTCACTCCCCCCTGCCCCGGTGGGATGGGGGAGGGAATTGGGGGGGCGTGGAAGTAAAAGTTTTGTGTTGGAAAAAAAGACAGTTTAATAAGACAGAAAAGGAAGGGAAAATAACAATGATGATAAAGGAATATACAAAATAAGTGACGCATAATGCAATTGCTCACCACCTGCTGACCGATGCGCAGCCAGTTCCTGAGCAGTAATTGCTGCCCCCCGGCCAACTCTCCCCAGCTTGTATACTGAGCATGACATCATACGGTATGGAATATCCCTTTG
The DNA here is from genome assembly GCF_963921805.1 of Phalacrocorax carbo. Lineage (NCBI taxonomy): Eukaryota > Metazoa > Chordata > Aves > Suliformes > Phalacrocoracidae > Phalacrocorax > Phalacrocorax carbo. The sequence goes on along the minus strand of NC_087521.1, from coordinate 11,959,282 downwards.
GCCAGTTTGGGTCAGCTGTCCTGGCTGTGCCCCATCCCAGCTTCTTGCTGGCAGGGCATGAGACAAAAGGGTCTGGGATGAAAGGCACTTTATTAGCTATGGAGTTTGAAAACTGAGTAAGTGGGCAGAAAACAGGGGTTGGCTTACAATGTCTTGAATGTTAGAATTTTTCTGACCTGTTAAAACTTCCAAACTGCTGCTACTCTTTACAGTCCAGGGCTCTAAGGATCATTAAGATGCCAAAAAGGACCATTGTTTTAATGTGTTTATATACCCTGACTTGCCATTGCTCTGCAGCTCTCGAGTTTGGTGATAGAAATGTGAGTCCAGGCAATAGCCCAAATTAGGGATAGACTTAGCATGTGGGGTATATGGGGTAATTGTCCCCATATGGCACTGATGGAAGCATAGAAGATTCTTAGGACACAGAAACTTCTCAGACTTCTGCTTTGCTCATCCAGTGTACAGCCCGTGGTTAGCACTGCTGAACTTTTTCAGTCTTGTACTTAGAGCAAACCTCCCAGAGAACAGGCTGAAATGTTGTGTTAAGCCTCTGATGTTCCAACTGCAAATCTGGACTTTAGTGGTTAGGGAAATTCTTGTCCCTCCTGCACTCCCTCCCACCCTCTTTTTCTGTTTCAAAGCTTTTGGGGAGTTTTATCCTAGCTGAAATCTTTTTCATGCAAGATTTAAACAGCCCTTGCCCCTCAAATTTTCAGCTGTATTGACTTTTTTAACACCCAGTGTGGATGTTTCCTCTCACAGTATCTTCGTGGCACAACTTACTCATTAATGAATTCCATAGTGCAATACAATCTGCACATACAACCATATTATAAGATCCATCTGAGGCTGAGAAAGCGAGATGAGAAAGCTTAGAGCTCTAATTGATTAGGGAAGGGATTATCTCCCTTCTTTAAGTGGAGGCAAACAACTGGTGTTTGCTTTATTAAAAAAGCTGTTGTTTGGTGATGTTGATATCCTCTGCAAAGGAAGTCTGCTTCCTTGTCTTGCAAACTGATGAACGCATACAGGGAATAGTTCCTGCTTCTATTTCTTCAGGTGATACTTCTTGATCTCGTGTTGGCTGTGCTTTGAAAAAGGCCTTCAACCCCCACATTGAATCAAATCTAGCTTCAGTAATAAACTGAGCTAGAAAATATTCTTGAAATTAATATTGTGTAGGACGAGATTGTCCATGATGAATTCCTGTGTTACAGTCCCTCTCATTCTGCATGCCTTTAAAAGGATCTGAGGGTGGATCTGATGCCTTCTAACTAATGAACAGAAAAGTGCACGTTTTCCTTTCCAAAAGGTTAGCAACTGTATCCTGATATCCAGTTAAGCATAGTCTGATTTTTTTTGTGTGATGCTATTTAGTTTGCTCTCTGTTTTCAGGGATATGTAGTTTGTTCTTGTCAAAATGATAGACTTCTCCTGAGCTGTTGGTTTTTTTGTCATTTCATTAAAATCTTCTGTTTGATATTTTATCATAAGTTTTTACAACAGAACTTCCAGACAGAACAATTTAAGCCACTGGAAAGGTGCATCTTGATTCTGCATTAAGTGGGTAGTAAGGAAAACATAGGCCTACATACACAGCCTGTGCTGACGACAGTATTGCTGTATCTTCATTACAACCTGTATGTGAACTTAAGTGGGTTTGGGTGTCATTCTGCATGCTCCTGATTGCAGTGTATGTCCCATTTGGCATCTGCTAGTGAGTGTCTGGAAAGGGGCACAGGTTTTAATTTCAAATAATATTGATTCAAGTTTATGTTGGAAACTTTCAACAGCTTAACTGGATTGTCCTCAGCATTTGCTCCATTCAGGAGAACATTCCACTTTCCACAGAGACTCTTAAATCCTGGGTGCTTCACCAGGACAACTGTCAGGAAGAAGCTCCAATTCCTTCTCTACCTTAGGCACAAAGTGGTGTGGAGGCAACTGGATACTAACACAAGCTGATTCCCCAACTTATAAATGAGCATGTAAATTCAAGTAGTTTTACTAGGAACAGGTTCTGACGGGTGTTCTTGGATATTCTTGGCCTGTGAGTTTTCTATATGCACAAATCCTTTTAATCAATCTTAACTGGAAGAGCTCTGAAATAGAAACTTCAGCTAGGCATCCAACCTTATAACCAACCTCATATCCTTCTATGACAAGGTGACCCGCCTAGTGGATGTTATCTACCTGGGCTTTAGCAAAACCTTTGACACTGTCTCCCACAGCATCCTCCTAGAGAAGCTGGTGGCTTATGGCTTGGATGGGTGTACCCTTTGCTGGTTAAAAAACCGGCTGGATGGCCGAGCCCAGAGGGTTGTGGTGAACAGACAGTTGGCAGCCGGTCACAAGTGGTGTTCCCCAGGGCTCGGTTTTGGGGCCAGTCTTTTTTAATATCTTTATCAATGATCTGGATGAGGGGATCGAATGCGCCCTCAGTAAGTTTGCAGATAACACCAAATTGGGTGAGAGTGTCATTCTGCTCGAGGGTAGGAAGGTTTTGCAGAGGGGTCTGGACAGGCTGGATCGATGGGCTGAGGCAAATTTTATGAGGTTTAACAAGGCTTAGTCCTGGGCCTTGCAATTAAGTCACAACAACCCCGTGCAACACTACAGGTTGGGGAAGAGTGGCTGGAGAGCTGCCTGACAGGGAAGGACCAGGGGGTGCTGGTTGACAGGCAGCTGAACATGAGCCAGCAGTGTGCCCTGGTGGCCAAGAAGGACAACAGCATCCTGGCTTGTATCAGCAATAGCGTGGCCAGCAGGAGCAGGGAAGTGATCGTGCCCCTGTACTCGGCACTGGTGAGGCTGCACCTTGAATATTGTGTTCAGTTTTGGGCCCCTCAGTACAAGAAGGACTTTGAGTTGCTGGAGCATGTCCTTAGACCCACAGTAACTAAGGTCGCCTTCTCACTTTTTTTGGAGAAAGGACTGAATTCTACCACTGCTTGAAATGGTGCTGTCTAGAGTATATCCACTGTAGTTAGGGATGTATCTCAAATGATGTCACAGTATTGATTAAAAACTGACTAGAGGTATAGAGTTAGCTTCTCTGTTTTCTAAATAGCTTGTGCCTAGGCCACAAATAGTGCTGTGGCCCAGCCAATTTAGTTCTTCCAGATGCTAGTAGTAGGTTTTGTGATAATAATTTAGCCATATCAGGCCTCAGGTTTTAAACTTATTCTAGGTGTTTTTAAAATATTTTTTTTCTGTATTGGTAAAACTGTTTTAGGAAACTTTTGATCTGCCTGCAGTTTGGTTTATGATCAGGTGACCACTGTCCCAACTGCAGTGTGTGTGTTGCCTACTGAGTGCTTTTGGGCTTGTTTCAGTGAACTGTCTCACTGGTTTAGTTATACAATGATTATTTAGACTTCTCCATGTGTAAAATGATGTTTTAAACTGTCTCATAGTGTGACACTGGACATGTGAAATTTTCAAACTCTTCTTAGGCCCTGAAAATATTGTGTCATACTTGTATAGGCATTTCTGAAAAAAAAAAAAAAATTATAGTTCCAGATAACTCAGTAGCTCTGGAGGGATTTTTGTATGCCTGGAGAGCATAAGCCCTTGAACAGAAAAAGGATAAAATAAAAGAGTTGGCTTCCAGAACACACCAACATAAAAACATTTGTTACAAATACAGCTGTACAACAGAAGACTCGGTAGATGTGAAACAGTTTTTTCAGACATATGGGGTTTTAAGTTACCTCTAAGAGTAACAGATTTTATATGAAGTATCTTTTGAACACAAAATTAATCTTTCCAGAATTTTCCAGAGTGTGGGTGAGAGTCCAGGTTTGTTATTGTACACTATGGGCGAGGATCCTGAACAGGAATGCTATCTTCTAGTGCTAGTTAAAATAATCCTAAGATTACTCCATCTTGTGCTGGGATTCAGCCTGGGCTCTTCCTTTCATTAGCTGTCAGAGATAAGGTGAGGTAAAATGTGTGTTATCACTCACACCAACAAATCCTCCAGGACCACTCACGTTGCTGCTATGTTCCTAAAGACCTGTTGTCCGTCTATTATGCAAGAGTTTCACTATGCTGATAAAATGAAGAGCTGCAATTACTGTGTTCAAATATAGCCCACTTTTCTTAAGCTCACCAGCCTCAACTCTTCCTACCTAGGCTTAGTTCATTTGCTGTTTAACATTTTTATTACTGCTTGGTAACCGCAAAGGGTTTTCAGTGACATGACATAGGAATGGATATCTGTGTGTGACTATGAAATCTTACACCAAATATCAGGCTATGACTTAAAATATTCAAATAAGTTCTGAAACTGCTTATAATAGTAAAATTAACTGATTCATGATAGCAGCTCTGTTGTATAAGGTTTTTGTGAAATTTTCAGTCTAAAGCTTTAGTGAGTGAAGCAGACCTGTTTATTAGCTAATCCTACGAAAAACTGCAAAAAGATAGGGAATATTCATGACAGAGTAAAATTTTCATGTAAATGCAGTATTATGAAACTTCCATTATAAAAATGCATCTAGATCTAGGACAATCTTGTTACAATTAATAACAGTAAATTATTTCTGCCCTTGTAACCCTTGCAGCCTTCAGCTAAGTCCTTGTAAAAGTTTCTGTTTGTTTTTTCCTTCTAGTTGGCTTATGCAGGACAGATTTCTGACCATCTTGGTACCCTGAACCGATCCCCTCATATGGGGAATATGGGAAAACCTCTTTTTTTTCTTAGATGATGGCAGTAAAACAGCATTACCAGACAAGATATCTCTTCTACAGTAGTTGCTCGTGTGCAAGTTCCCACAGGAAAAAAAGGCAGAAATCTTCCCTCTGTGCTGATCAGACTGAGATCTAATAGATTAGGTCTTAAGTTTACTATGTTGACTGAACTGCTTTAATAATGTTCTTTTTCATTCTTTTCCCCCTCTTCCTATCAGCTCTTCTTTGTATTTTTAGAAATGGGAGCATACTTCTAGTCACAAAGTACACAGATGTTTCTAAAGCGTGCTGTTGAATGGAAGCTAGTAGGTTTGACTGAGAGCTAATTACAATGGTTGGGAGAAGGCTCAGCGAAAGGCCCATCACTAGAGAAGTTATTTTGTCAAGTAGATCAGTGTTGTAAGTGATGGTATAGCTCTGTTAATTTTAAACTTATGTATGTTAGAATGAACTGCATTCTGGTAATAGGAAAGATTTTAATTCTCCAGTTAATTTCCTTTTGGCTAACACAATGGCACGTTTTGTCTGGCACTGGTTAAGGACATATTCACAAGGAGTTAAATGGAAACACTATTCTTATTCTTGCAAGAGTTCTGTGATGCTTATAAATATTCCATTGACTTTTATTTCAATAAATTGATATAATGGAGTGGTGTATTAAATTAAATAATCAGAAAAGATACATTGTTTTTCCATCAGTTTTCAATGAATGCACACACAAAGTATTACACAGCTCTCTAAAGAACAAGCCTTGCAGGTATAGTATCCTTGATGTAACTGGTATGGGGTGTTTTGGTGGTTGACTCCTCTTTAGGAGGTTTCTGGACAGACCTTGGTGGACTGATTCAGAAGGTGGAAGACTTCCAGGTGGTGAGGTCAGAGTTAGCATCTCCAGCACCTTCAACTTACATGTAGATGTTGTGTTGTTCATCTTGGGTTTTTAAATCAGTGCTTTCTCATCCACTTCATGAAAGGTGGCCAGCTGACCCTGCTTGTCTGCATGACTGATTTCTCCCTGCCATCCCCATGCCCCCAGTTCCAGTACATCCTGATAAGAAGGAAAATGACTTTTTTATTCTTACCTTCTCTTCTTCTATTAGGATTAGCCATCTCAACATCTTTTGACATGTGGTTACAGTAACTATGTTTACAAAGCAATAATCAGTTTTCATGGTGACCTGCGATCTGTCACTTGAAACACATCTCTGCCTCCAGGTATTTGTTTACCACCGCACAGCTTCACTTAAAAGCAATGACAACCAGGCAGCACTAATTGCATGCGTGTCTGTTTTTCCATTTTGAGATGGAAAATGATATTCTATGTTTTTCACTCACATAACCATGCAAGGTGTAGATGGCTTATTTCTAGCTTAGTAATTCTCAGGAGAGTTATAGATTCTGTTTCCTGCCAGGATAGGAGATGTATGCACTTGGCTATGCAAAGTGATATTAATATTTTTGGGAGCAGTGAGTAGCAAGTGGGAAGTGGAAAAAGTGGAAATAATCTCTGCATGCAGGTTTGACTTCAAAATAGCTTTTAAGTTAGCTGGCACAAGAAGAGAGAAACCTTTTGAACCAGATTGAAGGAAAGGAAGATGGAAGTGTTTCATTTTCCTGTCCATTCATATAAAAATTTTACAACCACATTACCTATATTTTATTTTTAATGGATTTTTATTTACTTTTTAACATAACCCCTCTTTAAGGGTGTTTTTTCAAAGTAGCTGTGAAGTATCAATGCAATATATCTGTATTTATTATTTTTTGGGAAGAAGGGAAGTGCCAGTATGGGACTTGATAGCAGAAGAATCGTCATGGCTGAGAGATTTCATCTAATAGACAGGTGACACCAGGCAAAATAGCAAGCACAAAGACAGCGTGCAGGAGTGCTTAAACTTTGACAGCCACGGGAGGAAAATTTAACAGGAAACACTAAGAAAACTGATGAAGAAATGTGGGTTGTGGTATGTCAAATAAGCTACTTACCCCAACTTAATACAGATGGTGTTGGGATGGAAAAGCAATTGAAGAGTATTGTAAGGCTTACTTGTTGAATGGGTGTATCTTCTGCCTGCCGGCTAGCAGGTTCTTAATCACATTTAAATTGTCACCCATTTATTGCTGAGTTAATACATCCCTTGACAGCAGAAAAGATCATCGGATAAAACTGCTTAAGCAAACTATTCAAGAATGTGCTGAGGTTCTTGGCTTTATAGTGATACCTTTTATTGCTTACACACTCTACTCATTATTTATTATAACTTACAATTTTTATCTGCCTGTGTCATCACCAGGATTCATGATTTCTACTCTAAATATTGAAGTCCTGTGTTGATCCGCATTTAGGTTTCACCATAGATTAGTAAGAAAGCTAATGCTGAAAGCTGCAGCCTCTCAGATAACACATCCAATCTATCCACCATGACCTCCACTGGCTACCTGGGAATTTCTAAATGAAGTACAGGGAGGAGCTGTAAAGGAATTTTTCCTCTTTGGAACTTTTGCTGAAATATTTAGGTTTCTCTCAAGAAAACCTGAAATTATGTATTTAATTGAATGACCGTCTTTAGGGAGGTGCAATATAGTGTTTTAATGACACAAAGTTCCACAGTTTATCGAGACAGTAGTAGCTTGTGTCCCTATGGTCTTTACTAATGCTCCGTGTACTCCCTTGGAGCGATGAGCTTTGTGCTTTGTCACCTGTGGAAAGCCACCTGCTTTGGTGCATTACAGGAAACTGCGCCTGTTTGAGAGGTTTGACCCATGGAAGTGACTGAGGGTACAAAGTACCTGAAAGACAAATATTCCGAGATGTTATGAACCACACATACAGACCTTTTTGAGTGGTCTCCCATTTATTGTAATGACCTCTTGATCAGAGACGCCTATATTACTTCCTTGAGACTCTCTGAACTGGAGTCTGACTCCTGAGCAAAGCAAGGCAACTGATGAAACTTGCTCATCCATGCCTTTTTGATTAGACCAGTTATGACAGAACTCTTCATGGAAAGGGAAGAGGCAAATCACTGAAAAGTTAATTTCTCAGAGCTGCCCAGGCCAATGGAAAACCTTAGCATTGAGTTAGAGATAAAAAACCCCACCCAAACTCCCTTCCCTTTCACCAGTAGTAAAGCAATTTTGTTATAATTTGATGATTTTGCTGTGTGGGGTGTCAACAGACAGAAAAGCCAGACACTAATGTTCTGGCTCATGCTGGATTGGATTGCAATTTAACATTTAAATGGGTTAGTCTGTCTATAAATCTATTTGTGGCTATTTCTGATCTTCCCCTGAGAAAAGCAAGGAAAAGTGATCTATAAATTATGCTGTTACAAACGTCTTTTATTTTCCTGGTTGGTTTTAGGAAAAGAATAAATATATTTGTTTCTTCATTTCCCTTCACTTATGCTTAAAAGAACAGCTTTGGTTTTATCTTTGTTAAACAGAAATGACCTTTCTGTTAGTAACTGGGCTGATAATGTTGTGTAAGCATTTGACAATGACTGTGCAGATTGGGTCAGAAGCAGGTAGGTCTATTCTGTCAAAACACCAGTAGAAATGTAACTGCACATTTGTGTGACACCCTGCGAGAGCAAGCACATAGGCTTATCTGCTCTCCTGGATGCAGCAGCGATGAGTGTCTTCTGCTGCTGGGGAGCCCTGTGGGTGGAGGGCATGCAGGACTGGCATTTGTCTGCCTTACCAGCTGCTTTCCATGCTTTCCAGTAAAATGGGTTGGTTTGTTTTCTGTGCATCCCCATTCCCCTCCTCCTGGTATTTAGTAGCACATTATTCCTTCTGCCTTTTACAGTGATCAGTGTTAAGAACCTGTATTATGGCGTAGTGTTATAAAACTGCTTAATTTAGAAAGCAGAGCTGTGTACTTGACAGAACCTAGGGAAACAAGCCCTTGAGTGGAGCTGTGAAAAACTGAATAAAATCAATATTTATTTGTTTAAATTTAGTCAATGCCCCAGTAATGTCAAGCTGTCACAGGTTCAGTCAGATGTGCTAGAAGAGGTGGGGTGAGTACATCTTCCCCACTTCCACTGTGACCAGTCAGAGATAGCTGTCTGGAGCCGGGAAACCTTACATCATTAGCTGGTGGTAGGTGGAGCAGAGCTTGTCAGAGACTTCTTTCCTAAGCTAACACTAAAGAGGTTTTCAGTTTTCAGCTAAGTATATGTTCCCCAAACATATTTTTCTTTAAGTGTCAAGCTTTATTTATGTTTTTTGAAGATGGGTGGCAGGTTTTCTTTTCTATGAATTTTTGGGTTTTTTTTTTTTTTCCTCCCCTTTGTTTTAGGACAGAAAGTTTTCAGGTACTGGTGGGAGGAAAAAGGAAACCATTTGTCTTTAAAACTCCTATTAAAAAAAGGAAGTACTTTAACCTCTTATGCACTTTCCATGCTAGCATTTTAAGTATTGGCTGGCCATGGGCTGTGCTTAATCTCAATAGAAGGGTGTAATTGGAGCTTATTATGGTGTTTTTGGTACGATAGATCCTTTTGTTTTGGCAGTGTTGTTGCCTGTTTTGCAGGTGATGAATCTGTTTTCTTATAGGCAGATTTCTTATGCATGCTGAGACGGTGCCTTAAGGATTTTAGTAAATTAATTCAGTTTGTTATATGTGGTTTTAGGAGTGCTTCAACAGCTAAAAACCCAATTGATGGAGAAAAGGACAAAACAAACATATGTGTTTGTTCCTTTCGGGGATGAATAGCTGATCTGATGACACTAGTAAAGGCAATTGCATGACCAGTGCAAAACTGCAACAGTTCACCTGAGACCTGACAAAGAAGTTCATCACACAGATGAAGCAGGAGCAAATATAAGCAACAGAACATACGGTCTGTCATCCTTCATGTATGTTGAGGGTGTAGGTAATGAGGGCAGCATCTCTGAAAGGGACGAATCTGGCTGACTTGCTTGCCTTTTTGTTGTAAGGCTGAAGAAATCTAAGCCTATGCCTGTTCCAGGTAAAATGGAGCCAGGAACTGCCCTAGGGAACTGAGGCCAAGTACTACAGTGCAGAGGTGTTTGGATAACGTAGTAGTTGCCATAAATCTCTTGCAGAGCCTCTGTGCCACTTAAACGTAATCCAGAGCAGAACTCCTGAGTTCAGTCTCTGAAATGACACATGCCTTTGTAGCAGGAAAACCTGGGACTCGGCACTAGGACATGCAGGCATGCTTTAAGCTGCAAAGCCATCTGGGATCACCTTAGAGGATGGGAGGAAGCCAAACCTAGTGCAGCCTGTCCACATGGCCAAGTGGGAATGGATCTTGGCATAGATATGTCAGCTCTGAGTTATGTCTGTGCATTGTACTGGGTAGCAATAGTTCCAGTATGCCAGAACTATGCCAGGGTGACAGCAAAACACTAGGGGCAAGTGGCAGTCCTGTACAAGAGCTTGTCCTATGGACTTCTTTAGGAGTCTATCACTCTGCTGCTGAAACAGACCTGCAGAAGGTCCTCTGCAAGGTCAGGCCATCAGAAATGGTCCACAACTCTCGAGGCTTCCATCTCATCTATGAAGTAGCAAGCAGCTCTCTGTGGTGCAGAAGAAATGCTGTGTGGCAACATTTGATATTCAAACAGGCTATTTTGACTTCATATTGGTTTGAACTAATATCTTCAGAACCCACTTAGATTGCACATGTACTAATTTTTCTTAAATGGAGTGTTGCTTAAAAAATACTCAAATCTGCTTTTTTTTTTTTAAAGAGTGCTTGTCAATAATCTGATCTCAAATAGCCTAAGGGTTAGTCTGTTGTCATATGTTTTCCTGAAACCCGAGGCCATGCATTGAAAACATTTGATCTTATGTGTTCTCAGGACCTAACAGTTGGATAGAAGAGGACTAGGGGGTCCTGGATGGCATTGGTAAATCTCAAGGAGCTGTAGTTTAACAACTGGCAAGTAACTGACTTGCATTTTAATGACTAAACAATCTGCTATTGCTCTGGAGCTGATAAATGGAAATTTCTCTTTGTTTTGCTAATGCAATTACAATAATACAGGAAACCATAAATATTTTTCAAGTGACTTCAAGGTATTTTGCTAAAAGAAACTTTTACACAGACTTTTAGTAGCTTACAACAGCAAGAAACTTGGTGGTAGCAGGCACAGAACACACATTATTTTAAAAAGTTGGATTATGGCTCTATAATACTGTATTTGGCTAACACACTCTTCTAAACATAATTCTTGTAGTCCTTGAATCAAGAACATAAATGATCCTTTTAGCCAACCTTACAAAATATTTTTATGATTCTTTTAGTGAGTTAGTGTGGCAGTTACGTCATGAACAAAAGGTCCATGCTACTACTGTAATCAAGCAGTAAGACTTATTATTAGCTTTCCTATGCTGATAGACTAATGATGGCTAAATCATGAGTTTGTTACTAGAGTAACTGGCAGAGGATGCAGCTGAATTTGTTTGTCTTCCCATACTTGCATTGTTTCATGCCAAGTCTAAAGAGCTTTATCCTCACTAGTAAATCTAATGTAGAAGTTCCAATTCATTGCTGGTTCTTTGTTTGTTTGGGCGAAAGTTGTCAAAGTCAATGTATGAAAATGCTGTCTTTTGCCTAGTATGGTGGAGAAAACCTATTTTTCATTAAACAGAAGCAAGTTCCAACTTAAATTATATGTGCCACTGCTCATCTGTGGTACGGTCAGACCATTCAGAAAGTGGGACTGTATAGGCAGAGGCATCTTGCTGTAGAGGTGTAAGAAAGTGTGGGTATGAGTCAGATGGAATAACAAAGGAAAGGAAAAAATATAATACACAACTACAGAATCCAGAACCTCTGAGAGAAATTTTGGGTTCCAAAATTAAGGATTAAGTATTGGCTGATGGAAAACAGCCAAAAATGTGAGAAAACCTCCCCCCCCCCCGCTTTTGATTCTTCCTGCGCTCTGAAGAGACAGGATTTTTAATGTTCCTTGTAAATAAAGATACCAGACTCCATTATAAATGGCTTGTCTTAAGTAAAATCAACCCATATATGTTTTTTTAATTTGGTCAGCTGCTTGGATCAGGTGGGTTACAATAATTGTGGGTATTTGCTCAGAAAAGCTTCTTTGCTTGCAGCTGAACTACTATCTCAGTGTCTCCCCCTGTTATTCTGGAAGGCATAAACAGAAACCGTTAATGACTTCTAGCAGGTCTGTCACTTCATTCTCTAAACATGAAATGAACAGTAATATCCACTGTGACAAACCTAAACAAATAATCCCCAAAATTTAAATCAAATACATAATGAAATATTGATGTACAGGTATTATCTCAGCAGAAAATACGAAAACAGGGCCAATTTTTCAGCTATATTAAAAGAAAAAATGGATTAGGAAAAAGGAAGATCTGCTGCCATCAACAGAAAATGTGATCAGGAATCTGTTTTGTGGTAGTTGCTTATATAAAATAGGAGTATGCAGTTACTACCTGGAAAAAATTAAAATACATGAATCACTGAAAAAAGTGGGTTTATGGCATAGTGAAAGAGGCAGCTAGGTGAAGGAGGCCTTAGGATGACAGAGGAAGAATACATAAAGGAAGGGAAAAACAAATGTCGAAGAGAACAAGTCAATGCATACAAATTGTACCACAACAACAGATTGAATGTCTAAATGTATTGACTGTGTTGAAAGATGAAGGCCATAAAAGGGGTTGGACAGCTGGCTTGCAACTCAGGTATGAGGCTGCATGATTTTGTCCTCAGGTAGCTGTTACCTTGTGCAGATACAACATTTTATCTCTGCTAAGAAACAAAAAAATTGGGAATTATGTTGTCATTTTGCAAGGGTTGTCAAAAGATTTTCTTCATGTTCAGAACTTCAAATGGTCTTTGAAAGAATGCAGTGTACCTTGGTCACTACTTTTTTCTGAGGAAGACTTCCATTTTGAAGAATTATTTGATAGATGTGTTTAGAAATAAAAATACTACAGCCATATGACAGGGCCTCCTAAATAATCTCTTCTTTATATTAATGCTAGTTTATTAATGTTGTGCCCTGTAGATGACTTTATAAAGGAAACTGTAAACACAGAATAAACCTAGAGGTGAAAACTCTAGTTTTTAAAGATTTTTATTATCTGAAGATGTGCAGACATAGGGAACAAAATAATATCAGCTCAGTGCTTCATTAGTTTTCTTACTTACTATGTATTTAATGCACCTAGTTTTCTTATCAAGTTGTAAAACTGCTGTTATTAGCTGGGTCACATTGCCATTTGCCCTTCCAGATCTAAACCAGAAGAGGTTTAGATTGGATGTTAGGAAAAATTTCTTCACTGAAAGGGTTGTCAAGCATTGGAACAGGCTGCCCAGGGAAGTGGTTGAGTCACCAGCCCTGGAGGTATTTAGAAGACATGTAGATGTGGTGCTTAGGGGCATGGTTTAGTGGTGGACTTGGCAGTGTTATGTTTATGGTTGGACTCAATGATCTTAAAGGTCTTTTGCAACCTAAATGATTCTATGAAAATCCTTGTATGAGAAAGCTGAAATTTGTTTTGGAAGTGTTCATAGGCTGAATAAAGTGTTAGAATGATAAAAGGTATTGTGAGCTATTAAAAGAAGCAAAGTTGTATAAGATACTGTACTGCAAATCTTGGATATAGATTATTCTTATCCATGACCTACTAGATCATCCTGAAATGTTTCAAATCAGTGATGCTTACAGTGGCTCAATAGAAACTCTTTCATTGTTATAAGGCAAATGAAGATGTTTCTTCCTTTGTGTTTGCTCCTTCTTCCTCTCTGTGGCTTTGGCCTGCACATTTTGCCTACGTGAGTATGAGTGTAGTGAAAATGATGCCTCGTGAAAGCAGTCAATTCAAAATATGTATGTTGACAGGAATAGAGAAAGTAAGGAGCAATACAGAAACTTGGTTTTGTTCTGAGTTCCTGTTTGAGAGGACATGGTGACCACCACTTTATTTGCTCTCTTTGGGCATGGATGCTTTCTCCTCATCCATGCCCTGCTTCCCAGAGTACTCTGCTGAGTGGGTAGGGTACATTTTCATGATGTGCTTTTGGGGAAAGCCATGAGGCAAGGAAACAGTAAACAAACTATCCAATCCTGTGGACAAAGGCATTCTAGGCAGGTTACAGAAAATGTTCCCTGTTCCAGGTGAAATCAGAGGCACTCATGAGTAATACAGAGAAAATGTATTCTCTTCTATCCAAATGGGTCACTGGAAAAAGCCTCTGACATAATCCTGAACTCCTCTAATTTTTCATCTACCACCCCATGTCATGTTCCCTGGTAGCAGTTCTGGTCTGAAACTTTTGTTAATTGCCTTCTATGTTCTCAATCTCTACTGAGTTAAAAAACATCTATGTGTTTTTTAATCACTTAATACAACTTGATTTACTGATTCTGTGGATTGAACTGTATTATTTTCTGAAAGACAGGCTTCTGTAAAAGTGAATTATGCTGTTTATCTGTTCAGTTTGCAAAATGGACTGGAGAGGCAGGTATGTTTTTAGATTGGTCATCCAGTAAAATTGAACTTGGGAATAACCCTTTCATATAACATAAGAAAAGAAGTAATTGGACTGAATAAATCAATCTGCAGTGAACCGCTGAACCAAGCTGTTGTTACAGGTATTTAAAAGCTTAAAAAAACAACAAGGAAGTTAATCTGCTTTAAAGAAAACAAAATAACACCTACATAAATCCCATCAGGAGACCATGGGTTGCAATCTTTAGACATCACAAGATTTCTTAGCATTCCTGATGTACTGGGATGTGTGAAATGTCATTTCCAGGGTGTCTGTGTTTAGACAATATGTCTGAAGGCAGAATCTAATATGCATTAGAATTCCATTTTTATGTAAGTAACTTCAGTTTAACGGCATTCTTAGGTTGGACAGTATCTAATTACTGAGTCATATTTTAATACCATAGCATCTATGAAACCTTAGATACTACTTTAAAATACTAAACAAACGCTATCTTAAATGCTGTTTCATGCCCTGGCTCTTACCAATGCAGAGACAAGAGCAGGCTACTGTCAAATGTACAGCATTGGCATACTAGCATCAAAGCTGTGTGGGAGGAAATGCCGTCCTGTATCAACCTTTCAGAGACAAAATTTCCTGCCATTCTGCTTCTAGCTGGAGCATAATTGCAAATTTTAGTATGGTCCTTTGCATATTTCTTCAGTGCGCTCTTCATTATGCTTATAACCTTTCTGGAGAAGGGGCGGATGGTGTTCTCATCCTGAACTTCACCACTTATCTACCATTCATCTAGTTTAGGTCATATACATTGTAGTGCTTAAGTTAGATAACTACAGGCAGGGAAAGTCTTCCTCTTCCTGTGTTTCAGTTCTCTGTTGACTCCTACTTACAGCTGAGATGGGCAAGATGGGAGAAGGATGAATGGTTTTGGTGGAAGAGATAGTCTCATGCTGGAAGGGATATGTTGTGTTTTTCACTTGTGGCAACTAAGATAGGTATCAAGGCAGAGCAGGCAATGTAAGTAATACTTTGTCTGTTGGTACCTAATTTGGAAGATCCTGACCTGCCTGAACAGTCTCTACAGTCTGTGCAGACTCTCATATGTAAATGACAAAGACTTCTACAACCTCTGAAATATTGCCTCTCAACAAATCATTTTTCACAGTATGAAATGCATCATTTATTTGAACAGTTGTAGTAAATGTTATAAATGGGTCCAGGCAGCAAATCTCAAGTCCTGACCTTTATTATCTGCTTGAAAACCTGGTCTGGCACCATCCCTGGAAAGTGGTGGTAATACTTGCATTTAAAAATGACTGCTGGTAAATTAAGGCCAATTGTGAAATTGCAGCCAAAATTCTTCTCACTGTGTTCTCAGTCCCCCCACCAAAAGTAATCAACCAGCTGACCAAACCCAGAAATCATTCCTATCCTGTGACCATTTCATTTTTTTATTGAAAGGAATGTTTTGTTTGCAGTCATTGTTTACTTTGCATTCAGTTTCAATTATTATATTAGCTTTTTCTTTTAACTTGCATGTTCTGATTGCTTATTTTACTTCTCTGGATATAAAGTACAAGAAAATGCCATTTCTTTTTCTGCAGTGGGTAGTTGATAAATCTTTCAATAACTTTTAACAACAACAAAACCCCAAATATTTCAGAACTTTCTGTTGAAAATATCAATCATTACATGTCTACATCCTTCTGAGATCAATAACTTCTTTTCAGTACTTTTTCATTCACACTGCCCACCGTGATTTGCCATTCAGATATCTAAAGCATACCTGCTGTAAGTGAAAGCAAATATTAACACTAGTGTGGTAGTTTTCTTTTAAAATAGCAAACACAGACTCAAGCTTCCTTTTCTCTGTGACCTTTTCCATAGCCTTAAATAGAATCCAACTCTTCCACTGAGTAATCAACATGAAGAAATAATGAGATATACATGAAAAAGTTAATATAATAGGGAAAAAGGCTTTTTATTATAGCAACTGACAGTGATGTTTTATCATATGAGGCAGAAGTCTCCTGGATATGTGTTTGTTTAAATGGATTTATTGTTGTGTGCTTATGCATGGCACACTTGGTACTAGTCAGATTAAGCAAAGACGAGTGTAACCTGACGAGCACAGAATTAATGACATTGATGAAAAATTAATTGCTTATCACTAGTTACCATCTCATTTTTTTTTTCTTTTCCAAACAGCTAGTTGTCCACCACAGCTTCCACAACTTCCTTCAACAGTTGTTGGACTGAGGTCATCCCCCTTCTCCTCCCTCCTCCAGAACCATAATTATTGTGACTTTCATGAATGTAATCCATTACAAGGACACTTCTTCCTGTCTGTGCAGAACCAAAATAAATCCTTCCAAGGAAGAAGGGAGAATGAAACTAGTGGAGAAATGTGAAAATTAAAGTGCTACTCTGAGAGAACATGTAGAAAATGATCTCTTCTGTATGTGGGGAAAAGACACTCCTCTATGTATCCAAGAAGCTATGCTTGGATAGATTCTTGGATACATAGAGTCCTCTGTCCTTGCAGATGGAGCTTTCTCAGAACCCAAACTACTGTTTCTTCCTTGCGCCTCTTTTTAGAGGGGGCCTGTTTTCAGAGTCTTTTAGGCTGGTTGGAGTGGTTCCTGCCTTCTCACATAGAAGGATCAGTTTTCACTTTTCTTACCAAAGTTGATTGTCTCTATGCTCAGAGGACTTCCTGCTGATAAGCAATGGAATGTGACATGTGTGAATTGGGGTTGAGTGTGATTGAACACAGGGGTGATGTGTTTCAATCAAGGCTTCAGTCTAAGTGTAATGACTATTAAATTCCTATTACTATCTTTAACATGAGTACGGCTGTTGTCAGAGTACTTTGAAAAGTCAACAAAGCAAACATTATTCCAGATTTATTTTGTTGTGTTTAAAAAAAAAAATCACATATTTTGTTCCAAAGACAAGTAAAGAAAAAGCTAATTACTTAATCTGAATACACTTTTTTTAACCCTCTGAAAGGTTATACTTTTCCAGATCTTGCAATGTAATTCTTATTTGTTTTATCCTTTCTGCTTTGTCATAGTAACATGAGATATTATACATCACATATGGCCGAAGTAGTTATCCTAAAAAAAATTAAATAAATTCAAATTATGTATTTGGTTACTTTTTTTCTATTCTGTTTTTTTTTCTTTTATATACTTAGCTAGACACACTATTCATCCTAAGTACAACAACCTTTAGACTTAACACATTTTCTTGTAGCCTAAATGCTGTCTTTCACCAGTGGTTGATATATATTGACTTATTTTCCTTTTAGCTTGAGTACTGTAGAGCTTATTTATTGTGTTTCCCCGTCTCTCTCGCCTGCAAGGAGTGGTGTTGAAGGTTTTTTAATGTAACAGGTGACTTATTCAGAAGTCTTTCCTTGCATTTTAATCTGTGTTAAGTAGCGTAATACCCAGGAAAAGTTTTAAAGTTTTTAGCACCACAGAGAGAGTGATCTCATTTTTGTGAGACTCAGAACATCTGTTTATTACAATAAATGGAGTTACAAATTCATCAGTGAATTCTTAGCCTTTCATTTGAAAGGCCTTCTGGGGGGAAAAAAAAAAATCAAATGAAGTTCTGTATATCCTTACCACGTTCAATGCATCTAAACATCCTAGCCTATATGCACTTATTCTTGCTCCCATCAAAATCTATCGCAATTTTGTAGCAGGAGTAAATTTCCTGCAGTGCTTGATAAGTGAGAATGCACCAGGGACAGCAGTTGTTCACTCAAGGGTCCCCAGGATTATGAAAACACCCAGGACAGAAGTTCCAAGGCAGCTGACAGTGATACACAATGAACCAGAAATAAAACACAACTTTTGTGTAAACCTGAAGCAAGATTTTAAATTCCTGTTGACAATCAGCAATTTCAGGAAAATCTTCACTATTGAGAATACTATAAGTTTCTGGTGTGTGGGTTTTTTTTTTTTTAAACTTCCATGGGGAATTTTGATCACAATCTAATATCTGTTAGCAGAGATACTCAGCATGAGATATGCAGGATTTTTCTTGCCTCAGGCTTTCTGATGTGCATAACACATGATAACATATATTCTATTAACTTTAGTTTGGAGCGCACAGTTTTTCCGAAAATTTTGATATATGTCCCTGAAATCAGGCACTTAGAAAATGAGGAAGAATACTTTGACTTCAGTAGCTTAAGATTTTCTTGGATTATCTGTGACAGAAGCAGGGATAGACACTTCAGAAGCTGAATTACTTTAAACACAGAACCAATTTATCTCTTTGTAAGCACACCTACAGTATTCAGTGTGCATTTTTCAGTTTCTGCTTTAAAAAAAGAGAGAGAAAAGTTCTGCAGACCACCATAACACATTTATTGTGATTCATCATTTGTAGTGAACTCAGATTTAAAAGGGCTATGTGTAGACGGAGGAGGTGTTGGACTTCTGTTGCACTGACAATACAAATCCTAGCATTTTTTGAGATCTTTTTATTTGACGTTACAGTCTGAATGTTCTGCTGACATACTGGCCTTGTGTTTTCCTAGATTACAAACAATTTAAAGAAAATCTATCATGTGTTACCACACTGGCAAATTTGAGCTGCACCCAGAATCTTGGACACGTGTCTAGAACTGAAAACTTGCTGGAATAGCTGTTGTTCTTCACATGGACCTGGAGGTTTTCAAGGACACGTTGTTGTTTTTAAGAAGATATGAGACAAATTATCAGAAGAGGAATATGTAGAGTTACAAAATGCACAGAAACCATCTCTGGTATAGAAAATACCTGACCCACAAATTGTTGGGCCTGGGACAGTGGAAGTATAAGTAAGCAAAGACAGTACCTCTGTTTCATCATCCCTCCATATTTTTCCCAATTCCACTTCTCTTGTTGATATCACTCATT
Organism: Phalacrocorax carbo; assembly: GCF_963921805.1. NCBI lineage: Eukaryota > Metazoa > Chordata > Aves > Suliformes > Phalacrocoracidae > Phalacrocorax > Phalacrocorax carbo. The sequence goes on along the minus strand of NC_087521.1, from coordinate 11,940,192 downwards.
GTTCTTAATTTAATCCAGATTTAATCAATCTGGCCGTATGTACCCTTACTACAACTTGGTTACCAGCCATAAGAATGCTTATTTTCTCTTATTTTTTCATGCTAAACACCACAGCAACTCCTACTAGTTGGAATACAAGCTGCAGGAAAAGTACAGTTCTCCCATTTCTGAGAGGCTTACTCCCTTGAAAGGGATGGCATTTTGCTCTGTGAAGATGGCACATGCTGATGCACAAGAGTTGTGTACTTGGCAGATTTTTATGGCCGAATGTACAACTGTAAACCAGAGGAACATCATCTGGAGAGATTTCTTTCTTTGAGGCAAGGTGAGGGCCAGCATTTTATTCAGCAAAAAGGAGGAAAGCATTCAAGTTAAATGAGGCACTACTTTTTCTCTACTAGCTCCTTCTCAGAATGAAGGAATGGTTTAACTGAAAATTTCCGTATGTTATCCCAAGGCACACACTTGGTACAGGAATTTTTAGTCCAGAGCTTAGAGCTCAGGAAGCTTATCAGCATTGAAAACAGGACCTTCAGTTGGAAACCCTGAGGCAAGTTTTTCTTGAGGTTACCATCTCTGCAATACCCAGATGGGAACAAACACACTAGAATAGAAGTGTGTGGTGTCAGTTAAGGTGTTTAGTGTCTCATGAATTGCAAATCTGAGAGGAATATTCTGAGTAAAATGTAGTTATTCTATTCTAAGCTGTGAAAATTGTATTATTAACAAACTGCTTCAGGGCTTCCTGAGGCCTTTATAGCTGTCTTGATATGTCCTGGTTGAATATTATTGACTGCTACTAATTATCTTTTCTGTTATATTCCTGTTTGCTGTGAAGCAGGAATTCAATGTTAGTGTGCCACAGAAGACAACTTTCTTTCAATGTCTGTTTAGGATTTATCAGTTGTAAGTTGAACAGACACTCCAAATTACTTATTATTATACTCCAGTGATTCCTAAAATGATCAATGACAGAGCATGACATAATAAGGTTAGGAAGAAGTAAACAAAAAAATTTTAAAAAATGTAAAAATAAAGGGAAACTGTACTCCAGTGAGCATTGTTGCTATTATATAGTTGTTGCTATGAAAATTGCTGTATTGTGAATATGCTTCCCCCTGACTAGCAATAGTTCAAGTGTGTACTCATCAGGCAGGGCAATAGAGGTAATTTAGTCTTGATGATTATTCCATTGTGATTGGTAATGGAAATGCAAAGGAAATGACTGCTCTGCATTTCAGGAGGGGAGGAAAATGACAAAATGAGTAGAAAAATATCAGCAGCCGGGAAAAAAAATCAGAGGAAATTAACAGAAGAGGCACTTAAAGAGCAGTCACAGAAAGAATAAAGAAGGCAATGCAGCAGAAGGTTTGGGTGGGCTGAAGTGTTTGGGCATGCTTTTGAGGGAAGGGCTAGAACTAAAAAGCAAACTGCTGAAAGCCATTTCACTCTTCTCACTCAAAAGTCATCCAGATGCTTGCAGCAGTAGGCTCCAGCCATTTACTCCTCTCCTTCTTTGCCTGTTTCTTAGCCAGCTCTTAATCTGTGAGAAAACTTTCCCTTTTGTTCTGTGATATCTTTAGATTATTTAAGAGCCTCAAAGAAGGAAATTAGCAAGAGGAAGGAAAAGGCAGAAATAGAGAGACATGTTTAACAATGTAGAGGAGAATACAAGTACAGCCTAGGAAGGATCAGTATATGGGTGTAATAATATCATTGTGCTCATATATAGTCCTGGGAGCTGAGCAGTGATGTGGCAAAACTTACCAGCAACACAAAATTTTTAAAGCAGTCAGATGAAAGGTGGCTGTCAAAAGTCATGGGTTTTCTGTTATCATCGCAGGGTCAGGAGCTTTCAGCTATCTCTTACCACCCAGGAAAGATCTTGACATCACTATGCTTTGCCCTATGAAGAGTCAGTTCGGGGCTTCATGACAACAAAATAATAACAACAGCAAACGTACTAGGGAATAGTAGGAAAGAAGCAAACAGAAAATCTCAGGTTATCATTATGCCATTTTCTAAAACCGTATCTCATCCATCACACAGTTTGAGTCCCCTATTCTCATGAGAAAAGTTTAAACAGCATAGAGGTCTTCAGTGTGGAAGAGAGAGGAGGTAGATACAGGAAATGGATATAAAATTCTGAATATTATGATGACGTATAAACAATAATCATCCACTGCTGAGTATAAGGACTGTCCAGCAGCAGGTTTAAATAAACAACGGCAAAGTAGGTTTTTTACATATGATAGCAAGATTTTCCACAGGACTGCAGAAATGAAGACAGGCAAGAGCAATTGGGCAAATTAACAACAGAAAGCTTTCTCAAATTTTATTAAATGCAATGCTACAATCTCTGGCTTGGGAACCAAGAAGATATCAGTCCTGGGAGATAATGGTCAGAGGTGGCTTTTGGTGACTCAGTTAATCTCCACTTAATGAATTGAGGTGAAAGAAAATTAAGGAAGATGGAAATCCTCCCCCCCCCCCCAGTTCATAGATGTAGAGATAGAAGGGAATTCTGTCTTTCTAAGTATTGCTGTCACAGATGTCATTGCAACTTCCAGGTTAAGGTGAGCAGAGTGGGAGGATGTTATAGCCAGGTAGTGTATTTTATACTGATATGCATTCTTGTGTGCTTTATTCTATAACGAAACAGCAGAAGTATCTTAGAAAATATGCATAGCCTATTTGCGTGAACCCTTCTGTGTGCATCAATCAAAAGCTTCCTGAAAACTTGAGCTGTATGCTAGGGAGCTTATATCTTTTGTGCTTACAAACATAAATTTACATTATGTCCCTATTTTTTGAGCCCAAATCCATGGGGAAATTTTCATTTCAGGAAAGCATGTGGGTGGGAGAGAAGAAACTTGAGTCTCCTTTAGCTTGGAACTGTTATGGCCAGAGCTGCAGTGCAGACAGGTTGGGCAGGCCATCCTTCTGGCCTCTCTCCTTTCTTTACAGAACAGAGAGGGAAACATCACTTGCAAGAGCATAAGGTGCCCAAACCACTGAAAGACCCTGCTTGCTCTTTTTAGAGGTCTAGGCTATTGGGAAGGGGTGGAAAAATGGGCTTTGGGCTCAGGAGGGAGGAAAGAATAGCTATCTGCTGGGGTTTTGCATCAAGTCTTAGCAAATATAGGCAGGTACCTTCACTTATCACTGTGGCAAGGAATAGCTGCTGCTAAGGATGGACAATGTAGCTTCCTTGCTCGGTTCCCCTGAATCCTGGACATAATCAGATACTGCTGCTGAGGTCAGAGCATCCTGACATGACTGAGCGGGAGGAAGGTTATGACAGCTAAGCATTAGATTTGTTTCCTGAATGTGGAGGGAGGGAATTTACTTGCTTGTAAAACACACAGTAAAAAACTAGGTTACTCACAAGGTGAGTGAGCGGTCTGCTGTGCCAAGGACTGCTGGGGGCGAGGGGGAAGGGTGGGGTACAGGGTGTAAGGAAGCAAACTGCATAAAGGATAGCAAGAGGGAGGGACAGGTCTGAAGCAAGCAAATACACCTCACCAGGCAGAACTAGTGTGGCTAGGTCTGAAAAGTGCTTTTTGCCTGTTTCAGTAGCAGGCCCTCTCTGCATGTGCTTCCCACAGCTGAAGAACAGCAGCCTAGTTCCCCAGGCTGGGTATGTGCTGAGCAGCTATGAATGCAGGAGGTGAGCAATGACTTTGAACATCTCTATGCAGAGAGCTCCTTTCTGATGTTTTCTTGGTAATCCGTGTCTGTGTCTTGCCTCACAGCCAATGAGATTAATTTATGGAAGGAGAGTTTTGATATTTGCAAGGATATAGCAACATGTTTTTTTATAGAAGTAATCTGTTTTTCTGTGCTGGTTGTATGCATATACTCTCAATTAGTGCTGTAAAGACAAGTGCTGACAAGAACATACTTAGGATTTCTTTTGTTTAGTGAAATTTGCAGTGCAAAGTAGAAATAACTTCTTAAAGAGTATCTGGTAGTAAAATCTGTTGTCAAGCTGAAAAAGGAATGGAATTGGAAGCAATAAAATTCTCACTAGCTTTCACAGAGGAGGAAGGGACATGAAAAATAATCAATGAAAACATGTAACACTTGAGAGTGTTGTTTTTCCTCATCAAAAGCCAAATTGCAGCTCATCTAGTCTGTGAAGGTGCTTAGCCTCTCATTCTCTTGCTTGTATGCTGATCTAACACATCCAAGAGAAAAAATCTGCTGTCACAGTAGTTAGTGTGGAGCAGTTTCTCTTTTGTCAACACGTGCAGTACTTCACAGTGGCTGTTCATGTGCTTTCTCCAGTCCTGTTTCTGCTCTCCCAGCTGTGATTACCTTGAGAAACTTGAATTAAATCCCTGACTTCGTGGACTGTTGAAGGAGGACAGGAGTACAGCTGTTGTAGCCTTCTACATAGTTGTAGAGGACTTTGTTTCCTTCCTCTTTTCCATTTCCAGTCTGCTGAGGTAGGTAGAAACCTGTCTGATCCCTTGTCTGTGGCAAGAGCTGTGTTTCTGAGCTATCAATTAACTTTGGGCTGTGCTGGCCTGTGGTGTTCTCCCCCTTCCTACAAGAGCTTTCTGGCAGTCATTCAGGTTCTGCTGCAGCCTTGTCAGTGGCATTTCTATTCCTCTAACTTATGGAGCATTTCAGACAAGTTCAAGGGAGAAATGTGAACAGAGAAATGAATACTGAGCTGGTTAGAGAAACTATGGGAGCTTAAGTGAATGTGAGGACTCTTTGGAGCAGAAAAATTCCATTGGCCTTGTATTAATAAGAGTAGACTTTGGCATTTTGTGTGTGTATGCTGTGGAAAACTGATGGTGACAGTCTCTGTTGAAAACCAGCTCAGATTTGGTCCAGAGCATATGTGAACATACTGCCTCTCAGCAATTAAATCAGTGCTCATATGCTCTTTTTATGACAAGCAAATTTGTAAATATTGGTAGTCTGTTATGAAACAGTTTCAGGGAAGAAAGACAGGCTGGCATAAGTTTCTTGCTGTTTCACTGGCAGAAATAATTAAACATTAATTTAAATTATTCATTGTTATAGTTTCTACAGAATTGCTTGAGGCAGTATTTAACCTTTAAAATGTTTAATGTCTTCTGCTTTATTTGATATAAGATTCACATATTACTGTAAAACAATGAGTAATTAGTTTCATTTATGCAATGTCCCTTAAACAGTGTATTTGAAACAAATGTTGACTAGTATTATGACAATGGTTACAGTAGCACATGCAGACTGCACAGCACTCTGGCTAAACTTAGTAAAATTATCCATTATAAAGATCTGATAATCTTCAGTGGTATTTAAAAAGCAGCTTGGATATAAGTGACTTAATGTTGATGCCAGATGTACAACACAAGATGAAGTTTAATAAAATCTCAACAATTAAGCATGTTGTTACCCTCAAGCATGGCCACTTAACTGCGCAAAACTGACATGAAAAACCTACAGACTGGAACGGTAATGATGTGTAGTCATTCTGACCCAGGTTAATATATTTGTCTGGGTGCAGTACAAGGTAGTGAGGCAGTGGAGAGATTGCTGGTGGTAATCTGTGGATAAAGCATAGTAACTTAATATAATTTGCTATCTAAATGCCTTTAAACACTTTGCATGATGGAGGAAGTGAAATTTCCTTCTTTTGATTCTACAGATTTGAAAATTGAAAGAGAGGGCTAAAGTGAGTTGTATGTCAGGCATTGGAAAAATAAAACAAGTTTCATAGTCCCAAAGAAGCAATTTCACCCAAGAGCTGCTGAAGAACTTTTTCTCCATTTGTGGAGAAAAATGTCAATTGCTTTAGTAATTAGTTACAATTTAAAATACATCTTTTTTTCCTCCTTTCCAAGCAGTTCACGCTTCTTTAGCTGCTCCCACATCATGCTGTCCCAACTCTGTCCTGAGGTGTTGGGTATCCTGACAATTTAATATAATTCCTTACTCTGTTCCTATCCTCCATCCTGTGCCTTGTGCTCCTTCTGGGCCACACAACCTAATGTCCTCCTCTGGGGCCTGTTTCAAGACTTTGTGGTGCTGGTTCTTTCAACACTTGTTCTCCTCAGAGACCAAACCAAACCAAACTCATAGAGGTCAAACAAACCAGGCTGGAATTAGCACACTATTCAGAGAGAACCTAAAAATAAGTCACACTCAATTATGTCTCCTTCTTGTGGAAACTGATAATTTACTGATTTTGTTTAGCTGTACTTTGGGCATAGATCTCTAGGTGCCATCTTCACATGTGCAATTCCTACTTAGGAAAGAAACCTGGTTCACTTGATTCTCCACTGTGGTGTTCTGGAGGCTCGCACTGCCCACCGCTAGTACTGTGTACTGGTGTAATCACCAGTGGCATTTTCTGCTCCATTATGCTTGAGTTGACAGGTGCTATTCAAAGTCTGCTAAGAGTTTAAGGCATCAGCTAAGCTTTCAAAAGTAGAGCTTATAAATATTTCAAAACTTCTTGATCTTCCAGAATTATTATTGGTATCCTATGGCACCCTTAGGGACTACCTCAGAGGAATATTTTGTTACAGTCTGACTGCAGTTCCTTCTCCATCCTCCCTCTTCAAATCAACAAAACAACTTTTTTAGAATAAAGTTCTTCACTGATCTCTTTTGCTATTGAGTCATACTATGCAGTAGTTAGTAGCAATTTTTAAACTAGAACATCAGACTATAATTCTGTGATAATTTCCAGCCTTCAGTTTTCCCAGGAATAGTTTCATTCATGTCCAAATGAATGTGTCCCATATTACTGAAATCTTTGATATGCCGAGACACAGTAAATCACAGGGGTCGAACTAAGAATATTAAATAGGGTACCAAATATAAAAAGAAATGGAGCTGTTCTATAATGGGATTTCAATGGGAGATAAAAATCAATATCTTTCATCCATATGTTTTGTAGGAGCAGTGAGAGATAACAAATATTTAAGAACAGAGCATATATTGCAGTCTTTTAAGTATTTTAACCTGTTATCTTTTTTCCCCTTCTATTTTTAGAAGTTCCATGTTTTAACTGACAATTGACCCATTATCAGACTCCTTGTATTTTATTCTACCTTGTCAATTGGAAGCTTAATACTCAAGCAGATCTTACAATTTCTCATGCCATTTTTCTTTTGATGGTTGAAATCAGAGGCAACTCTCCCAATTATTTCTGTGGATCTGGATTCCTAAAGATGGTGAAATACATTCAAAAGTTATCTTGAGTGGAATAATAATAATGATGATTGTGTAACACACAAAACAATAATAACTAAAAACAACCCTGCCAGTGACGTACACCTTTCAAAGCAAACTTCTTGGACTGTTTCAAGTACTGCACTCCTCTGCTCTTTTTTTCCCTAATCTTGCAAAAGATTAGTTCACATATAATGAAGCTTGTCTATATGAGCACCTTATATTTGTATCCTCAGAAATTTACTGACAACACTCTTTTTCCCTTTAAAAGCCTCATTTCAAAGAATTCCTCCATAAAATATACAATGATGCTACTTAAAGTGTCAATAAATCTTGGTTAGATTTGTTTTCTGCATTGTGGGATCGAGGTATACAAACTTAGTTCTCGTTTTCACTCTTAAGTCTCAATTTTGGGGAGTTGCCTGCTCTTCTTTTTGAGTTGACAGCTTTTCACTGTTAACTGTTTAGTGTATACAAGTGCCAATGAATAATTAGTAACTGGAAAAGGGAATTGGGCAGTAGGAATAACAGGATTGGTGGAAGACTTTATAGCGCTCTATAAAAACTGGGTCATCTTACATGGAGGCTGAAGCCTGGTCTAACCCTAACTCTTGCTGTGAGAAGAGAAGCAAGGACAGGAGCCACGCAGAGCTTGTTTTGTTTTTACTTCTGGGAAAGGGGGAGGAAGAGAAGATGGCTACTTTTCCTAGGAGTAGCTAGCTTGATTCTGGCAATGGCTGATGTTCTACATGCCCAAACTACTCCAAAATTAATACCTGCATATGCAAGCAAATGCCTTAGTTTCAGAAGTGCAGTATAGCTAGCAACTCCCTCTAGAGCAAAATGACTGGTGGACAACATAGAAATAATTAAGGTAGCTCTGCAGCATGTATTGCATGATCTTGCTCATTTGGTTTTACTTTCAAATACTTTTCTTTCCTGTTCTTGCTGCTATTTAGATGAGAAAGACTGTAATTTATACTTGATATTTTTAACATTGACAGGTTTTGGTAATGTCAAATGCTCACGGAAAATTTAAATGCATAGATAAAAGCTTTTAAGACTACGATCCTGACTGCTCAACATTCTAAACATCTGACCCAACTATTTTTGTTAGAAAACAAGTGTAAACATGTAAGACAGTGGAGTATGCAGACTAATTTGCAGAACTGGGTCTTGCTTCACAAAGATGACTTTTAAGAAGTACTGGTTAAATGCAAGCAGATTTCACCTAAATAATTTTCTATTCTTTTCTATTATTTTCTATTCAGAAAATAAAAATTTCTATTGGCAACTTAAGATGTAGTTTAAAAGTTGCAAATTACGTACTCTTCCCCCCACATAATTACTGCTTAAATTTTGAAAGGCAATGTACAGAGAGTGATCTGACACCAGAAGAATTTTATTTTGTATAAACTGTAAATAGAACATGAATGCTACATTAAACTAGCAGAGATTCAGATAAAATTGGCTTTCTTACTAACCTGATCTTCAAATTCTTAAAACTAAATCTGTTGTAAAACATAGAGCTGTTAAAAGGCAGTAGGACAAATGCATACTGTGAGGTAGTTCTGCTCAAATATTTGGATAGGCCTGCCTTGGAAAAGGGAAATGAAACTGAACCTTCTTTTTTTTCAGTGGTCATTTGCTGTTCTTAATTTCTCAGGTGTTTCTGTAAGGGGAACTACTTAAAACCCTGAATGTAGCCTGTTTTTAGGGGCATTCTAGACAATTTATTGCATTATTATTATGATGTATGCTGCTACAGAACCAGCAACAGTGATAGGCACAGGGAGTTGTCTGGGTCACTGGACCATGTGGTGTAGCAAAAATATCTGGTAGAGGCAGGCAGTGTGTAGTCCTTGAACAGTCTCAGGGCAACTGCTGCTGTTGCTGCAGTGTGTGGGAAGGTGGATAATGCTGCTTCCAATTGCCACGGCAGCGTGCTTCAGCTCTCCAGGGCTTTCCTGTTATTCACTGTCACGCTTCCACCCTTTTCCAAGGCAGAATTAGCCTGCTTTAATCTCCTCCTCGAGGAGCGTTCTTGTTCTGGGCACACAGCTATGGAAAAATAATAACAAAATATCTCTAAGGGATTGCAGTCTGAATGCCTGGAAAAATTCTATGTGAGACATGGCTAGTGATTAGAAATGTCGTATCTGGCACAGACTATGGGATTTCTCCATCTCTCAGCTTCCCTTTTTGTTAGCGCAGGCAGGTTCACAACAGCATTCACATAATTGTGTCTTAACTGCTGTTGCTTCTTAGTATAAGGAGTTCAAAAGGTTTTCCTTACCAGCCTTCTCAGCAGATGCTGCTGTGGCACTAGGATCTGGGAGCCTCAACATTAGGAATTAGTCTCCCCCTCCAATATCTTTATAAACTGAAGATACCAACCCAGTATGAAGGATTTCACTAGCTTCTCTCCCCTTGTGCAGTCTCTCTTTCTTGCATGTTTTTACTCTTCAGCCGTAGGAAAGGGTTGTGTAAGTTTTGCCAATATTTGTAAATACGTTGATTCCCAGTAAAATAAAAACTGGCTACAAAGTGTTGTCATCTTGGTAGAAAAGGCTAATATGGAAAGTTCAACCAGGTTTAAGCAGGATTCTGCTACACTTCCCCCAGCAGCCTAGCAAAGAAAGATATTAAATATTTCCTGGTTAGCACACACTTTTCTAATATTGCCATAATTTGAAAATAAGATGTAGGAATATAAGGGATGGCAGGTAATTACAGGAACCTCTGCAGACAGAAACTGAGTCAGGTCCCTGCTGCTCTCTTCCTTTTGGGCCCTGTAATCCTTTGTCATGAGGGAGTAAAATGAACGTTTGTTGCATCTATTGACTTGGGTCAGAAATATGCATTATGGTACTCTCTGATGCTGTGTGTTTCTAGCTAAGGTGTTTGTCCCACTGTCTGAAGGAATTATCTCAGCATGCTCACCCCTCTCTTTTTTTTTTTTTTCTTCCTGTTTGAGGAATGTAGACTTGTAGCAGCAATATTTGAAGTAAACTAGATATTTTAAAGAACAATAAACTATGATATGAGGTGAAATGAAAATTACAGGAATGCACAATATTTAGTTATGTTCTACATACTTACCTAGGAGGTGTATCTCTGAGTAACAGCAGTTAGTATTGTGATGTGGGTGATATAATCAATATCCTGGTCCTTCTCCCAGTTCATTATTTCAGTACTACTTGGTCAAGATTCCTCAATTTGTGAATATGTACTCTTTTTTTTTCTTTTTTTTTTTTTTCCACTCAGATTTACTTATTTTCTTGTACTTGAATGAATTAGTGAGATTTTCAGTGGAACACATTATGAATGTAGAATCTTTTTCTTGTAAATAGGTCCAAATATGAACATATTATCCTTATTTTCTTTCCTGTAGTTAACTAGATGAACTTACTGGGAACTAGAGCAGGTAAATTACTGAGTGTTAGACCTCTGTTTATTCTGAAAAGGCACAACCATAAGGTATGTAACTTCTACCTCTATAAAATTTCTATGAACCGTAATGAATACTGAGAATGTGCAGAGCACCACAATCAGTCAGCAGCTATTTGCATCAGGTAAGACAATGTTAATTTGTTAGTTTTTTGCAATCACACATAACCAGACATCTTTGCTACAAACAAAAACTTCTTAATTAATCTTATTTCAAAAACAGATCTTTGGAAATTGAGTAGTCTAGTGCAGCTACTTAGTAGTACCATAAGAAATAACAAGAGATTAACTTCATACTTTCAAATAACAGAGCATTTTTATCACCAGAGGGCACTATACTTCCAGGCTAAGATTACACTATAAGATGGTTTTACATCTTGGGAACTTTTTTAATTTAAGAAAAAGAATTTCAGGCAATATTTATTTTTTTTTCTTACTTATAAATTCATTTTAATAAATACATTCTGATCATCTTCTCCTTTCCCTTAAGTTTTTAATATTTAGATAGGAAGAATATCCAAATTGATGTTACACTAATTTTTAGAAAACCCAAACAATTTGTGGAAAATGCAAAAGGTAAATGTTGTTGTACATTGGCATATACCTCTTTGTCACGGTCCATCCAGCTGCTATTATAGGAACACACCTGCTTTTGAAAAGCTGCAGACTGTTCCTTCCTGTATCCCTCCAGAGGGACTCTTTAGGCTGCTGGTCTGTTTTTCTTCAGTCCCACCAATCAGTGCTTCAGCAGCTGACAGTGGGGGTGGCTTGCAGGCCATCCTGACCCCACCCCAGCATGAAGCATTCCTCTTTGCTGGTGGATCCTGCTGGGATTTGTCCCTGGCTGATGTCTTTGCTCCAGTGACCAGTTCCAGCACTGCAAGGACTCCAGTTGCTATTTGCCCTCCTCTCAGGGAGGACTCCTACGTCAGTATGGGAGAGAGTAAAAGTCACATTTGATAGTGGTGGCCACACAGTAGCGATGGGTTCCAGCAGCATGAATCCAAAGTCTTGTTTCCTAATAGCATACAACGATATTTTAGCTTTTTTTATGTAGTATTATGCATTAGAAGCAATCGTTCATGCTATTAATATGTATAGTATGTCTTTAAATGCTATATTTGTACATTTCCCTACTTTCATGTTATTCTCTTATTAACAAGAGAAGACCTTAATTAGTCCTTTGGACTATGGATGTCTTCCTTGTTTGTGTCTTTTCTAGCTGTGTGTCAGTCCCTCTCAAGTTCTGTTAATTCAGTTGCATGGCTACAGCAATAAGACATCGCATCTCTTGGATTTGCCTGCCTTGCAATAGCTGTGTTACACACTGGCCTGAATTCCCCTCTCAAATTTTCCAAAGATGATGACCTTGAACTAAGGACATTAAAACTTGCCTCATTCGTAGCAATGATGGACACCCACAGCTCTTGACATTTCCAAGTATCTTGTTACAAGCAAGTTATCAATCCAAACTTGTGATTGATAGGGAGACGAGTGCAAATGGTTCAATGTTCTTTGTTGCCTTCTACTTCACTGCTGTGTGAAATTCCAGGTAGTGATGATAAATGCTTCAAATGACTAAGAGATCCCAGCTCTCCAATACTATAATTTTGTGTTTCACCCCTAGCAGCAGGCTACATATCTGGAAGGAGTGCTTGTTGTAGGGTGATGGGAGCTTCCACCAGGGAGGAGCCACTTGTGGCATGGTTGCTTTTGTTTCCAGTCCTGCTGTGTTTATACTTGATCTGGGTATTGGTGGCTTGAGAACAGGAACAAAGAGTGCTGCTCTTGGAGCTTTCTGTAACTGCAGGCCATTGCCTAGGTGAAAAACAGACAGTAAGAAAATCTGTAATCTTGGTTAGCTGGAAATATGGTCTTCCATTTAAGGGCAAAAGAAGGTTTTACTTTGTGGAAGGGAACTCTCATAAGGAATTATCTGAAAGGTAAAAACCTGCAAGAAATTAAAGATTAGAAAAATGAAATGTAATTAACCTTTGCTGCCCCATGAAGTTTCTCATGGTGTTAATGGACGTGCCTTTCAGTAAAGCAGATCAGGTAAAACTACCTTTCCTCTCTTCTCTGAGTATGCCCTGTTAGCATCACACCTAGGCATGCCCTTTATTCCTGGTGGGTTTCTATGACTGACCCCCTTCCCTGACCTGCTTGATCTGCTTTTGACTGGTCAGACCAACAGCTCTAGTTCCTGCTGGTGGAGCGGTCATGACTGGCCATGTACAGTCACAGGGAACTACTTGCAGAGAGCAGCATGTGATTTGTTTTTCCATAGGAGTTTTGCAATCAAAAAGATTAAAATAACAAATCCTTAGACACACAGAGTCTTATCTAAATTTGGCTATTTTTTGCAAGCTTAGGCAGGTCCTTGCTGCCCAGTTACAATCTGCTTCTCTGCAGACTCTCTTTTTTTCCATGCTGTGGTTTTTCAACAGCTTTCAAGTTCTGTTTAAAGTTTCTGTGTAAGATTTCCTTTCAGAAGTTTTTCTCCATGCCTTTAATCTCCTTGAAGAAGAAGCTGTAGGAAAGCATCAAAGAACATATAACCTCCATTTGCTGCATGATTACAGCCCCTCATCATCCAGTGGCTTTTTTCTCCAGCTCTCCAAAAGTCACTCAAGCTGATGCAACTCCTTGGTAACTCTTACCTGGTTATTACAGTCACCAAACCAGTGGAGGTGCAATATTTGCTGAAAAAAATTAAGCCAACATTTGTCTTACCCTACCAGAATAGCAAAAATAGGAGGCTGTTTTTTCTTAGTATTTCAAGATATGATGTAATGAAATTACTATGGGGATTCTTAAAATCTACATTGCTAACAACAAAAGTCAAGATTATGGTACATTTTTTATTCAAGAAAAGCTCTAAAGGATTTTCAAGAGGCCTTAACTTCCATTTAGTTCTGTTTTGAGTAAAGGCAGCAGTAAAATTAATTTCATTTGGAGAGAGCAGGATTGAGCAAACTATAATCACTTCTGAAAATCCCACTCACTTTCTGAAGGCCTTCTAAACAGTATCAGATGCATATATTACAATACCTTGCATAATACCTTACAGTATTAATGTCCCCAAAATGTAGAAGTTACTGGTATTTTCTTTGGTGAGGATGACACTATCTTCTTCTGAAAAATATCTTGTAGCTGGCAATATGGGTGTTTAGTGTTTGAGAACATATCCTTTCTAATGCACAGTAGAACTTGTAAACTGACAAGAGAACTTTGTGTCTTTAAAAAAACAAAATGAAACAAAACCCACCCTTGTACAAAGGTATTCCTGAATGCTGTCATCAATATGCAGCTAGTTGCTCACTTTTCAGTACAGTTGTCTGCATGCCATTTGCAGCATTTGTCACTAACTTCTGCAGCAGCTGTGGATGCAACTGCAGTCTCTTTAATTTTATAGATTTATATGTGTGTGTATGTGAGATATATATATATGCATGTGGGTGTATGTAGTTACATTAAAATTACCTTCCTCAGTTACCGAATGTAACATCATAAGGCTGCATGATCGAAAAAAGCGGTGAAAGCCCTTTTGCTGTTTAAATGTCACATTGGGGTGGGCAGACTTCAGGAGAGTTCAATCTTCAAAGACGAAAGTACATTAATTAAGTAGTATCATTCGTTTTCTTCCCCAAGAGGACAGCAGTGTTGAACCCTGCTTGCAGTTTCGGTGTTTAAAAACTGTTTTGTGTTTAACAGCTCAACAGCAAAATTTCAGTTCATCCCATGTGAGTTCTTGGAGTGACCTGGCTTGAGTATGCCACAGAATTTTTAAGGATTTGAATACTTAATGATCAAGCTTTTTTCTGCCTTTGCATTTTCCTATGGCAATTAGATATTGTTGATATATATTACATCCAAGGAAAAAGCAGCTGAGTCTGAGACTGTGCAGCTTTCAGTATTGTTTATAGATGCCCACCCTAGCTTTAAATGAGGTAACTTGGGTACTTGTACAAATCTTGCTGCAGCAGCACAAGGCTTACCATGGGTAATTTACTTTCCTCAGAAGCAAGATAAATTATCTCTGCTGAGCACCATGTGGCCATGTCTGGGCAGATTCTCATACTCCAGCTTTCTCATTTCAAGCTTGCTTGGATCCTTACACCACGTTGTAGTCTGTGGGATAGATATAGCCCTTTGAACTGAATTTTTAGTAAGACAAAGCTGAATATTAGAAACATAGAATTTTGAGTGACAGTCAAAAAGCAGAAACTTTGTAGTTGGCAATGAGTAGACCTGGAAGAAGCTTCTCTGGTTTTACAGAAGGCAGCTGTTGTCCTTCTAGTGGGCCTCTACATGGAATAGCTACTCTGTGTGAAAGGCGTAATGGAAATCAAAACTCTGGGTAATCTAGCTTCATTATGCCAATGTTTGGCTAAAATCTGACTGTACTTTTTTATCTACCCAGCAGTTTACTTTATGCAACCTTAGGGGAGATGGCTTGGGTCAGAACTGCAAATTGAAGTAAACAGTTAAAATTATGGAAGCTGAAAAAGAAGAGAAAAAAGCAGAGAAATATTGCATCCTGCTGCTAGCACAGAACTCTAGCTTGCAACCCACCCACCTTCTGGATTAGTATTCAGATCTAATGCTTTATACGTCTCAGAGTTATTCTCTCCTGTGCATATTCTCAGTTATGTAATAATAAGTATTAAATGTGATCTGCACAGCTGCATAATTGACAGCTGAACTGAATTTGTCCCACTACTCAAGAACAGGTTCATGTGCAAATGTGCATGCTGTTCCTACATCTGCTCCTGTGGTCTCAGCAGTTACTGTGTTGCTCTTGTGTTCTGGGCAGCCTGCGTTTAAAAGATAAGTGCTGCAAGGGGTGATTTAAGGTCTGAAGTAAAAGTTCTGGTGTTCTTACAGGACATGTTTTTATGATTTATGTGGGCCAACATGGTGTTAATTACTGCTTCTTTAACAGCTTATTGTTCTTAAATTTCAGATAGCTGCACAGCACCAATAATTACATTCAGATTTCCAAATCTCATGGAATGGATCTTGAAATGAAATAAAATCCTAAATATCTTGTGAAAGCAGAAACAGTTCTGGACATGTTCTCTAACAAAGGCGTTCAAGTGTATAGGGCCCTGATTCTTCCCTGCCTCCTGCCCATTCAGTTATTCACATCTGTATGGGAGGAGAGTCTTCAGTAGTACTGTGCAGCATTTAGTTGGATACCCATCTAAATGATTAAAATATGTGAGACTGTGGAGGGTCAAGCTTGTATTTATATGGAAACCTAAAATTTTGGAATAATATTTCTATGACTCATCTTTCTATGTCATCCATCTGCACAGCTGTCAGGTTGTGACATACATGCGATATTTCTTCACTGCCTCTAAAATTAGAAAAGAATATGTGCTGAATGTCAAAACGTTATAGAATAACTCCACAAAAACATTCAGGGTGAGATTCACAATTTGGCTTTGGCATGCTACTTCTAGTCTAAGGACTTGTCTACACAGTGGAATATATACTCTACTGAATTGTTTTGAATAAAAAAAGTCTGATCTGCACTGGGCAAGCCACTCATAATGTAGTAACTGATGCTATACTGTGTTGCTTGGAAGCAGAAGTTAACTTCATCTTGTGATTTATTATGGCATGTTAACATTTGCCTGCATTTCATGGTGCTTTGGCCTCCATTTGCTCTCCCATGTTGCTCAGGCCACCTGGTCTGCTACCTGTGTGCTTGTAGCTGCTCTGTAATCACACAGAGCATTTTTTCCCTTTTTTTAAATGCTGAGGAGCAGAGACCTTCAGTTTCTTCATGCTTTCAGGCTCTAACAATCTATACAATTACCATGGTTTTGTTTTCTAGTCTTCTTTTTGAGCCTGCATCCAACCGGTGCAACAACAAAAAAAATTATCCCCAGAGGACAGAGAGTTGGGAGGGGAATTGGTTGCCTGAAATCCAGACACCATAATGTGGTAAAGATGGTAATGTTGCTAATGGGATGGTGAGTCATGACCTCAGTATATATGTGGTATTGTGTCAGAAATCATGAATGTGAAACCACCTTGCAGTAAAACTAGACATCCACTTTTTGGAGGAACTGGAGCGGTGAAGGGTTCAGATTCTGCTGAGGAATTAATACAGTTTTAGTTTTAGCTGTACTAATTGACTATTTCACCTTTGGCACTGCTGGTGCTCAAAATAAAGACAAGGACTATCGGTGAGGTCATGATTTTAGATTAAGATTATTTGGTAATCAGAAGCCCCCCAGCACCCTAACTTCTTGTCCATGTCATAGCCCCACAAGGCTGCCAGCAGGCTGGCAGAGGGACCAGTAAGCAGCATGGCACTGGCTTCTGCTATAAGTCAGTCCTACAATGAACAGTCACCCATTCTTCAGTTTTCTTCCTGAAGCTGGGGCTCACTGGATCGCCCCATCACATGCCAGGCATGGCGCATGCTGTTTTTCCCTCTTCTTCCTCCCAGCAAGTCCTGCCTGGCTGGACATTGTGTTCAGAAGCTAGCTGTGCTGGCACTAGTAGAAGGAAATCTTATAACAGAAATGTGTTTGTTGAGGGCATGCCATTCTATAGTACTGTAATAAAATATGTACTACGTAATGGATTTTAATTAAGCAGGAAATTAATTCAATTAATCAGCACAAGTTCACCTGCCACCTCCTCCTTAATGTCCTATGCTCCAACAATAAGGAAATTCCTGATAGGAAAATTGCACATTGTCTGTAACAATACACTAACACTGTTAACCTTTAGTATACTAGGCACTCAGTGAAAAGCAGCATTTATTGAACAGTGGCCCCTGAGCATGTTAAATAATGATAGTCTTGGACTCATAAAGTGCTCGAGTTGGCCCAAGCTGTTCAAGACCAGGGTGTTTTCCCTTTTGCATTAGTGAAGCTGGCTGTCTCCTCCAGAATGTCAGGGGAGGAACGTTTCAGTGACTCGTAGCAGCTGACCTCAGTCTTGCTCATTTACATGGGTGAGTCATGTGCAATTTTTTTTTTCCTTGCTGTTTGTGGTCTTAACCTGTCACAGATGACCAATATGTTACATCTATTCACTTGGTTTTTGTGGGTAGGCACTTTCTTCACTTTGCTGACTGAGGACACAGGCCAGGGATGCGTCCTCTAGTATTAATGGCTCTGCATGCAATTAATTACTTGTTTGCCTGTCTTCAGCATCCGTGTCACTCCTGATAGCACTGTCAATAAATATCTTGACCATGTACTCTTTCAAGGTGTGGCCACAGACCCATTCATGTGAAATGGAGTTTAAAAGAGTAGCCATCCAACATGCCCCAAGTTCAGCATGACAGCTACCCACCTGGTTAATAAAGTGTGCAAACTAGAAAGCTCTTATTGTTGGGGATATTGGCAAGCCCAGGTATTCAAAGAAATTGCCCGTTTCAGTTGGTTGAAATACAATATTCTGAAAATCAAGAGGAGGAAGTATTCAGTGAACATCTCAAGTGCCACATAACTCAAGGTATGAGATGGTTTCTCAAGGCTGACAGACAGGAGGCAAGACCAGAGACACCAGAGGTCCATCTGAGATGAATGAAGTGGTAGGGAGATTTTCTTTTTCTGTGAACAGGGAGAGGAGAGAGAGCCCCCAGTGACAGGGAAACCACCAGAGACACTAGGGAACACTGAGGCAGATGCTGGGCATGAACAGGCAGATCTTATTGCTAGAATGTATATTCTGTGGAAGCTGCTCTTCCCGTGAATGAAAGTCAGCTTTTGTTGGGACATGGGGTGAGGAAAATGTCCCGTTCTGAACCCCAGTGCTCCATAGCCAGAACCTTGAATTTTTTGTACATTTTTTCTTAAGCCAAGACACTTCACAGCCTCTTATGTAGCTCTCCTGTACCAAGTTGCATGAGGCAGTTTATCATCATCACCACCAACTTACAAATAGCTGTCTTTCTGCCTCAGTTTTCTTTCTGGTAAAACCTTCAGCTGCATGCTTCAATAACGGCTTTTTGGCACCTGTAGCTGTAGATGAATGACAAAGGCCATATGGGTTGTCTGGGATTTGGCACATTAAACACCAGGCCTCCCAAGTCTTGTGCCTCTGTCTTTCTGGCTGCTTTTTGTGATGCACTAAGGGAGTGCTGTAAGACTAAGGGCATGCCTGTCTGACCTTCTGGGTGGTCTTGGTGCTGGAGGGATACTTGGATGGCACAGAAACACCATAACTCTTCCTGCAACTAACTTCTGCAGCATAATTATTTTTCATTACTTCTAATGCTCCTACACATCTGGGACTTCCTATCCAGCAAGTGCTTACTTGGACTTGTGAGTGAAGAGATGCAATAAGTCACAAGCTGCTGCAGGGTTGTATTGTAGGTGCCTGGATCAATAAAAGCTGGTTACACATTTGTCTCCCTGTGTGCAAAGCAGAGCCTAACTGACTGAAAGATGGAGGTGACTTTCTGTGGGGCATTTCCCACAAATCTGCTCTATTCCTTGTTTAAAGGTGTTGGACTTTTCCTGTGTGAGCAGAGTGAGCTCTGCCTTGTATGCTCTGAACTCAAACCTGGTATTTATGACTTCCTCATCTTTGGATTGAGTTAGACTGGAGGGTTTCTGTTTGAACTACATAGAGAGGAACACTGTACAACCTTTTCCATCTGACATATCATGAACTTAATTCTGGCTAATCACAGCAATAGCTAGGTAGGCAGGTTTTTTTTTTTGCCTGGGGAAAACAGCCACTTTTCTGATAAAGAGGTCATTTAACAAATGAGTTAATGGTTAATGAGTTCTGACTCACATTAGATAAGAGATAAGGATGGCAAACAAAGCATAAAACCCCCTGATTTCATAGCTATTACTAGAACTCCACAATCATTCAATAAGTTGTATTAGGAGTCACAGACAAGATTTTTAGTTCTGTATTTTTAGTGAGCAATTTATTTTGTTTTCAACATAGACAAGCCTCAAACAACAATAAAACATTAATTCAGCATTAAATTTAAACATGGCAGAATATATATACAGCTCCAGTGATCAAAGAAGCCCATGGGAGTGACAGGTCAATTAGCCTGCTAGTACTTGCTGTTACAATAGGGATCAAATTTTCGAGATTGATGTGCATCACACATAGTGTGCCCAAGGACTATACAAATAGCACTGAGCAGCAAAGCCACAAGGTGAGCAAGGGACAGGATCTGAAACTTCTTGAAACTCTTCTTTCATATTTTTTTTCTCATTTTACCTAAAAATTTGTGAAAAACAGGAAGCTGAAACAGAAAAAACAACTGTTTAAAGGTATTGGCTCTGGAAGTTGCAGAAACTGCAAATATTCAAACCTGACTAATATACCTGTTCTGGCTATCACACTTTCATATTCCACTTGTAACAGCAGGGAGGAGTTAGAGAGATCTGTATTATAGTTGCTCTAGTAGAATCATGTTTTTTGCCCTGAAATCTTTTTAATGATCATCAACTTGCTCCCTGATGCTCCTACTTATAAAAGTGGTGTGGTTTTGTAGGTTTTTTGTTTGTTTAAGGAAAAAAAAGATTACCTACCACAACTACTTCTTTATTGTTGTCTAGTTTGACTGAAAAATATCAAGGACATGTCAGAATGCATAGTTTCAGCACAGCTGTTAACCTCTCTCTAACAGTTTATCCTAACATACCTACTGTAACATAAATACTGAAATCTATTACATTACTGCATCTGACCTGGGAGTAGGGAAAAATAAGTTGTTTCCAAATTAAGTTTCCTTAAGGAACAGTGATATCTGTTTTTTTTGCACTGTTTTCAAACAATATTACTGGTGTCACTATTGGCTATTTAAGTTATGATTTGCTATAATGCTGAAAATACAAACCAGGTTAAAATGATTAGGAACGAGAGATAGGATAAGAGGAAATAGCCTTGAGTTGCACCAGGGGAAGTTTAGATTGGATATTAGGAAAAATTTCTTCACTGAAAGGGTTGTCAAGCATTGGAACAGGCTGCCCAGGGAAGTGGTTGAGTCACCATCCTTGGAGGTATTTAAAAGATGTGTAGATGTGGCACTTAGGGGCATGGTTTAGTGGTGGACTTGGCAGTGTTGCATTTATGGTTGGACTTGATGATCTTAAAGGTCTTTTCCAACTTAAATGATTCTATCATTCTATAAAAATAAAATTATCAGTGATATGTCCAATAGCAGGAGGATTTTTCCCCCTGCCGCCTCCTTTCTTGTTTTTGTTTTAAATATAATTGCAGATTCCTGTCAAGAAAAAAGCTGGTGGGTTTCTTTGTTGTTGTTGGTTTTGTTTGTTTGTTTTAAAATACATGTTTATCCCTTTTGAACTTGACTCTGCAGTCCTGGAATAGTAAAGCCCTGGTGCACAGTGAAAAGGGATAACAAGCCAAACAGTCTTTCTAGTTTTCCCTTGTGTTGCCTGAGGGCAATTGACTTAGTGTGTCCAAATAAAGATGATTTTTACTGTTTTGTAAAGGACACTTCACCTTTCTGTTTTCCTTGTTGTCCAGCTATTCCAAGGTTGTCCTCCCTCAGACATGAATTTTGAGGTGCTCAGACTATACTGGAAGGAAATGATAAGATATAATGCTACTGACTCTTCTTTCACAGGAGGCAAAAGGAGTATAACACAAATGGGATACAATCGGCACATCCATGCAGTTATGTTACAAGCCCCATGAATGTAGAAGATCCTGTCTGATTATTTTGTAAAAAAAAATAGTATTTAGGGTGTCCAGCTATTGTGAGGCATATACTGTTTTGAAGTCTCTGTTTTTTTGTGAATGTTATACTTATTTGTCTGTCTATCTGTCGGAATGTGCATGGCACCGAATAGAACATGCAACTCAAAGCTACACCAGAATAGTTACATTGGTTCACTCAATGCAAAGCAAATAAAATGAGTTTGTGGCTTTATTCCTCACTTAACTTAAGGAAAGAAGGTATGTTATTTGCAGTTCAGTTCTTCCTGGTGTGATCTCTGTTCTTACAACTGAAAAAGAGGAGGCTGTAATTCTGCTCTCTTGGCTTTACTAAAGCAAAAACAGGCAGAAAAATCCATTAAATATCCAGCCTGATTTCTATAGTGATCATGTCAAATATATTAATGATTAGGGATGAATTATTTTTGGTTTTGTGTTGGTTCTGTGTCATTCAGTGAGGAGGATGGCAATGCTATAGACGGGACGGGCAAGCCAAGCCATCAATGCACAAACCTGTTTGTGTGATGAGAAACCTTTTTTGTGACACAAGTTGTAACATCTCTTTTAAGGTGAGCTGCTCTGATACTGTTCTTGTTACATCCTTCACTCACATGTGTCTCTATACCTGAGAAGAATCTCTGTTCCCTTCCCTTGCTCCTCGCCAACAATAAATATGTCCGTGATTAAGACAGTTTCACCAGAGTAACTAGAGTCCAGATGAAGTCAGTCAACGTCAAGCATGTGTCTAAAGGCTGGCATGCACTAGAACCTTTATTAGAAATTACTTTGCAATAAGTAAATATGTTAATTCAAAATGGGCTAATTAAAATCACCTTTAATTCCTGTGTAGATTATGACATTCAGAAATAATAAAGCCTCACTGTATCTGTGTTAATTCACTTTAAGACTAAGTAAAGCTAAACCTTCAGGTGTTTGAGTCTAAGGAACTTGATTCAGTACCATTTCTGTTAGATGACGGAGGTAAAAGCTATAAATACAACCCAGTGCTGTTCTACAGTGTCCTTCTGAAGTGTACTGACTTAAACTATCCTGAGTTCACTAGTCCTTGGGCTGGCTTGGTTTTAGGATAGTGTAGAGCAGTTTTGGGCATATTAGCAGTTACAGCTGCTTATGACCTTTCTGGTATACAGATGTGCTGACTGTCCCTGAATGTACAGAGGGAATAGACGCTTTCTAAATATCTTCGTCTGCTAAGTGATACTTGTCTTCAAAAGGAGGACTCCTATGATTTTTTTCTACCTTCTTTTCAGTATAAAAAGAAAATGAAAGAGCAGGAGCAGACCAAGGACTGCTTCTAGAGTGTCCATCCACTTGACCAAGTGTAGTGATACAGTCTTTAAAAGGAATACATGCACAGGCTGAAAAACCACTCCTAGGCCTGCTTCGTATCTCAACTAAACCTGAAAGTTCAAACAAGGAACCTCCTTCCCCATTGTGATTTATCATTGCAGCTTTTGCTGGCAGGTTTGGGGAATAATCTAGAAAATCAAAGCTAGAAATGCAGAAGTAAAATGTTTGCTCTTGCCCATCCCTTTTTGTCATTTTTATCCAAACAACAAGAAATAAACTCTGAAGCCAGAATTTGAGGTGTTCTGATCATGTCAGATGCAAACCACAACACCAGATGCCTCCGAAGATATATTTATTGGCAGGCACTCAAGTGAATCATAAAACTAGATTAGTAAAGAATAACAATGAAATTAAACTAGAAATAGCAACTCTCAGGGCAAGGCACACTTAGAGTCTTAATTTGTATGGATCAGATCCAAGATAAGCCATACTATGTCTGCCTGCAAAAGTATATGTCTTTACTGTCCACTAGAAACAAAGATTTCAGGTGTCGTGCAAGTGTTGACACTCTCTGCATTTGTTTTCTGTTTTTCTCATTTGTTACCTACTTTGGCTGCTGTATCCCTGTCTCAGGTTTTTAATTCTCTGTTGCTTCAACATAAATTTCAGATCCTGTATGCTTGTTTATGTAGAAGTATTGTCAGTTTGATATCAAAGCTAAACAGGATCTTGCTGGTTTTGTCTCACCTTTTCCATACTTAAATAGATGCTAAACCAAAATGAAGGTAATTGTGTTAAAGAGCAGAGAGGGGTGTGTGCTGTACTCACACCTACTATGTCAGCTAGTGCAGAGCAGAAGGTGGGATGCAGCAAAGGGCACTAGTGGCAAGCCTCATGTGGGTCAGGCAGTGTGCCTGAGGATGGACAAGACTTCCAGCTCATGACGAAGCACACCACTCCCTGCCTTGTCTACATGAAGTCTGGGGCCCAGGGAAAATGCTGAAGGTGATTTAAACTGAGATCTTTGCTTTGGGTCTGAAACAGAGTAAATGTGCTCATGCTACTCCCTGCAGCTGGTAAGTGTTCCAGGAAACTGCTTTTTACTGCCTTCCAGCAGAAACACAATACCTGATTGTAAGATTTTGTATGGATTCAGCACATACTAATGCACCAAATGGTGATGCAAAATTGCTGGTTTGGGAGGTATGCCATGAGGGAACTTAATTATGCAGACAGCATAATTATATAGCTGTTACAGATATGCCTGTAAAGCACAACTTAGCTTCAAATACATGCTGCAGTTCTTTTTTTCTTTATACCTTCTGAATGGAAGGCAGTATGGACTAATCTTGCAATTTTAAATGTTGGGGAAAGCATTTGCCTCTTTTATTTGCCCATCTCTTTGGGTTGTATACTTATTCATTTAGCTGATTTTGGTGGAAAGGAGACATCCAGAGTGGCAGATAAAACATTTTTTAAAGTATATTTCCGCAGCATGGTGCACAAGAGCCTTAAGCAAAGGCTAAAAATGTTAAGTACCAGTTTCTAGTGTAAGTTTTAAAACCTCTACTTTCTGATGTAGATTGCCTGCAGTCAGAGAAGGCTCAGGCAATAGTATTAAACAGTGATCATCTGAGTTTTCAGAAGCAAACACCTTGGGTTCTTTTGAATTAAGCTCTTGCAAGCTAAGGAAAAACAACCATTAGCTATAAGAGTAATACGAGCTTTTTTCATTTGTAGGTCTGGTTCTGAGGAGCCATTTGTCTGTGGGTCTGCTACTCTTTCCTCTTAGGGTAGTAGTGAAGTACTCTTTTCCAATGCAACTTCCATCTATTCTAGAAAGGTGTGCAATGGACACGTGTATCAGGCTAAACAGTGGACCATATGTCATATTAGAATTGAAGCCAGGAATGCGCTCAAGGAAATGTTAAAGATGGTAGAGTACATTCCCAGTATTGCAGGGTTAGTTCTGTAATTCAGGCTACTTCCTTAAAACAAGGGATGATCTGATCCCAGGGGACCAGTTGCAGTTTGGGGAGGGGCTAGTGGGTGACAATTTCTGATCTTGTCCTAGTAATGATTTGCACTGGTATTACTGAACGCAAATGATCCATGCTGTACCCCAATGTAATCCTCTGTAAGTACGTGAAACCACATATTTCTCATGGTTTATTCCCTCCTCTCCTAGCTAAAGCATCTGAGGGCAATCAATACTTGATCAGACTGCCTTGGAGAAGGCAGCATTTAATTGGTATGCTGAAGGGACAAATGCAAGAACAACAAACTATTAGATAAAAAGGGGTTGAAATACTGGCAGAGAGGCTCAGATATTCTTTGCTATAAAGATTCCAGCTGCCATTAATTTAGTTGCATTATCTTTTCATTGCAGATGTTTAGAGATGGGTTTTCTAAATTACAGAGAATAAAAGCATTTCTACTAGAAAACACAAGTGTTATCATAAGAAATATAATTGGTAGTGAAATAAAAGCTTTTGATACTCAAATATCTGGCAGAGTAACAAGAAAAGTAGAAATTTTTCACACTGACATTTAACTGCAGAAAAGGGTGAACACAATGACTCAAACCAATGCATTTCTGGTTATGTTGCCTCTGAACTGAAAATGCTTAAGAACTAGTGATTGGGCTGAAAGAATATTGTCTGCTGACATATTGATACTCAGTCATGAGTTGTTCATTAACTGTGGTGCTACTACTAGTGATAAGCGCTATGAAAGCTATAATGGGATAGTTTGGTTAATATATGCAGCTCCTAACAATTTTATAAATCATTCTGGCAAAAGGATCAAACCAGATAGAAGAGTAACGTGACCACACATAACTTTATGATGGTTTTTCCTGTCTCTTAGTTATTGGCAATGTGACCTTCAGCAGTGGTAAAACGTCTGATGGATTTAAAACCTATTTTGTTTGCTATTTTTGCTATATACATGATCTTAAAGAAAAGCAAAGCCTACACTTAAAATTTATTATCCTTTAAAAAAAGCAGGTACAAATGGTCAGCACAAATGTTAAACTAGGGTTAAGTTACAAGTATGATCAAGCTCATGCTAAGTGGAAGCACAGGGCTCCTGGGGGGCTAACTTGCTCTGCTTCAAGGCATTTAGGCTGTATATGGTACTGGCCAAACTAGCTTATGTAGAGCTGGTTTGAAGATCTTGAGCTATATGCTAGCGTGCAAAGTAGGTAAATAATTAGTTTAAGATTTATGTTAGTTATTTTGCTGCTAATTCTCTAGAAAGGCTCATAAACCTGTAAGTGTAGATTATGGTTAGGACTGCCCTGGATCATGTCTCTCAAGATTCATTTGCTGGTGTGTGCACTGCCTACCTTTCTAGAACAGATGGAAGTTGTACTGGAAAAAATTACTAGTAATATAAACTAGCATGGTACATATGTTTTTATGATGGTAGAACTGCCTTTATCATTTAATATAAAGCAATGAAAAAAATCAGAAGTAAAGGACTGACAAAAACTTTTCATTTTTCCTTTGCCCCCCTGAAATTTTTAAATAAACACTCGTGCAAGAGAGGCTAAGAGACAGAGGTTCAGCTCTCAAGCTGTTGTTCAGTGTCCTAAGTCCTGCAAACCTTTAAGAAGTGTTTAGCACATCACATTTATCATGTTAAACATGAGTCAGTGGAGCTTACGCGAAGTGAGGTGAAAGGAATCAGTTTGCAGGTATGAGCTCACCATGTCTGCTATATTTTTCCCATGCTGGAATCTACATGCAGTAGCAGGAACTTCACAGTAAAGCCTTAGGGAAAGCATAGTGTTTCTGCACATGGGGATGCAGTGTGCTTTCAAGCTGAACAAGAGAAGCTTGTAACCAGACATAGTCTGTTGAGCTTGACAGTTTACCACTGGAAAAAGGGATTGCTAACGCAATTGGACTCTCGTGACCATCTCCACATGGTGTGTACTGTGCCACATAGGCATATGAGCTCTCTTAGGGCAAGACTGGAGTTTTCCAGCATTTTCCATGTGGTACCATGTTGACACAGGTCAGCAGAGGAATAACGAGATTGCTGAAGAGCAAAAGCTGGAAGAACAAATCTACCTTTCTGGGCACCCTCTGGCTGGAAACTTTGAAATGGAAAACTCACCAAGGAAGACTGCGTCTGTTTAGGTCATATGTGGTATGGAGAAATATTTGCTCAGTATACTCCAGAGAGGGGATCTAATCCTTCTGTTCAGAGCGGATCACATTTTCTAAACAGAGCTTTTTTGTGTCTTCCTCAATGAAACTCCTTGTGAGGGGAAAAAAGAATAAGCTTTGTAGGTAATTTTTAATTCATTTTTTTCCTCACTAAATTAAACAGACAAAGTCCAGAATCTTCACTTTTTCTCCTTTTTCCTTTGTATTTTTTATTTCTGCATTTTTTTAAACCCTGATACTAATGTCAATGTAGTAGAATGGAACTGCTCAGAAAGCTGTGAATTTGTATAACTGGTTTCTGTATTTTTTCCTTTTCTACTTGAAATTATCCTAGAAGTAAAAAAAAAATTGAAAAACATGGTGACAATACAAAATACACTCCTTTTGGTGGAAAACAGCCATGCAATTTGGAAATAGAAAAATTCCAGCTTTTAAAATCTGAATCAGTATGAAAGGTTTAATTCTAAGTAAATTGAATGCTGTAGTTTATTACAATTTTCCCATAATTAGTTAAGATAGTTGAACAAAACTTTTGTGGGGGAAACAAAGGTAGAGAAATTATTTTTTCAGTTCCAACCTTTAAGGAGCACACCTTTAAGAACATGGTTCTGCATTTCTCCTTGAATTCCATCTTGGTGTTACAGGAGGTAATTGATACCTTAACCTCGCTTTTGTTTTTTGGAGTACCTAGTGGAAATAATGAAGAAATCCATGAAAAGACACTTGATGGTGCCTACTGGCATTTGTTATTTGTTCTGTGTGAGTCTTTGCACATAGTAAAATCTTTATTAAGAGTACAGTGGTGTCAGAAATTTCCATTGCAAACGCAGCGAAGAATTTGTTTATGAAAAGTGGCAGGCCTTTATATATTTGAATCTCTTTGAGTTTCCTGCTTAAAACCAGCTTTGAGATGCTGGCTGATGTTGTGCTTCAGTCTGCTTCATGCTAGTTTTTAACAAGCAGGAGTCAAACTACGTCCTTAATAGGAGGTGTGGGAATAAGGAGCTAACGCTTAGGCAGATGTGGGGTAGAATTTGTCCGTAACACATGCACTAAGGAGCCTGTAACTTGTGGAATTAAAAAAAAAAAAAAAATATCTTTCAATTAGGAGTATTAATAGGGTACTCAAAACCAGTTATTGTCTGCCTTTTTTCACCTAGCATCCAAACAACTTTGTTACACAACTAAACCAAAGGATTTTGTTGTTCTTTTTGTTTGGTGTTATGGTCTACTGCGGGTTTCTTAGACCTTAGACTCCCACTGAGAGAAAGAAATATCGTTCTGATTCACATGAGTTACCAGCAAACTTCATGAGACATGGTGATATTTTATTTCTTTTCAAAGGCAATCAGTAAAACTGAAAAAGGTCACATTTTGTTTTCAACAGAAGTACCTTGTTTCATAATTTAAGGTGAACAACAACTTCTAGCTCTGTGCAGAAAGACATATATATATAGATTCAAGGCAAAATGTTATTTTCAAGTGCACTACAGTTTTGAAATTCGAAGTGCCTGTTTCTTAGTGATTACTATTCAACACTTTTTATATATTTTTAAAAACTTTTACTTCTGTATGATTGTTTTCTGTCATTGAATCACTCCTACTTTATTTTTGACTACATTAGAACAACTGACTATTGATCTAAAAAAAACCCAAAACCCTATGTAATTTGACTGAAAAATAAAAAGCACACAATATTTATTAATTTCAGCCACATAACATGACAAACCAAAATATGATCCTTTCCTGGATGCAGACTGTAAATTTTGTGTTACGTAGGACTTTCCACAGCTTCACCGTTCTAACAGCAGAAGGATCAACTAAGTGAGAGGCCAGGAAAACAAATGGCAGATTTTGTTAAACTACATTGCATTATCTTGCTGTAGTCATCCTAGCTTTCAGTGAACATTTTTATTTGGCAAAACTTCATTGGCTACTTTAGAATTTGTAAATATAAATTTATTTACTGATTTTCCCCATTTATAGATCTACTTGCTCCTGGTTTAGGATATAATTTTATAAACTTGAATGTAAGGGTGACTTTATAAATACAGAACTATTACACTGGATGAAGGTATTCATGTGCAGAGATTAATATTTCTGGATGAAGAATATCTTCATTAAATTCAAGATGGCTAATCGGTGCAAAATTGGGAGAGAACTACTAGTGACCTCAATGTATTTTATTTTAGGAAAAAAAAACATCTACAAACAGAAACTTTATGCTGAATGTTTATTACAAAATATGGTTTGCCTTGAGATATACTTCTCTTTTTTTTCCTTTGTTGTAATAGGGCCATAATTCTGACCAAATCTTCTGTAAATCTGAGAGGTTTTAAGAATTAAATAGTTTTTTTTTTTTTAGTTATTTACCAATAACTTCATTTGTAATGGGTAAAGCAGACGATATGTTCAAGCTGACTCTTAGTACATCTTACGGGATTCAATCTAGGGCTAGACTGAGACTTTATATTTATGCTTCGAGAATGAGACAGCATGTAAATACACCCCTTTGAGAGGAATTCAGCTCAAAAGCAGTAGTTATGAGTGGGTCCTATGCATTCTTGGGGAACAGTCTGCTGGATACTGTATGCCCTTCCTGCAAAATCTCCACTCTGTTGCAGAATGCTCTGCAGATTCAAATCTTTCAATGATTCAGGTGAGAAACAGGAGAAAGGGAAGGCAAAGAATAA
This sequence comes from Phalacrocorax carbo, assembly GCF_963921805.1. Lineage (NCBI taxonomy): Eukaryota > Metazoa > Chordata > Aves > Suliformes > Phalacrocoracidae > Phalacrocorax > Phalacrocorax carbo. The sequence goes on along the minus strand of NC_087521.1, from coordinate 11,910,692 downwards.
AGTATATTTGCCAATGAGACTTGGAGAGAAGCAAGGAAAATGAGGTAACAAGGTACAGTTAGGTTGTTCCAGATGGGAAAAGACATGGAGTAAATGAGCCTTGCCAGAACTGAGAAAAAGAAAAGGCTTTTTATTGCCTCACAGGAACTGGCTTTCCTCCTACTGACTTAGTGTTTTTTATGCTGGCATGGAATAAGTGCAGTTGGTTATCTGAAGTGCAGAAACATGGCAAATCTGGTCCAATGTGTGGAAGGATTTGGGCAGCTACTGAAAAATAGAACTTTGTTGCCTTATGGTGGGAGCAGGAACATGAGGCAAATAACTCCATTTATTGGTAGGACAGGGAAAAAATGGGAAGAAATGTCTTTAGATCTTAATGAAGTAGACTTACTTTCCTACTGCATTCCTGTGCATATCTTTTTTTTTTTCTTCTCCTTTTCTTCTCTAGGTGATATATTTGGTTCCTTCATTATGCACAAGCTGAAAGTTGTATGCATCTGATGTTCAGTTTCAGTTATAACTCTACTTCACTGTTGACTCCTCTGAAATCTCCACATTTTTGTAAACATTACTTCTGTACAGATAAACATTTTTTTTTTGAGCTGCTTGGCTTGGTTAAAAACAATTGATTTTAGACATCGAAGAGGAAAAGACAGTCTGAAGGCTTGTTTGAAAATCTCAGTGAGGAAGGTTTCTGTTTCTGAGATGTATAATAGCTGTGTGTCATATTCTTTGTAGCCTGATAGTTTGGCATATAAAATGCCAGACAACTTAGCTACTCCGCAAAAAGATCTGCTTTTACATCTAGCCAATTTAGCTCATTTATTCCTCTCTTCTTCTGCCTCCATCTTTTTCACAGAGGCTGTATTTTCATCAGTTATGGCCTAGGCAAGTGGTCTGTGCAGTGGGTGGGGAACAGGCTGACAGGCCGCACCCAAAGGAAATAGCTCCTTTTCCAAGTGGCCGTCTGTCACAAGTGGAGTCCCCCAGGGATCGATACTGGGCCCAATGTTATTCAACATCTTCATAAGTGATCTGGATAATGGCATCAAGTGTAGCCTGATGAAGTTTGCTGATGACTCCAAACTGAGTGGGGGAAGTAGGCACTCCAGAAGGGAGAGCTGCTCTGCAGGGAGATCTGGATAGGCTGGAGGAGTGGGCTAACAAGAACCTTATGAAGTTCAACAAGGACAGGTGTAAGGTCATGCACCTGGGAAAACATAATCCGGGAGTGCAGCACAGACTGGGATCCACCTGGCTGGAGAGCAGCTCTGTGCAAAGGGACCTGGGGGTCCTGGTGGACAGGAAGCTCAACATGAGCGAACAGTGTGCTGCTGCGGCCAAGAAGGCCAACAGGGTGCTGGGTTGCATCAAAAAGGGCACCACCATCAGAGAGAAAGAAGTCATTATCCCACTCTACTCAGCGCTTGTCAGGCCACACCCGGAGTACTGTGTACAGTTATGGTCCCCGCTGTACAAAAAGGATGTGGACAGGCTGGAAGGGGTCCCCAGAGAAGGGACATGAAGATGATCAAAGGACTGGGAAGCTGCCATATGAGGATAGGCTGGGAGAGCTGGGTTTGTTCAGCCTTGAGAAAAGGAGGCTCAGAGGGGATCTCATCACCATGTACCAGTACTTAAGGGGTAGCTACAAAGCAGAAGGAGGTTCCCTTTTTACAAGGAGGCACATGGAGAGGACAAGGGGGAATGGACATGAGAGGGAAATTTTTCACAGTAAGGACAGTCAACCATTGGAATAATCTCCCCAGGGAAGTGGTTGACTCCGCCGCATTGGACACTTTTAAGATTTGGCTGGACAGGGTGCTGGGCCATCTTGTCTAGACTGTGCTCTTCCCAGAAAGGTTGGACTAGATGATCCCTGAGGTCCCTTCCAACCTGTGAGTCCATGATTCTGTAAAATCGTTTAATCTCTGTGTTCCAGACTTTTGATATATCATCATTAACCCCTGCTTCCCCCCCCCCCCCCCCCCCCCGGCCCCTTCCATTTTTAAAAGAAAGCTTTTCCATTTTAGGGCCAAATTCTACAAGGTCTAAAATAATAACAGAGAGTATATAAATCCGGAGGATTTAAGATTTTAGTCCTAAATCTATTTCACTGATTACATCAGGAAACCATGAGTGGAGGCTGATTGCCTGAGAAACTCTTCGGTCTGGCTCACTGCCTTATTGCCCTGGTAAAGGCAATAATAATATATTTGTTCTGCTTGTGTTTCTATAGCATAATTCTCCACATTTTTTTCTTGTGGACTAACCCGTTCTTTTGTATTCCCAGACTATAGCTTGTTCCTTTCTCTCACAATTAGACTGAGGTTGGGGAATGAGAAGGGAGGGGATGTTTGAAGCCTTTAAATTGTTTTGTTAAAGAATGAGTGCATGTAAGTACAAGAGCTGAAGAATTTGCCCAGAATATGAAGGGTGCATAGTTACCTTCTTTCAAGAAGGGTTTAAAATCAAACCCTCCTGAAAAGAGGAATTTCCCTTATATAGCTTCTTGTTCTCCAGATTGCACTGGATTATGCAGAGGGATTTAGTGTTGCAGAATGCTGTGTTAGGGCATAAGGCAGTCATGTTTCCAAGTAAAATCTCAAAAGTTGAGCAGGATAGAACTAGGCCTAACTTTAAATAAAAAACTTGGGATAAGTTTTATTTTCAGTATATTAGTACATCCTTCCTCTAATTTCTTTCACAGCAGGTTATATGAGTTTATTGACCAATAATCAGTACACTTAGGAGTATGTTTCTTGTCATTTGCCCCTGTTGTGCTGTGCAGTTTGTAACATTGAGCACTTGATGTTGCACAGCCTAATAAGTGAAAACAGCCATTTTCAAACCTTGTTCTAGGATAATGGCTGAGGGATTAAGCACTGCAGTGTAGCAATGACTCAGACATGCAGAGATGGAAAGGGTCTCAAGGTAAACAAGTTTCACATGGAAGGAACTCAGCCAGCTTAGGGAAAATGCTATGACCTCATGGGCTATCGTTCTGAGCAGGCACTGCCTAGAACCGCACTATACTGGCACATGATGGGCCTTCTCCTCTCACAGTAAGTATTTGCTCTATGCAGTTTCTGGTACTGGAGTTGTTTACATATCAAAAGACATCCTTAGCTCTTGTTACTTCTGCACTGGAGTATAAAGAGTTCTTCAACAGTAAATTATGATACAGTCTTAAGATGTGGTGGTCATCTGCAGTTCCCTTAAAAACAGAAAGATTGGATTCTCAGCATCACTCTGGATTTTGTTTCTGAGTAAAAAGAGTTCGGTGATTTCAGAGGGCAGATATCTCAAACTTTTTCTTCTTTGGACTTGAATCGTAGTAAACAGTTCTATTTTGCCACTTTTCCCATGCTAACAGTCCTTTAACGTGATAATACAGGGCCAGATGTAAGATTTCTATGTGAGCATTACCACAGGCACTGGGAAAATACAATTACTTCTGTTTATTTAACTTCTTTAATTTGTAGTCTGACATTTCTCAACTGCACTCAGAGCCAAGGTTCATTTGCAGTCTTAAAGCACTTATTTATATATTTTTTCTGTATGAGTGAAAAGATTTTATTGAATGACTTGATGTTTTACAGATTTTTAATATTGAAATCAAAAGATTATTCAGAAAAGAAGATTTACTATAAAAATTCCCACTGAAGGGAAAACTTATTGGAGTTTAAGTATCTGCTAATTTTTCTTGAGACTTTGCATTGTCTTTTATTTGTCCTGATTTTTTTTTTTCCTATAAATGCAGAAAAATCCCCTAGTACTTTATTTAGCACAAGAAAACCACCCCTCTGTGCAATCCCCCAAGCCCATTCTTAAAACTCAGAGACTTAAATGTGTCTATGCCATCTGTTCCTCCTCACTTTGGCAGCTCTGACTTGACATCTGGTAGTTATGGAACTAAGTGTGAGTTTGTAATTGGAATTCAGGGATCATGACAGAGATCTCATGCTCCTTATTTTAGTAAAACTTCCCTACGCTCTGTGATGTTGCAGGGATGCTATCTGAGCACTGGTGCATCCAACGTGTTTGTATGTTTTAGATGACTCATCTAGAGTATGCAGAAAAAACCAGTTTTATAATGATATTTTATTTACTTCTTTCAGCTGTGAATAGAACATGCTTTAATGATGACACTAGACTTATTTTTGTTGGTGTTATAGCCTCACTATTTCAATAGTCTTTCTCTGGATAAACAGGCAATATGACTTCCACTGGGAGAGTTCTCAGCCGAAGGATAGCAGTATTAATCACTGAGGAGGTACTGTGTTCATTTGTAGTACATAAAATGGCTGAGAGCCTCTAAAGAGTAAAGCACAAAGTATTTGGAGACTGGTAACGTTATGAACAATGAAATAGAACCAGTTGCCAATGGAGAAGGGAGGGGAGAGAAAAATAAAAAGGAATGGCAAAAATTGATTCAAAGATTAAATTAGCTGGTAGGAAGGGGAGAAAGGAGAAGGTATGTGTAAGAGAGACTAGAGAATCAGTTAAGTTGTTGTGCTTCCTTTCTTCTTTTTTGTATATGGCTCTCCCTCTCAACTCAAGATTTCTGTTCTGAACACTTTCTGATGGGCCCTCTTCATTCATTTGCCCTTTTTTAAATATTTTTTTTTTTTGCTTCACCAGTGGAAATCATTTGGGGACTATATCCTTACTTCAGTGAAGAGACAGCAATTTGGCTTTTTGCTTCAGTTAGCAGCTTGATCTCAGTTCTGCAGGGGGTCCTGACTGAACTTGAGCAGCTGATTTTGACTGAAAACCCAGGTTAATGTGCTTCTGTTGCCATTTAAACCCACTCTGCTTAAGATGGTGAATAATTTATAAGAAATTTTCCCCACCCCCTCACCCCTCACTTCTCATGCTCCTGTACCCTTCTTCAGTCAGTGAAACTGAATTAAAATGCCCTCTTAAAGGCTTTTTTGAGGATGACATTTATTTTCCCCTGATTTGTCATAATGCTGCTTTTATGAAAAAGGTGTGCTTTCTTTTTGTAACAGCTTTACATTTAATCCAGACTTGGATTTGTTTATAACTATTGTAGTCTGTATCACTGTACATTTCTTACGCAACTCTAAATTTGAGAGACATTATCTTGACATTTTATTTGGGCTAGATTTTGAACAAATGTAAATAGGCTTTGTCACACTTCTTTTAGACAGTCAACACAAAGTTATTTCTTCTCTCTTTGATATAAAAATATCTTTAAAATTGTTCCCTTTTAATTACTCCTGAAGATGTTAATATTTGAATAAGGCTGTAAGTGTCAAAGCTCAATGAGTCAGACCTAAAATGTTAGAAAGCAAACTATCTCCTAATGTTCTCACTCTGGCCCAATCCTTGAGAAGTGCCAAGAACTTCATTGTAGGTGCTGAGCAATTTTTTCCAGCATCAAAGACAGGGAAAGCTGAACTTGCCTAGCACCTTGCAACACAATCCCATATTGAACAGCCTGCAATAACTCCAAATATGCCTGATCTCCATACAAAAGAAGCTATGAACTTTTTCAAGAATTAAATATCTCATAATTGATGTCTTCATTTTTGAAAGGCAGAGCTAAACCCAGGTTACATTTCATGTGTTGGCCTCACATTATTGTCTGTTTGGAGATAAAAATTAAATTAGCAAGAGCTACCCCTGTAGGCAGATGCCTGCATATAGAGAGGGGTCGGTGAGAAGCACATGAAAAGAGAACTCGAGAGCTATGAAGGTGCCCTTAGATATGTGTACCCATACTAGCTCTGCTCAACACTTTCTGCTCCCTCGCATCTCTTCTGCCTTGAGCTGCACTGTGGCGTGTTAATTAGAACTCATTTTTACTTGGAAAACACATGTAGCAAACTGTGGTAAGTGGGGAAAAGCAGCAGAACATGGGCCTGATTTTATGAATCTCTTCAGTTTCTAATTCTTCAGTATTTCCCGAACATTACAGTACTATTTATATTCAGGAGGCAGCCTGTTCTTTCCACAAGATTTTCTTCCCTCTGTCCCATTTATTTTTCAAGCAGCAAGGGTCTTGAGCCAGGTCTCCTTTTGCTCCTGCCACCTAACTTTCATGCTCTCCTGTGGATATCCAGAGGGAGAAAACCTACAGAGCCATTCTTCTTCCTTAAGCAGCTGGTGACGAAAGGAATACTAACTCTCTCCTAGCTTGAACAATTCTACCAGACTATGGTTTTCTATGGAGAAAGGGCTCCAGCCTTATAAACTGCTACTGCAGTCTTTTTTTTGTTGCTTTTCCTTGAGGTTTTCCTTTTGGTTTAAGAGAAAGGCTGGGAAGGTGGAATTAAGCTAGGGTTCCTGACAGGGGAAAAGAGTCTTTCATTCCACTTGCATCTGTCCTTCCAAATGTCCCTGATATTTTTTTCACAGCTGACTGGCAACTTCAGAAGGTTGAGTTCATGCAAGATCACTGCAACGTGAAGTAGACAAATCCAGATTAGCATTAACCCAATTTGTTTTGTAGCTACATGACTATTCGTATCAGAGTTAAGAATTCAGCACTAAGTTCTCAATTTTTTTCTGCTGTGGCTGCACCACTTCTGTGAGATTAGCATGCTGGGATGTCTGTCTGAAGTTATATCTACCCTCTGGGCCTGTGCTAGTGACCTCATTATCTTGTCAGCTCCAGTATCTGCACTGATTTCCAATTAGAAGTCTTGTTAATGTTCCTGTACCAGAATCTTTAACTTGCTGGTGTCCCAGCTACGAGAAGTTTTTATGGCCCAACAGCTTAGTATTATGGGTGGGTGGCAAGAAACTAGTTTGTAGGTTTAATGGGTTGACAATTTTCATAACATTCCTGTGCCCATATTGAAAGAATAAATTGTTTGCCTTCTCTGTGTTTCCTTTGCAACTCTGCTTGTCTTTTTGTGTTACCATTTTACAGTGCCAACTCAGGTTTAATATGCTGTTCACAGTAACTCTTGCCAAACGTTGTTTTCCAGGTGACAGCCATTCGATAGCTTTGCTTCACGCTATAGCTTTTGCAATTGTTCTAATATTCTGTCCAAGGTGACTCTCATATTGCAAATTGTCTTTCTCGCTTTAGTCACCAAAGCATTTGCAACTATTCTTCCCTTTTAGCGGACGTGTGATTGTGACTTACAGACTTTCTAATCTGTGTGTTTCATTTTGTTTATCAACATTACTAAATTAACAATTTTCCCAGAGTCACAGGTGCCTCCCACCAGTTCAATATAAATGCTCAGCATCTGTTTACTGCTTCATCCATTTTATTAATTCTTTTGCCTGTATCTATTATCAAGTTCATTTGAATTAGTTTTGTGAGTTGGGAGTCAGGACATAGTAAACATTGTTAAAAATGGTGATGTTTGCCACTTCATATTGCTGTGCTAGGTTTTAAAAGAAGGAAAGGTAACCTGTCTTCACAGGGTAATGAATCTGAATTTGAATGGGAATTATAAGGACAGAATTCTAAAAATTTATTATTATTATTATTATTTATTATTATTATTATTTTTAGAATTCTAAAAAATTTGAATCAGGATTCTTTATGCAGCCATTAAAGAATATAATAAAGTGAGCGGGGTTGGTGGAAATATTAGAGCTCAAATTGTTAAAGTATTTGGGCATTCTGACCCAACAGATGCAGAGAATCTCCAAAAAATCCTGGGGTGTTGGGCAGGATACCACTAGCATTCAACAGAGCATAGACAATACTAGAAAACTTTTGTTAATATTGTCTACCACTTCCTGATATACTCCCTATTTTCAGTTGTTTACTATTCTAGCACAAGATAAACCTCCTGGCTGAAACTTTTCAAGTTTTATTTTTCTTGTCTTGGCTTGAATTTTGTATTTTTCTGATAAAAGCTTTCTTACACAGGAAAAAAAACCAAACCAATTTAAGACGGAGGAATTAGTGTTGCTGATGTCAGAAGCTCCTATCATTTGTTTGCTTGATTTGATGTCATTTGTTTTAACTACTTCAGTACCTTGCTTTATGTTTATCTACACCACGTTTCATCAGGCCATATGTTTGTTACTGTAAGGTCTTCCCTTGGCAGTCAGCCCCCACCTTTCATAGCCTGGATTATATTTTATCAGCAAACTGTCTCATGTGAGGCTTCATCTTCTTTTCCAGACTGTTTATGAATAGATAAGAGAGAGAGTGAGCTCAGTCAGATCACTGTGAGATTTCATTAATGACTACTTTCACTAGAAAACCTGACCATGTATTTCCAACATTTCCTAATTTCTGAGGAGTGTTTCCTAAATTTTTGAGGTGTGTTTTTTTTTTTTTTTAACCCATGTGAGAACTGCTGTATCATTGCTTAGCTTCTTCAGAAATGTACAGAGAAGGGAACCTTATGAAACAAATTGCAAATTCTAAAAATTTGCATGGCCCATTCAAATGTAGTTGAATTGTTTTATTCACCCATGGGACAGTTTTCAGAAAAGATCATGCTCTCTGAATGGTTGGTTTGTAAAAATGTGATTCTCTGAACATATGAGTTTATGTCTAAAATCTCCCAGTGATTCTCTGAACCAGGCCTTTGTCCTAGTTATCTAGCTCAGCCAGAGGCAGGGCTTAACATTGCTACAGCTTTGCCACTGTGTCAAATGGAAGGTGTATTAGGAGTTCTGAAACCACTGCTAAATCTTGGTTGTGTGTATGTTTGGACTCCACGTGCCAAGAAGGCCAACAAGACCAAGATTTTTCTGCCTAAGGATGTTGTTTGAGACCATGCAATCTTGCTGCTGGTCTGGATCTCCTTGCTCTGTGTGTGTACACGCATATGTAAGTATATATTGCCGCAGAAAGCAATAGGGATGACTGTGTTTAAGAGATAATTTATTCTCTGACTGGAGTGAGATATAGAGAACACTGAAGTAGTGCTGGGTTAGAGTCGCTTCACCCACCACGATCTGGTGCAGATATATCAATGTGGGCTGATCCCTCAAGTCGACATGGCAATGAACCTGAGCTAACAGTATCTGCTTCTTCAATGATGCTACAAAAACATGCCTAGGATGTTTCTTGGACTGAAATTGCCTTAGTCCTTCCTAGGCTGGGGTTCTTTATATAGCATTCAATTTTATTGTGTAGGACTCCTGGAATAGCTCCCAAAAGCACTATGTTACAGTTTGTTCCAGAATGTCATGCATCAAAAATAATGTAATTTTCTGTCACAGGAAAAGGCAAAATATTCTTCTGTATGTCCTTCTGAGGTAGAAACTGTGCTTACAAAGAAATTCATACAGCTCTGTAATGCTAAATTTCATCCATGTCACACAGCGTATCTTGCATTAATCCTCCATTCATAGGACAGATTTTATTGTTGTAACAACAATTTAGTGCAATATTACTTGGTTGTTCAGCCATGTTTTATCCTAATGTCAGTGTTTTGTCCGACATACTGTTTCTCCTAATTGCCTGAAGAAATTAATTCTGAAGACTATTAGTATACTTACATAAAATACATGGAAGTATATACAGAATACAGCCACTTGAGGAACTTTGAGTGCCCTAACTCCACATTTTCCTGCTCATTCTCCCTACGTTTTAATGCCAGTATAATGACAACAAAAGGCAAGGTGATTTTTCACTGTCAGAGACCTTTTAAGTCAATTCATGGAAGGAATTCTTCAGAGAAAGTTACCGAATACATTTTAGGGTCTGTTGTGGATAGGTCTTTAAAAAGGCAGTTGTCAGTAGATGCAAACATAGAGCGACAGACCTCTGAAAATGTCTCTGAAAACAAAAGTAGGACTTCAGATCATTTATATGATAGTGCAAAGAATTTGATGGAATAACTGATTTACTTCAGCTGGGTTTCCAGAATTGACCTTCACAGAAACACAGCATGGTCTCATTTCTCTTCAGGACTCAAGTCCTGAGGATGTTTTACATGTGTAGAATGCAACACAGAGCTCTAGTCTAGACTGTAATCCAGGTACTCCTGAAGGACAAGAACTCGGGTTCTGGAATACAGTTTTTGAGTGTGATAGAGACTGTTAGCTGTGAGTGAAAAACAATTAAAGCATTTCTTGAGATGATGTTAGGTTAAGATGTTCATGCAGCCACAGCCAATGGAAAAGCAATTTTCAGTGTTTTTTTCTGAGTAAATGATGCAACAGCTGTCATTTTCCTAGTCAAACTCTGTAAAATATTTGAAAGAATAACCTTTTTGGGGAATACTGAATCAGCATGAATTCTGGACAACCTGAATAAAGTTAATTTCATAGTGACTAAGGAGACAAAGATCCTTTCTTTATAAAAAGCATGTGCTGGGAGGTACTGCTTCTTGTAAAGGATGTTGCTTTGTGCAGAGTTGTGCAATTACCCACCCAGAAAAGACTGCTGCTCTTAAAAAACATGTACTCTTCTGAATTGGGGAATGATCAAAAAAGAGTCTTTTAAATTAAAAGCTGGCTTGATTTGTTATTGCACCCTAAAGCTAGATATAGCTCTTCACTTTTCCACAGGGATGTGTTTCTAATGGCTTTCTCCTTCATATTTTAATATTCGGTATATATGAAATGTATGAAATTTGTATTAGAAATACATCAGTTATTGGTCTTTATTTTTCCAAAAAGGAAAGCATATTGTGGTTTTTTTTTACATTTCTTACTGTAAAGCATTTTTCCAGCATTTTACCATCCTTTCATAATTCTCCAATCTTTCAGCATCGTATTCTAAAATATGGGCAACAGAACAGCCACTCAGTGTATTTCATTAATGCTGGACATCAACACATAACCATTTTACTGACTTTGACATTCACATTAGAAACTCCTGTTGAGGTGTTCCTGACCTGTTATTGGGAAAAATTAATTTTAGTGTCCCTTTTATTCTGAGCATGTTTGCCATTTCTATGAGATTGTCTGTGTCGTGGTTCAGCCTCAGCTGGCAACTGAACACCACGCAGCCACTCGCTCACTCCCCCCCCCCCCCTCCGTGGGATGGGAAAGAGAATCAGATGAGCAAAAGAACTTGTGGGTTGAGATAAGCACAGTTTAATGATTACAATAAGATGATAATAATAGTAACAATGATTATGATAATAATGACAATAATGTTAATATAATAAAATGGAAAAGGAAGGGAAAGGGAAAAAAAAGGAAAACAAACCACGGAAACACAAATGATACAACCGCTCACCACCCGCCGACCGACACTGCCCGTCCCTGAGCCGCGATTGCTTCTCCCCTCCCCCGGCCAGCTCCTCCCAGGTAACATACTGGGCATGACGTTACATGATATGGAATATCCCTTTGGTCAGTTTGAATCTGCTCTCTTAGCTGTGCCCCCTCCCCTCCTGGCTTCTTGTGCCCCCAGCAGAGCATGGGAAGCTAGAAATGTCCTTGACTAGTACAAGCGCTACCCAGCAACAGCCCAAACATCTGTGTGTTACCTCAACAGGTTTTTTTTCCATGCTAATTTCAAAGCACAGCACTATACCAGCTAGAGTGAAGAAAATTAACTCTATCCCAGCTAAAACCATGACAGTATGACATAAATGTTTCCTCAACATTTCATTGCTTTTGTTTTGCAAGTGTTTGAATAGTAAGCAAGCTTGATGACATTGTATGCTGTCATTATTTAGAGGTTTACCAAACATTGGGGCGTCTACACTTTTGGTAAATGTTATTGTATATCTACATTTGAATCTTAATTATTGTGTTGAAAAACACCAAGCCTGAAAACAAACCCTGAAGAATGCTATGAAGGTACAGAGTTATAAGGCAAAGAACAAAACCAGCTACTTTCTGACACCTAACTGTTGAACAGTTGTCAGTTTATTTCATGTAGGACAGATTGATCTTTTGGAGTGCTAATTCTTAAACGAGATCATTTCCAGTTAGTGGATGTTCAAATATCTTTCCAGACTATTGTACCTACCCAGTTATCTTTATCACTCTTGTAGTCTTATACATTTGTTTGATGAGACCTATCTTCTGTAAAATAATTTTGGCTAACATAAATTATTATTCTGTATTTATTAATTTAATCTCATATCAACTTTATTTTATCCTTAGTTTAATGGCAGGCTAGCAACCCCATAATTATGTGGGTGAGTGCCATTACTCTTGTTAAGTGTCAGAAGAACACTAGCATCCTTCCAAGCTTCTTGAATGTCCCTACAATTCTGAAACCAGGAACATGTTCGTCCAGCTGTTTTGGAGTGTAAATTACCAAGGCCTCAATTTTAAAAGTATCTATACTTCATAGGGCTGTTTGACATTTCCAGTTGGTAGTGACTGCAAATTACTTCAGCATCTTCTTTTGAATGCCTCAGAGTGCTTCCTGTTGAAACCCATAACAGAAAATTAAACAAACACATTTACTATTCCACATTATTGTGAATATTGAAAATCTATTTAATGGTGAGGCTATGCCAATATTACAATATATTTTGCTATAAGTATACTTTAAAAAGCTTTTATTCTTATTTGTTTTAGCTTTGCTAACTATGAGTTTTCCCAGAGATTAAATTCCTAAATATTTTACTCCTTTTTCATTTGATATATAAAAATATATATTATTTTAAATATTTTTAAAACTCCTACCGTCACTGAGACTCTCTCTTAAGCAGCTATGTACATGTACTCATGTCTTTGCTTGGTTACTTTCCTTCAAATTAATGGTCTAAAGATTTAGAAAATTAGCTCTATTGAAGAACCTAGTTTGCATTGGAACTGGGATCTGTCTTCTGTTATGAAATTTAAAACATGTTGTGATTACTCATTCTTAGATATCCACAAAGTTTTAGTCCAGTGATTAATTCATCTTTGTGTATTGTGTGGTTCTGATAACAATTACCTAATGCCTGGTACAATGCTATTTGCATTAGAAAATTATCATCTGTATTATTTAGCTAAAATAGTTTCAGATTTTGGATTCAATTATGGAACATGGTTGAATTAGTCATGCAGAAATGTTTTTGATAGAAAGAACACAAGCTGGAGACCTGAGCCAGGCTGAGATGGAAATCTGAGTGCTGTGCCATAAATCCTTTTCAGATTTTGAGGTAACAAACTGAACAGAATTTTTGCTTTTGCCTGGAAGTGTCTGAACTCAAACTGATATTTTATTGAGTTGTGAAAATATGATTTCTATGTGTTTGATTGTCTTCAGTTGAAATTATATGAAAGCAACTGCGTATAACTGCTCTTGAAAGGTGCAAGAGTCACAAAGGGGAAAACAAAATATAAATATCATAGGAGGGATGATGTTAAAAGTATGTTAACTTTTGCATGTTCCTTTAGAACAATTGATTTGTATGCTCATGGTTACCATAACAACCAGATGCATTTTAGAATTTTTCTTAATTCACTTAGACAGCTGAGGTCTGTTATAGTCATTGTTTGTGGCCTCTGCATATAGCCTCGTCCCAGGCCTCACTTATGAATTGCTCTTCTGCTGTTGTCAGTCTGTGAAGCCAATAAAGGTGAGGATGACCACAGATTACTGCCAAGTCACTGAGAGATGCTGCTGACACTGGGTATGGATGACAGCTTTTTAAGGCATTGTTTGTATAGGTAGATTTATTGAAGCATGCAACATGTCTGAAGAATGGGAATTTTTGACAGCATAACAACATTTCACGTCCCCAACAGCTGTAGTGTGCTTAACATCTCAATTATGTACAAAGTGAACAGTGAAATAACCCACAATGTTCTTTTGGCCTTTTACGTAATTGAAACAAAAAATGTGATCGCACAGTCTAAAAAAATGTGTAGGCAGAGTGAGTTGCCCATTCCTAATTTATTGGTTTGGATGGGATGTTCCAAAAGAAATCACCTTTGTAATAACAAATCTGCTGAATTTACTAAATTTAATAGATTTTACAAAAAATTCTAGATTCAGTTGGCACAAAACCCATCATCTATATCAAATACCTTCAAAACAACTCACTTGTCTGTTTCTTCAGTGCCTGTTTTTTTCTATGGAATAATTTATTATTTGTCACTGGGGCCCTCTGCTTGATATCACATGGAAAATGGAATTTTCCACTAAGTCATAACAACGAACCATGTGAGCCTTGCAAAACAGAATCTGGCTGTCAGAGGAGGGGGCTGAGAGAAAAGGAAGCGTTTGTTTTACAACTATATCCTTGACGAAGAACTGACAGACTGATAAAAGGGAACATCCCACCCCAGAAGATGCAGAAAGCTGGGTGATGAAGTGTGAAGTCAGTCAAAACTGTGGTAACTAGGGGAAAGGTAAAGGTGGCAGAGGGAAATCCTGACCACCAACTCTCAATTCAGGACTGAGAAGACTTGTTTCCGCACCCCCCCCCCCCCCCCCCCCCCCCGCCCCGGAGTATGCGTGTTAATTTGTTAATTTACATAGGTAGTGAGACTAATTAAAATATAGCTAACTGATAAAAGACGAGATTATAATTACTAAACAATGAATATGAATTCAGGCAGGTTTTTACCAACCATGTGACAAGATAAATACCTTGTTGTTTCTTTGTGCTGTGTGCTATCTTTGAGGAGTTACGTAGCACCAATCTTTTGCAAACATGAATAAAATACCTCTACTCTGTGTGTGTTCTGGTGTATTGCACACCAGGTGAACAAAGCCACTTTTTAGAAAACATGCTTAATACAAAGTGGTATTAGATTGAGTGGAAACACTTGTGTAGTGAAGGAAAAGCTTAAGACTCTATCAAATGACTATTGATACTTAAGAATTGTTAAGCAACAGCCTTGAGTACTCTTTGTCATCTGAACTGTTGTCCAAAGCAGTCACTGATGTAAGGACTATGAATGCTGCTGATATTGTCTTGATCTCCTTCACAGATCTGGTTTAGCTGGAAAGACCAAAGCAAACAATAGAAAAAGAACTGTGACAGGATTAAAGAAAAGGCCACTCTTTCATTAATATAGAGGCAATTCAGCTGAAACCTGGCCAAGACAAGAATGTCTCTAGAGTTAGTTAAGAAGTCTTCATTTGTAGTAACAGCTGTAGATGAGAGAACCATATGCACAGACTTTTTTTTTAAAATCCCTTTTTTCTCTTATATGTCTTTTTAAAATAATACTAAAAAAATAACAACTTCTTTTATATAAGAACAATGTTTTTTCTTGCCCATCATTGTTTATGTTCTGGATAGAAAAAACAGTAGTGGCAGTATGCACTGAAACCTAGGGACTGGTTTAGGAAGAGAACCTAAGAATGGTAAAAGCACAAGGCCTAACTCCTGAGTGAGTGAACTCAGGGAGACCAGTCAAAATTTCAATAGCTTTAAAAGATGCGCACTGTACTATGTGCTACACTGCAAAATACAATGTAATTTTGATTACTCCACAAAGCTTTGCTACCTGTAAACCTAACTCCCTTCCCAGATTGTAAGGCAACAATACAAAAATATGTTATGCCTTAAAAAAAGAGTATGAATAGAACAACCTCTAAAATGGGTGTAACGTATCCTCCTCCAAGGACCGTCCCCCCCTTAAAATCTTCTACACTGAATCCATATTTTCTTTCCCCAAAATGTCGCCCAGGTTCTGGGTTTGACAAACCTGCTTGAATTCAATATTTCTAGATTGCACAAGAAAATAATGAAATAAACGTAAGCCCCTTCTGGTAAGTGTGGGAAAGTTGGTGCAACCTGTTGGGATTTCCTTATGAGTCAAAATCTCTACTAAATACGAGCCATGAAATGTTTTGCTAACATGAATGGGGACAGACTCATAAAGTTAGAGGAAATTGCAGCAGCAGAGTATGTATGTGTAGCTAACAAATAGAACTGCTCTTCTTTCAATAACTTTGTCAGAAATCCACCCGCTCCTTTCTCATCACACTGCAGGGGTATTCCACAGAAAGCAGTCTCTCAACTTCACATTCCTCTCTGTAGAGCAAACCCGTCTCCTCTCTTGGACCAATGGGTGGGAGTAAACCAGGGCCCTCTGTGTCTGCCCATCACCAGGTCTGAAAGAAGTTTTTTCTCAGTCCTGCTCAAGAAAAGGAGAAGGGGCAAATATTTGTCACTATAGCCTTCGAAAAATAGGGTTGCTACTGAATTTCCATGTAAAGATATAATTCCAGGACACAAACCCACTTCTGAGTGTGTAGCATGATAGCAGAAGCAGATGGCTTGTTCATAGGGCCCTTGGGTCTCATTTTGCTGTGGTCTTTGGCAGAAGGAGACCACACTGGGCTCTTTAGACCTGTTTCTCCTCCCTGCGTGAAGCTGCAGCCATTCATTAACCTGAGGATTAGGGGTGAGGGCAGCCGCAAGCCTTCTTGGTGAAGGGAAAATCCACCAAAGACCAAGAAGTAATCTGTTTCTCTAATCACCTAGTCTAGTGCAACCACAGGAACAGTGCTTGCAGTGAAGCCACTTTGTGATGCTTAGTTTTTAGTACCTCTCAATATACCCTTATAGCATCACAAAATGTCAGGACAGAAAACCATATTCTACTGTCCTGGAAGGTTTGTTTTCAGCACAAATCTTGGTCTCTACTTCTTTAGCCAAATCAAGGGTGTTTAAGATGGCAGCTGCTTCCACCTATCAACAATTAATACACAAGCCTACCACCTAGGGGAAGCTGGACATTATTCATACTGCCAAACCCTTGCATTAAAGATGGCAGAGTGTTGTTATTATTGTAAAATGAGATGTCTAAGCTTCTCGAGGGAGTTTTTCAGAGCATTTAAATCAGCCTCCTGTTTTAAATTGCCCTTCAGAGGAATCTATCTCTTCTATATAGGGAGCTGAAGGAGCTAAATATAAGGAAATATTGAATCTTAATGCACCCCATTGTTGGGTAATTATGAAATGATTTTTTTCTTGTAGTATTGACTGCAAAGAGCTGTTCTTGTTATACAGCTAGTGTCACACAAATAGGACTTTGTAATTGTGCAAACTTTTTTCTCCCAGGTAAATTAGTACTTTATATTATTGAGTTGGGCTTTTGAAATCCTTTGGGCTTTTAAATTCCTTTTTTTGAGTTGGGCTTTTGAATTCCTTTTATTTGATTCAAATTAGCTGGAAAGGAATACTTTAATTTGAACATTTTGGTGCAATTTTATTAAAGCTGTATTCTTAGAGGCCTTACCTTAAAAGGGGTTGTAAACCTTTACAGTACATAGCTCAGAATTAGCAAAGCTGAAGTGGGAGTAATTTTTCATTTTTATCACACTCTGCCACGCCTCACTTACCTACTAAGTACAGTCTGTTCAGTGCAGCCTTGATGGATGAAACAACATACTTGTAAATAATAGATATATTTATATTGCTTGGTGATCAGGAAGGAAACACATCATTGCCACAGCTATGTATCCATAGCAGCTTTAAGACTGCTGGTACTCAGATCAGTTTTTCAGTTTGTGATCAGAAAGTTTTCAATTTTCATATATTTACTACATGATTGAAAATAACAGGGTTATAAAATGACATAAAAGTTAACTTTACTATTGACATTTTGGTGCTTTTACTGGTCTCTATTAAAACTATTTTCATGTTCTACACAATGACATGGGAAAGTTAGGCTAGGACAGAATTTAAATCCAACTGTTAGCTTTGCATTTCAGGCTCATCAATATCTATTTACATGTCAGTAACCACTGTCAGTTGTCTTAGCCCAGTGAGCAAGGAATCTAGAGGTCACTCAGTCAGAAAACCTGGATCCGTTTGCAAAGGCCAAGATCTTCAAGGCTGTGTGAGTAATTATAGCTTACTAAAATGTAGATTTAGCAGCCTAAAATATGAGGGCTGCCTTTCAGACACACTAAACAACCTTGTATTTTCATTGACTGCTAAATAATGCAAGGCTATTGACTGAAATATTCAAACTGGTAAGCAGTTAAGAAGGAACTGTAAAATATTATAGAAATTTTAACTTTTTTTCCAAGTTATTAATTAAGAGGTGGAAAAACACAAGAGAAAATTTAATCTTGAAACATGCATATATGCAATTTCATGTTTAACAGATTTCTAACTGAAGAAGTTGACTGAGAGAAGGAAAAACAGATTTTTCCCAGTGAGAAGGAAGACTTATATTGCTCTTTTTTCCAACACACAACTTTTGAAGAATAAGACTACAAAATCAGATTTTTTTAATACGTAGTACACAGGCAGCAGCTTTTGAGATCTTCAGAATCTTTTGCTGATTTCATGGAATTATCAACTGACGTTTGTAAGCGAGTTTTTTTCTCTGCACTTGCAAAGAAGTGGCCATTTTCCAGCTTAGGAAAAGAAGGAAAAAGAAAATTTTCCTACTAATGGCAGTAATACAAGCTCACTAAAAAGGGGATGAAGGCTTTGAGTGGGGCAGGGTAATGCTGTCTTAATCAAAGAGTGGACAGCTGTACTGTGCTGTTGGGGTCAGGGAATGGGATACGCACACGTACAGCTGTCTGTGAATGCCTGGGCATGCTGGGAGAGTGTGTATTACTCTCCACTGGTGACAGACTGAGTCATAGCACAGCTGGTTGCCCTAAGGAAGTGTTCTTCAGCCAATATCAGGCTGTTATTTGAGTTGAGAATAGGTGAACCATTGCATTAATATATTTCCTTTAAGACTGTGGGCCAATGTCTTTCTCTAATACATTCCTAGACAAATTGTAAGGAAACAATAACTCTTACCCAACTGGGTCTTCTGAACTGTGCTGGCAGTCTAGTCAACAACTTGCAAAGAAAAGGAAATGCTGAAAGAGCCTTTGAAATAGACATCTCCCCAAGTTGTCCAAAGACTTTAGGGCATTAGACCTATTGGCTTAATAATGAAGACCTGTTCAGTGGTGAGTATCAAATTTGTCATGGTTCTAAACACAATACCTTGTAAAAATTAAATAGTCCCTCAGCTTTGCTACAGAGTTCTCTTGGAAGAACCTAGCTGACCTCCCACGGGGAAAGAGCAGAGGTCCCAGAAGAGACTGTAGACAGAGCCCTCTGTTTTGACTGGGAGGAGTGGTCAAAGGAAGAGGGTCTTGTTGCATGCTGGTAGCGAGCAAAATAGAAAGCCTGAGGACTTATTGTTGGCTTGATCTGGAGTACTGGGGGAGGGACTGGATCAGAACCAAGGCCAAATCTGTGTTTATCTTTGACCCATTGGGACAGTTAACCTGACAGTTCCACAGTCTATTTTCTTTGTACTTTTTTGTACTTCATCGTGTGTTGTCTTGTTTCCTTCTTCCAGGCATTATGACCTATGCTTTATCATCTCAATTCTCCCCTGACAGTATTGAAGGCCCCTGTTCTCTTACAGTGGGGTAGGGAAGACCATCACAGAGAGAACATTTTTTCAGAAGATGGCAGCAATATATCAGGGGGAAATATCACTGGGTATTTGTGCTCCCATACTTTTGGAATTTCTGTCTTGGGAGGGAGTCTGTTACTACTTGTTGTTTCTTAAGAACCTCTCAGGAGTTGAGGGGTTTGTCTGGGTTTTTTTTTCCCAGTTAAAGTCAAATCCTTTTATTTTCCAGATGAAATTTTATTGATCAGAATGGTTTGATCCTTTGACTCTAAAGAGCAGTTGGTGTCCTCAGAGATTTCAGAGATTTTTTGCTTTCGGCAGTAACAGGTGTGAAAACTCCCACTTTATTATCACATTTCAACAAAAAGTCTCTGGACAAAGTGCCAAGCTGTTGATCTCTGGGGTTTGCCCAATTTATGTTTGGGTCAAGAGCTTGGTTTGAAACAAATCTCCTCATTCCCCATTTATGCTCTGGTTTGCACTTTGAAGCAGTCTCAGTTGATCCTTTCAGTATCCTTTTTGGCTTTCTTTTGGATGAAACTGAGTTGGGAGATGTGCTCCAGGAACAGCTTCAGATGCAAATTGTCATTTAGTCTAAGGGGTTGGGCTAGAGTTAGTCCAAAGTTTAAAAAGCAAACCAACCACCATTGAATTAGTATAGTGTGGATATTAAATCTTTATCACCAACTATTTGGCTTTACAGGTCCACTATGACTTGTCTGCATTATTTTCTAGCTGGACATAGCCCTCATGAGACTCTGATGAGTAAACAATGCTTGTACCACTGAAAGCAATAACCTGACAATCCAGTCATATTTTATTACAAGCAGATTCCAGATCAATGTGTACCTGCAAAACTCCAATTGCATACCATATTAAAATATAGTTGTATTTGTTCTGTAACATAAAAGCAGTAAGAGGTTATTTAGTTGGTATTTTATAAAAGGAAATATTTGACAGGCATATGTTAACATGAACATTGTTATATTTTTCTGCATTACTCACTGTAGTAATTTAAATTAGTGGTTCATTGTCGTGTCTTATTAACAATGGAGCATGTGAAAGTTTTAGGTTCATAAAAGGTTCATAATTAAGCCATGAAAATTAATTTAGCCATTTATAATGGATTGTTAATTAGTTTGTTAATAGGGCTGTCACTTCCAAACTCTCTGCAGAAGGTGAATATTAGGTTAGTTCTGTCTCTTGAGGTTTCAGGGACGTTTGTGACATTCCTTATGAAAGGTATTACTGCCCAAATTTTTCTTGTGAAGAGAACTCTTTCCTGACAAACATTTAAGGATTATTATTGTGAATGCTGACAACTTCTATTCTGCCGTGTCTGCTTTTTGGCATCATTTTGTGGGTAATCAATGTCTTTTTTCCCCCCATGTGATCTTGATTACCACAAATATTTGAACAAAATGGCAGTAACAGAAAATCCTGCCTAAATGCTGGAACAACCTTACTGTACCCTGATCTTGCACTATACCCAATACCTTATAAAAGAAGATGAATTGATTATCTTTGGAAAGACTGTATTCCAGAAATGAAGTTGCCTTTATTACAGAGATATTACAGAGATATTACAGAGATATTTGGTGTAAAATATTATGCCAGCAGTACTGAATTCTGAAAATTACAGTGAATATTAATCCAGGTCTATTCTGCACAGAGGTCAGAGTGTATACAGGGCAACAGTAGTTTCCTGTATGTTCCATCTATAACTAAGCACTTCAAAATGACAGTGAGATGCTGTTTCTTAAAAAAACCCCATCATTCTGGTCTTTGTACAATAAGAGTATTCTCCCTCCCCTTCTCCCCTGTTTTTTGGTGAATGCTATTTCTGGTGGCATTAATGTGGTGGTGTTATAGCTGTCATCACTTAGACTGAACAGAGCTGAGGCAACTGACAATTTAAAGATTTCTGATTGATGGTCCAGGCTTCTTCAGACTCAATCTGCCATTATGCTGATTTTAGGTGTATTTGGATAAATTAATTATGCCACTGTATCCTCTAGAAACTTTATAAAAACTACAATTAAAGCATAAGTTCTACAGATTCTAGTTATAAACCAAGATTTTTTTTCTCTGTAGTTAACGTCACCTTGTTAAATCAATTGCCTAATCCAACACAAGGCTATGAGATAAAGTCAAAGCCCAAGTGGTTCCAAGTATGTTGAGGTACAGCTAGAAGATATATTTGCATTTTTTAATACATCTGTAAATAGCTTTGCCTTGTGGTTTTGTCAAAATAACAGTTACATATATAATCTGTGACCACAGGGTAATATGCTCCAGTCAGATTTCATACCTGGAGTTTTCCCTACAGGGTTAAACACCTTGTATTCACTTGGTGTAACATCAAAGAATGAGGCATAAATATATATACTGTATAACGGCTGTCACTGGAGAGAAAAGGGAGATTCTCCTAGGCAGGGAGTCATCCTAAAGAAGAACTATACTAAGGAAGAAAAAGGAGGGTGTGGCACAGATGAGAGCCTGTCTAACCAAACACATGCCATTCCTTATTCACTCATCATGGTTTTTTACTGACATGTCAATGCACCACTGTCTAAGGCATGGTGTTGCCTTAAGTTGCCTGGTGGTAGAGTGGAGAAAGTAGTGTCATTTCTCCTGTTTCTGCACTTAATGTCAGTGTGGGCCTATTCGTGGTGTTTATACTTCAGTATTGTTATGGCTGTTTGAAACAGGGGGAGAAGAAATTCCTTAAGCATAAAATGGAGAAAATTTTAATGGATTTGTTTTCAACAAATAAAAATAGTTTATTCAAAGTAAATCAAATACATCGGGTTCTATAGAAGTCTCCGGGCAAATTTATTCACTTCATAGGGATTAATAAACATAAGAAGTGAAAAGCCTGGAAGTATTTTGAACCTGCTTTCTAAGGATATGCTTGTTTACAAATTTTTTGATTCTTTCCATATGGGAAATATTACCATTTTAGAAAATTATTTTACCATTCTGTCTTTATCTTAAAAGTATTATTGCTTTTCAAATTGCTTTTCCAAAGATTTCTGTCATCCTCATAGACAGTGATGTATCCTTGAATTCTTTATTGGTTTCTGAAGAAATAGCCTGAGAAGCAGACATTTCCTTCAATATTTTTGTTAATAATAAATACAATTACACACAATGACATGCAGAGTTGTAGAGCAATGAATTCAGAGAATTAAACTTACTATAAAGTTCACTTACAAATGAAAATAAATGTGGGTCTAACTCTGATTTTCAATGATGCTTCTGGGGACACCTGGAGAAAAGGAATATATTAATAATTCCAATGTCACTTGCAGTAGAACTAAGCTTGTGTTTGTTTTTTTTGTTTTTAAATGAAGGTTTGCTAAAGTGTATAGGATAGGATTGCTTATTTTGTAATTTGATGGAAATCCTTGAAAAAGAGCTGATAGAAAAAGATGCTAATGAAAGATTCAATGTCCCTTCATCTTACTGTGATTAAGAAATCTCCAGTCTCCAGATCTCAGGCTATTCAGTAATAACAAGCTAGCTGTGTTGTTAAATTATTGATATTCAAGGTGAAACCTTAATCTCCTTTATTTTCTGGTCTATTAAATAAATGATACAGAATACTAAGGCACACAAATTCAGGTTTAATAAAATTCTTAAAAATCTTCAATTAGCTGTTAGCATAGATCTGCTTATAGCTTATTAATTTGAAAATTTTACAATTGTTGTTAAATAAATTTAACAGATTAGTAAAAATATTTATAGTGATAGATTAAGATGATGTGGCAAGAAAGAAAATAGTTACACAAATGAATAAGAACTCTAAAACATGGGAAATATAATCAATAGTTTGATATAGTTTGGATTCTTTCTGGATTATTTGTTTTTAGCTGAAATCTGATAGCCACGTACTTCTGTGTTAAGAAGGTTTAAAACAAAGTATTGTTTACTCCACAAAAATGAGGAATGTATATTACATGTAGTACACATGTAAAATTTAATGTGTAAATACACACTGGTTTGAATGACACAGTTATGTCTTGCCATAGCGTTGTGGTTTAGGTGGCGACTCAGCCCCACACAGTCGCTCGCTTATCACTTAGGACCGACTGACCCATGTTCAGCCAGCACACATAGCCAGAAGGATGAATTCCTCAATGTATTTCTCAACATTCCCATTTTTAAATTTAAGGCACAGTATATGTGTAAGAAAGTGAGCATATTTGCACTGTGGGAGAGGAAGTTTCTGTGTGCTCTATGTTTGACACTGATGTTCCTTATTTCCAATCTCACTCTCAGAAAACTATTTTAATAATTAAGGTAGCTTCCTACCTAAAGTGAGGGGAAGGTGTGGTTAGAAAGGGATGAAGGAATGAAAAAAACTATGGGGCATGGAAAGCAGAAAGGCTATACAGGTCTTTGTTTTGCCCTTTACTTCTTTCTGTGCCTGATTTTATTTCTGTCTTTGCTTTGCTTACAGGTGCCAGACGTTCATAATCTTCTTGCACCTCCATGCTTCATATTCCATATGCCCTTTTACATAAGAAAAGTCAGCGGCCATTTGGAGTCTTGACCTTTTTTTTTAATTTATTTTTTCTTTTACACAGAAATACTTGGTCATCAACAGGTTCTCCTACTCTGCAGTAATCCCCCTCATAATACCCATTACTTCTGTAGACAAGCATGAATGTAGCTGTAGTTAGTGATTTTACTTCCAGGTCCAAGCCGTTTTTCATTTAGCTCAGTGGCCAAAACCCTCTGATGGCTTTCTTCATGGCCACGTTATCAGTGATTCTCTTGCCACAGACACAAGGAAATACCCATGTACCTGCATTCATACTCTTCATCAAAGACATCTGTCCTCCCATACAACTTGTGTGGTGTCTGTGTTGTAGTCAGTGGTTCCTACTGCCTCAAAAGATTTTGCCTCAAAAAGGGGTTTAACTGCTGCTTACATGTGTGGCTGTCTTACCTACACCTTCAATGAGGTTTCACCTAATCCCAAAATAAGAGCATTTTCTTCTAGTGGAAGGAAGCATAAGGTGAAAACCACTGAAGTATTAGGCATTATACTGAAATTAAGTATCGCATACTGAGAATTCGATGTTTATATCCCACACCAAGTCAAAATTACTTATATTTTAAGGCCTTGGATGAAAAGCCTTGCTTTTGACCCAGAGATCAAATGTAGCTCCACAGCAATCCTTTCTATACATGGTCAGTAGAGGGGGGGAAACTCAAGTCCTGCTTTGATTAGGCTAAAACTTATTTGCTATGTGTTTTTTTTTGCATAGTCAATTTTAATTGCATTAAAAGTGATCAAATTTAAATCTTAAAGTAGCCTCTCCTGTGTTGTCAGCTGTTGCGCAGTTCCGGCAGGAAAAGGACAGACACTACATTGTCTAAAAGAATTTTAGTAAGTAGGTTATTATAAAGATAGAAACTAGCTGTTTTATTTGTAACCTAAATGCATAGTTATATAATATTTTATGCTGCTAAAATGGAGATACTTATATCCATCACTGAAAAGATAATGAAAAGCTACCATATAGCTTTTAAATCCTTGTGAATATCAGGCATGAATTTAGGAGGAAGACTGAGAAGGCTCCTAGAAGACTTTAATCCAGAAACTGAGCTATTATGGACTTTGGGAAGGGGGTCACTGTGTTATGAAACAAGACATTAAGGAAAGTAAGTGGTTTATATTATCTTACATTCATTCATTCATTACTCCCTGTCACACCACTTCTACACCAGGCATCCAATTGCTCTCTAATATTTTCAGAACTCCATTGCAAGGTTTAAATACCATCTGTGTCTGAATTCTTCCTTGGGCATCTGCTATGAGCTGAGACATAAACAAGGTATTTCTGTCTACCCAGGCCTAGTCTCCTTTCAAATCCTCTATAGTAAGTCTTCTGCTTCTTCCTTATTTACACGCAATTTGACAGAAAGATGCTTTCAGCCCTTTTTATACCTTTCTGCAACTTGATCCACCACATTTCTCCTGTGGCATATTCTCTGGCTTTGTCCTTTGTATTTGTCCCAGATATTTTAATAATCTTTTACAGAAAAGACTGGCAGGGGTTTTTGAACTCTCCAGATCATCTCTGCACTTTTTATTAAATCCTTTTAATCTTTTTTGTGAGGTACTTGGTTTGGAGACATTTTAGATATGCCTGCACTATCCTAGACTGTAAAAATCTTATTTCCTATTGTAAAGATTATCTTTCATGCTGCCATAACAATGAGATGGGCAATATTACTCACTAACTTAAACAACCCAGTCTCTACAATTCTCCCACTAACCTACCTCTCCTCACTATGTCACTTGTGTCTGGAGAGGATGGGGTGTGGTGACCTTGGGTTCTGCTCTTTCCATGCACCGCTCAGGAAAACTGGCAGTACAAGGGCAGGGGAGGAGGCTGCTCTCATCATGGCTTTTGCTGGATTGAGTGTAAGTGGAATGAACAAGCATTTATGAATGATTTCTTTTTTCCCTTCTCTGAATTATTAATTTCTGAACTCACTGAATTGTTTAACATTTCTGTCTTCTAACAAAGGAAACAATAGCTAGAGGCATGTAATGAGGATATTTACGGTAATCCATCTGTAAATACAGCATGTGTATGCTATAATCCATTTGAATTTAGAAGCAAAAGATGGATTATTTTCATGTTTCCTTTACACATGTGTTTATACACAGCCATATTATTTTTATTTGTCACTGACAGTACAGACATGGGGTCCTTTTGTATAAACACTTATTAGTGAGCCTTTTCTCCTGTAAGTTGAGATATTCATCTGAGCAAGGGTAGATCACGGACTCTAGTGTGAAATGTTGGCTTCAACAGAATAATTTTACTGTGAGAAAATGCATGCTGAATGGATAACCTAGTGAAATAAGGTAGAGCTTGGTGAGACAACGAGGCCAGCACCTGGCATTAGCTTACAATGGGTTTGAAAGGACAACTCCTCTACAAGGCCAAATTTAGAGGGAAAAAAAAAAAAAAGAAAAAACCAATGAGCAGTCATCTCAAATACAGTCTACTTTGAGTTGCTGATTTAAAATATCAGTGGAAACTCCTGTAGCTGAAATTTTACAACTGTTGAAAATGTAAATTGATTTATTTGACTGTCAATGAAACGCTATCCTTTAAAACTTTGCTGACATACGAGAAGACAGTGTTCTGCTTATATTTTCTTGTGCATTGTTCATATAGTGATTGCCCTCTAGAAACTTGAAGTTGTCTTTGTACCTACTCTAATGATCCTAGTAATGTTACTAGAGGCAAAAAGTATGGCAACATTCTCCTTAAATAGCACAGAAATAATAATTTAAGGTTATAATGTGCCATTTCCATAGGGATCTAATTTTGGTCCAGATGGCAAATGCTGTTTAAGCTGTTTCATGAATTAAACAGAAGAGGTCGGGTTTAGTTGTTACAAACAAGACATCTCTCAGCACAAAAGAAAGTCAAATGTGGTTGTATTTTTCTTAATAACTACTCTGAAATGTTTATTAGCGAATACTTGAAATCTCTAAGAGTAAACATTTTCTTTCCTACCCTCTGAGAGGCAATACAACTTCTCTATCCATAGAAAGCAAAGAGTTAATATACCCCCTATTGTGATTTATCCTGGAATAGGGCCACCACTGAAGCTACCATATTTGCTAACATGCTTGTTTCCTGGGCCTAAAGGAGAAGCTTATTAGATCTGCCTTGAACTGGGCTGATGTCTGGCCTCTGATGAATAGCATGGAGAGCACCCCTTTTTCTTATAGCTTTCTCCTAAAAGTTGATTTGTCTGTCCAGGGTTAATAGAAGGGTGTCTAACTCCTTCCTTGAACCTCACCTTGCCCTTGCAAACACAGGCCCTATATGACTTGTTATTACCAAACAGGGACCAATACTAGTATAAGAGCATTATTAAAATTTATGTTTGTAGCAAAGTCTACAACCTCTCTGAGATATGTGTACTTTGACAGAGTAGTCACTAGAATAACAGCTTGTCTGATCTTATATAGCTTTTTATTATTCTTTCAAGTAGGTGGAAGAAGGAACTCTTTGAACTACTGGATCAATACTGCTAATATGTATAAATATATTCCCATCATTAGCAAAAAACTGTCTCTAGTAAAGAGCCCTGAACAACAGAAACTAATGCCAACCAGATAAATAAGAAATGGTCACATTATCTAAACTATCTTAGACTTGTCTTCCAGAACAAAAAATATACTGTAAAGGTTATCAGAATCATGTGCGCTAGAATCCATTTATTTTAGTCTTAACATTCTTTTTTTCAAGAACAAAATATCATTTAATAATAATTGTTCAGTTTAGCACTAGATTATACTTGTTTTATCATTGCCTTTCTCAGTTCTTGGTCCAAGTGCAGTTGACGTAAAAAAATGGAATGAAAGTATTTTAATCAGCACTAAATTTCTGTTGAACTCATATGTACAGTACAAACGCTTTCATTAGCTCCATAGTTATATTTCTGTTTAAAGTAAGAAAAATGAGCAATAATATTGACTTAGCTTACACATTAAAATATAATTTATTTCATTTAAATGTCTTTTTCCTGCCATGCTAAAATGTTTTTACTGGGAAGATTAGTGACTTTTTAAAAAGCTTTTTTGTTTCCCTATTTTCTAAATCAGAAAAATTTATCACTGTTGTCTCAGAGGAGCCTATCTCAAATTCTCTTAAAGAAAGGTACTTTCAGAGGACCCTTCGCTGCTATTGCTTTTGATGGAAAACTTCCAGCTTTTAAGTATGTTTGGAAGTCTACATCAAAGTTTTGTAATCCTGACTAAATCTTTGACTATCTCTAAATTCCTCCTTTATCTCATTTATAGACTCCTTCTTTTTCATTAATGTCTCTTAGTCTGTGATGGAGCCACTGGCTGTGCTTGGCTTCTGAACTAGTCTTACATGATTGTATGTGTTGTGTTTGGAGCTTATATTCTCCTCTTTTTCATTCTTTTTTTTTTTTTTCCTCAGAAGTGCCTGCATTTCACATGCTTTCACTTTCAGAAGATAGCAAAAGAGTCCGTCTTCAGAATGGACTTACAGGATTTCTTTTAGGATTTTAAAACACCTGCAGGTAGATGGTCTTTTGGGGGAGTGGAATTAGCTGTGAAATGCAATCTACATGCAAACTGTAGTCTTCTTATAGCTTTGACTGCGTGTGAATTATTCCTGCAAAGCAAAGTTTCTGCTATAAGGATCTTGAAAGGAGGATCTTGTTCTAACTCTTTGTGACAAAAACCAGAGATTCAAAATCTAGAAAACATTTTCAGGAAATGGAAAGTCTGTTAGCATTACTTATTTGTAATAAATAGCGTAAAAAATGAGGAAGACCAAAGTGTATTTCTAGCAACTACAAATTGACCCTGATTTCTCAAACTGAAAAGATACTATGATCTGTTCTAATAAGGATGTAATTCTGGTTTAATTAGCCAAATTGGGACAGATTTTTTTTTTTCCATGAAACTCATTCATCCTGGGTTTACAGGTTCAGACTAGGTATAAGGAAGACATTTTGGGATAAAGAATCAAATAAGTTAGTTATGTATGTTTAGAGAGGTGGAGCTGGCTTACATTTTGTTTTACAGTTTACATTTTTTACTGCTTCCTGCCATGCTGCTTTCCAAACTAGAGGTCCCTTCTGATGTTTCACAATATGGTAGTATGACGATTAATAGAAGAAAAAATGGAACAGGAGATTTGCATATGGTATTAAACCACCAGCATGTCATTTCAACCTGTGTAATGGGAAGTCAATGGCCTAGAAAATAATTTAGCATATTCCATAAAACAGTCAATGGTAGAAAAGACAATGTTGCTGTACAAAGAAAGATAAAGCCAAAAACTGGTTTTGACTAGCTCTGTCTTTACTTCTGGGATATAACAGCTGGGGTTGTGAGTGTAACAGCTGCTCAAAAAAATTAACAGGGAAAGACCAGAAGGGACTTTTATAATTAATTGATCTGACTGTTACTGTGAAGCAGAAGTCACTATTTCTCCTAATAGTTCCAGCATTCAACCCAGTGTCTTCTCATTAGACTACAGCATGCCTTTTGGAAGCATGGCTTGCCTTGGTTTATATGATTAAAGCCAATGTATCAAATTACAGCATGAATGCCTTAT
Organism: Phalacrocorax carbo; assembly: GCF_963921805.1. Taxonomy (NCBI): domain Eukaryota; kingdom Metazoa; phylum Chordata; class Aves; order Suliformes; family Phalacrocoracidae; genus Phalacrocorax; species Phalacrocorax carbo. The sequence goes on along the minus strand of NC_087521.1, from coordinate 11,881,353 downwards.
TGTGCAAGTAGCCTCCCATAATTCAGGTGAGTCAATGTATTGTACAGTTAGAGGAGCAGATGAGGAAATGGAGAAGGCAACAAGTGGGAAAGATCCTAAACTTTGGACTTTTTTTCTGGGAAGGAAGATGATGTCGGACAGAGAACAGCTCAAATTTTTGAGATCTAACTAGCAGATTAGCGGACTATGCGTTTGTCTACCATTTTACTTTTGGCTTAAAGAAAAGATTGCATTGAGTGGACTTTTTCAAAAACTTGCTTCCCTAAAAGTATCTCTTCATTGAGAAAAACCAATTATTTAAAACCTGTTATACTTAAGTACTGATCACATCAGCCGCAGAACAGAAGTTCTAGGAAGAGGCAGTAAATGTCTTTCTTTTATACCATGGCCCTTGGAACATATTGTTCAGCTTTGATCATAACAGTATTTTTTATTACCTGAAAGGGGTGGAAAGAAAAAGATAGATTGATTCAAGTTAGAATGTAGAAAGTGAATGCTTGCTGATGGATACAAATCCTAAGTCTGTCTGAAGGAAGGATGAAATGGACTTCTGGGCTTGCATCACCTCAGGAGAAGAACAGAAAACTTACTTTCTCTCACTAATGTATCCTGGCTAAATTCCCCCAAATGGCCTTTTCTTGTTATAATCCATAAACATTTGGAGAGGCACATAATCCATTTAATCCATGAAGTGCCGGAGAGGCACAGGTGATTTCACATCCCTTGGAGATGTGAAATTACTTACCATTAAACCAAACTGTCAGATGTCAGCTCATACACCCTTCCTAGTCATGTGCTTTATTCTACCTTAATCATCCATCAGTGTTATCTTTATTGAAGGAGCAGCTGCATTTGGCTGCAAATGAGGCTTCTTTTTGTTAGGCTCAGTACAAACATGTAACTAAAGATGGTCCATATAACCAATGGTTTGCAGACCCTACATAGTACAGGAACAGGTTTTTATTCTTTAAAAAGGTTTCAACAATAGAGGTTGCACACTTTCCCCTAAGCAATCTATTCTAGAATTTTGCTATCCTTATCACTAGGAAGATTATCCTAATAATTAAATTTGATGAACATTCTGCTCTTGATTGCTAATCTAGAGCAGATAAAGAGGTTTCACTCCCTTCATTTGGGAATTTTTCTGCATGTGTCTTTTACATACCTGGACATTTTTATCACATTGCCTTTTAGTTTTTCCTTTTGTAAACCAGAAAAGTTATCCTATAATTCCTTTCCTAACAGTCTAAGTCTCCTAGTCTTCTGATCATTATCTCCTTGAACTCTTCTAGGCTCTGATTAGTCATTTACATCTTTCTTGGGGGCAGTGGTAACAATTGAACAGAATTCTCTTGCTGGAGCCTGAAGACTGGAAAGATTATTTTGCATAACACACTGACAAAATAGTTGTTTGTGCATCCCAGTATAAAGTCATAACCCAGATCTTGTTCTACAGAACTGCCCATCTTTAACATGTCTTTACTGAATTGTATGTTACTTTTCCCTACATTTCTTCAGTTTTTCACAATTGTCCTTAACTGCAGCCCTGGACTTTTATGTGTGCAGAGAACCTCCTTTTTTATACCATCTTCCAAACATATACTTTGTTTCATCTGACTGGTTACTAACAAAGCACTCAACATTTTCCAAACCCAAAAAAGACAGCTGCCCATGAGTCTTTCCAGTTTGAGAGTACTCTGTTGATAACTATTGCTTGCTTTGTGTCCCATAGTCATTCCATTTCTACCCTGCTGCCTTATATCATGCAAAACCATGTCAAAGGCCCCCTTAAGTAAGTATATATGGTATCTACACTATAGCCCTGGACAGTTGCCCATTTACAGGAAGAAACTCCTATTGCATTGAAAGATAAAGAGTGGGGAATTGCCTAAGCTGTTTCCAATGCTCTTGTGCCTTTCAGCCCCTTGAAGTGAGATATAGAATACAATTCTATTTTTAAATATTTTGTTGCTTCATAATAATTTCCCCTATTTAATTGCAGTGGAGCCTGATTTCATAGACTATCACATCTGTTTACCTGCTAGTACTGGCTCATTTCTTGTTTTGTATAGAGAAAAATACTGTATAAATAACTGTAAAGAAATAACTTAGAAAAATAAGTTATTTTTTTAGTTAAAAAGATTCCATTTTAAGGAACAAATACCAGACAATATGTATGAATGGACTATGTTGAGCAGCATGGTTACTTCTGCTTAAGTTACTGTGGCTGATTAGGCTGAAAAAGCACTATGGTTGATTAATGTATTTTCTTGGAAAAAAGCAGGCATTTCAGAAGAAAAAAAAAAAAGAAAAAAAAGGACATATTGCCTTATAGTTTATAATAGTTTATAGAGGAAGATAATTTTTGGTACTGTAAGAATTACATATAAAAAGTAACTTTTATTGGGAAAATCTCATATTTTAAATACTCACAGGGACTATCATTAATTTCTATGAGCATACACAGAATTTCTGCAGCAGTGAACAAGTGTGTAATTTCTTGAGGTTTCAAAACCTACTGAGAAACAAGAACATGGTTCTCTTCAGTAGCTGTCTATTTTTATCCTGCATATTTTTGTCAGTCATTACAATTTTTCTTTTCTTAGATTTCTGTCTTCAGGTCTGGAGGCCACTTCTACTAGGTTAGCTACAGCCAATACTTATAACTGAAGAACCTTGCACTGGACTTCCAAACAGTCCAAGTTCTGGTTACCTTAATTTTCAGGTATTACATTAATTAGTATGAAACAAGTCGTCTCTCTTCTCTACGATCGTACTAATCCAGTGCCCACCACTTGCAATAAAAATCTTCATTTGGCTTCAAGACACACTGAATGCGTTTCAACTAGTAAGTCCTATCAAATTGGTAACTACATGTTATTTATCCAAGTAAGGACAAAGACTGTGGGCTGGGTGTGGTAGTATTTCTTGAGGAGATAGACTGCAAAACAAATAAATATTACAGTGGGAGGCATGAGAATGAGCAAAATGGTATTTGCTAGTACTTGTTCTTGCATTCTTTGGCACCATGTTTCTATTTAGAAAACTCAGATTTCTCCCTGTCCTTTCTTCATGCCGACAATACATTTTAAATTGGTAGAAAATCAACTTTGGCAAGAAATGGAATTTATACTGGTCCAGGGTGTGACTTGCTCTTCCTTTCTAGAGGAAAAATAGAAAACAATTGCTAGACCTTTCAGTGGATGACCTTTGAGTCTGAGAACCTAAGAATAAAAAGTATTTAGTTTTGACAATATGTAAGATCACAGAATCATAGAGTGGCAGCGATTGGAAGGGACCTCTAGAGATCATCTTGTCCAACCCCGCTGCTTGAGCAGACACACCTAGAGCAGGGGGCACAGGACCACGTCCAGGCGGGGTGTGAATGTCTCCAGGGAAGGAGACTCCACAGCCTCTCTGGGCAGCCTGTGCCACTGCTCTGGCACCCGCACAGTGAAGAATATTTTTCTCATATTTAAGTGGAACTTCCTGTGTTTCAGCTTGTGCCCATTGCCCCTTGTTCTGTCGTTGGGCACAAAAATATCTTGCTCTAGTTTATTAATGGACACTGAAACCCATGGCAATTTTAATTTTGGCCACACTGGAAATGCCTGCCATCTCAGTTGTAAAGTTATGAGCTGGTTCAGCAACATTTATAACTATGAATGCCCTTCTTTTGACAGTTATAGAAAGAATATCCCCTGCATCCTCTCAAGCCATTGGGCTGTATATCATCTCGTGCCTGTACTTTTGTTCACAGTGCTGGAAACAAACCCTAAGCTTCTTGTCTCCAGTTTTCTTTCTGCTGTTTGTCAGTTAATTTAGATGTCGTATACTGCACATTTATGTGAAAAAATCAGTTATACCTAGCCAGTTAATGGCCACTAAATTCAACTGGTGCCTACATGAATTCAGAACCTTGTGATCTATCACAGCAAATGTCAAGAGATGACAAAAGCTTAAAGTAGTTTCTACTAGCATAGCACTAATAATGTCATACATAAAAGAAGAAAGTAAGAAAAAAAAGTAAAATATGGTTTTACGAAGTTTTCCTTCTCCTCTACACATGATGGTTGAGAACAGTTATTTTCAAAGAGGAAGCATACGTATCTTAATGTGAAGAGTGTTTAACCTTATGACTGCAAATGTATTACTTGAAATAAGAATTAATTCCACCCTGGCCAGGGACAATTAGAACAGGAGAGAAGATGAAAGACTTCAGCAGATTAAAGTGAAACTGTGTCTGGTATTTCTTTATCAAAGCCCGAGTCTAAAGAATTAAATTTCCAAGGGGATGTGTTATTTGGCAGAGAGGACAATTCAGAATCAGTTTTTCAGTAAACCTTGGAAGGCAGAGGTTTACTGAAAAATAAGGAAGTTGAGTCTTCTTTTACAATAAACTGAATTATTTTAGCCTGGATCATGATCACTAGTGCTTAAATTAGATCCTTTCCTTCAAATTAAATTTTTTTAAAGCATGGGTTAGCATTTCAGAATAGAAGCACAGAAGGCATCTGGGAATCTCAGCATGAATACGCAGTTAGAGTATTTTACAATATGTAAGCTACACAATTGTCAAATTCTATAATCATTAGGAAAAACTAAAAATTGCTGAGCATCTTATAGTTTTCTCCTTCCATTAAATTCCTAGTAGTTGACAGGATCAATCCTTACTTAATAGGTTCCACTGATCTGGTAGAAGATACTACCTTTACCTGCAAAGCTTGCCTGGCTTGTATCCTTTGAATATAGCAGCTACAATCCAATGATTATTTCCTATTACTTCAATTCCTAACTGGAAGATGAATGTGCATTTCATTTCTGGTCTGACTTCTCTAGCTCTGCTTTTATGTGTTTGCTTTTCAGAGACTGGGTCTGAAACCAGTGAATTGATAAAAATTTTCTACTTCATGTGTCCCACTGGAAACAACGTCCTTACTGTGGTTACTGAAAGCAAAGGTAGTGAATATTTAGGTTTAAACTATCATAATATCCTATGATAGTATAATCAATACCACAAGAGAATACTGAAGGAAAATAAAACAGAAACCATGGCTGCAGAAACCAAATGTGTTTTGGAAAGAAAGTGTCTTTGAAAATGCAAAGATCTTCACCTTTTACTAGAAACAGTGTCCTAACATTAGAAGATTGAACAAAGCTATATCACAAAAATTGGAGTTAAAAGGTAAATAACTGTATTGTTGAAGTGAGAAAGACTTCCAGTCCATTTCCCTGGACTTTGAGTGGCTTATTCTCTAGCTGGATTGTCAAATCACTTTTTAGACACTCAGACAACATTAAAATATCTTACTGAAAATGTCTTGCAACCATTCCTGCTTTATTTATATTAATATTTCAGTCTACTAAATTGGAGTAAAACTGTTCTCCCTCCACCCTAGCATATGTGTGGTATGTGCTTGTTAATCTTTCCTTAGGGTGTGTGCAAAATATGAAAATAAATTAATTGCATAATGAATCAATGAACAAAGTAACTTAATTTATTTGAAATTACTATTTTGAGAAAAAATCTAATTAGGCTAATGAGGGTTTAAATCTTCATTGAAAACATGAAATGCTCTGCAGTTTAACAGTTATTGAAAAAAGTTCACATACTAAGAAACACAGAAACAAGAAAAATTATAAAATCCCATCTAAATGAGAGATGTTTAACGCTAGAAAGCAGTAGTGTATCTAAAACCAGCTATAATTTAGAACAATGCAGTATAATTTCAGAGGTGAGAATACTTATTTTGGTGTGGGATTCATATGAAATCTACAGGTAATATGAGATGTGAAGAAGACAAGAAAATATCTTCCTTTTAGATTTTGTATGTGTGTATATCTTCATCAATATATATATGTATGTATGCAGTCAGATATTAAACAGGGAAGGTCAAACTTCAGATTCCTCAGCACTGACTTCAAGACAGCCTTAAGACTTTACGGGGTCTAGGGGCTCAGTAAGATATTTCCAACCTATGGATTTCTGGAGAAGCCTCTGCTTCCCTTGTCTCTTGCATCTTGACTCTGAGCTGGGGTGTGACATAGGTGTGCATCATCCTCTCAGAAGGAGAAGGAAAACAAAACCTTCTGCCCTGGTTTCTATGAAGGAAATCCAAGGCCAGGGCCTGGAGGGCCTGCTGACATTGGCTGGGTCCCTGATTTGCACGACTGAGGAACTAGGACTCGCCTGTGTTTCATAGACTATAATTTCCCTATCATCCTTTGATAAAAACTATAATGTAACTTATAAGCACAATGCAGCACAGCATGCATGCATAACTTGTCCTGTCTTGAAGCTGTTAGAAAGTACAGCTGTGTAGCATGTGTGGAAGGGAGGTATGGCAGTGAGATGAGACAGGGCTCTAGCATCGTCTCAGAGCCTGAGAGCTATGATTTAGAAACTCTTGATATTTCCAGAACTGAGACATCTTGGGTCAAGGATTTGGTTTAAAAGATATCAATGTGATATTTAAAACAAAAAACTGGGGTTTTTATTATTTGCCTTCTGTTTGAGCTTTTTAAAATGCATATTTTCAAGCTCTGCTCTTCAGCTGCCCCCTACACTATCACAAAGCTCTGGGGTTTAAGGCTCTCAGGACAAGTGCCAAGACTCTGAAACTCATGATAAGACAGTGAGAACTAGCAACTGTAGAAAATGTGCGTACAGAAGATCAGGTGTGCAGTCTGCAATGTATGACAGATGGCTAGGAATATGTGCCACTTTACAAACTATATATATATTCTGTTAGATTTTGGTCATAACGTTTGTTGCTATTGACTCATTTTTGTGTCTGTCACTTGGATATGCAAGATATAAATTTTTTTCTATATAATCTTTGGGGTTTTGTAATGATACAATAACTTGAAAATTTTCACCTGCGCTCTCACTTTAATTGGATGTTGTCAGTCTAATGGCACAGCTCAGGTGTGCCTGAGCCTGTGCTAGTTACTTATCTGTGAAGGGGGCAAATGGAAACCTGAGAATATGTAACTGCCCTGTCTAGTAATTTTATAACTCATAAGGTTCAGTGAGTGGATCATAAACGTTAGAATCTATTTTCTTATTTTATCATGTTTAAAAGGAGACAGATATTTCTTCCCCTTTTATCCTGTACATTACCAGTTCTCTTTTTTTTCTCAGTACCTCTCAATATACTGAGATCATACCATTGTAGCAGCTGTCATGATCTCAAGATGTCAAATTGTCTTTCAGACCTCTGTTAAGGGACACTGAGCTAAAGGATGTAATGGCATATTGCATTGCTAAGCTAGGTTCAAAAACTAATTAGGATGCAAACAAGAATGAATGCGTAATGGTTTCTTTCTAGAGCTGAGTAGAAATTTGACTGCAGTAGAGTTAAGCAAATAATTTCCAATGAATAATTGATTTCAATGTCACCTTTTCTGTTTATGAATTATCCACTAGCCTATTACAAATGTCACTAGTTTGTTAATTTTATCCAATCTGTGCATTTTAAATGATTGGTCATTTCTTGAACGGTGTAAGTGAACATAGACAGATAATGTGTGCATGTTTCTTTTATCTGATAACTCAGGTAACAGAACAGTTCTGTGAAAAGTAGAAATTCTGCAAATAAAATGTGTAAAATATTTGTTTGGCAGATATTTATGGATTTTAGCTTCCAAGCCAAGAAATTTGAATGGTAAAAGTACTGGTAATCCTGTAGTACTCAAGTGTTCTTGAGAAATTGTTCACAAGAGGGTCACAAACAGATATGAAAAGGCATTTTGCATCTAGATAGATTTGGCCAAATGTGTATTTCTATTTTTTGCTCTATGCTAATTCATACCTCAAGCCATGAAAACATTCCCCAGTGGTCTTCTATTAAAGACTGGAACAACAGAGACTGTCACATGAGAAGGTAATATTATAATCTTTCCTTAACACACAAAACATTTTTATCAAGGTGTTCCTTACGTGCTCCAAAATGGGACTGCAGCTTTTTGAATGGATTCATAGGATAAGTAAGGTAGGATGAAAGGCCTTCCTAGTTTGTGCATATTCATCATCATCCCCTAATCCTTGCTGCATAGCAGGTCTCTCTCTTTGCCCACGGGATGTATACTAAAGGACAATTTCTCTCATCAGGAAGAAATTGGGCCACACTGGCCCCAGAGTGTTGACCTCTTTGCTGTATGCATTGCCAAAATCAGGCAGCTTTTCAGTGCTTGTCAGGACTACTCACAGGGTATCATGACCCTTAATTAACATGGCAGCTGGTGCAAGAGTGCTGCTGCTGCCCTATTTGCATTCACAAAGACATTAAGCCAAATCTGTAAATCAGTACAGACCTTTTTATTCCACTCTTCCTTTGAGTCCTCATTTATGTGTATAGACCAAGATGTTGACACACTTCCTCCTCCCCCCTCCCCCCCCCCCCCCCCCAAAATACTTGAAAATACAGAGTCTGTGCAACTGCCTTCTTCATCAGTGGCCTGATTTTAAATCTAACTGATCTTGTTTTTAAACAAGTATAATTTCACTCATTTCAGGGATTAACTCAGTTTCACATGAGTGGAAAGGAAAAGTCCTTTATATCTTCCAGAAAATTGAACAAGAGCTATGTTATTGCATTCAAAACAAACGTTGTGGGTGGAATAGCATTTGCCAAATAAAGTCCTGAATTTGGAACTGAGGTATATTACTGCTCCTTTTTAAATTGATTGTGCTGAAGTTATAAGGCACTCAGAATAATTGAGATTTTGGGGCCATGGAATATAAAGCCAGCCGCCAAATTTCTGGGTGCACATGGTAAATACAATAACTCATGGGGCTTCTAAAACCAGTTAGTTAGGCGCTATTATAGTTTGACTTTTTCCCTGTACTGCTTTACAGGCAGTTTTTTAACTTACATTTAGCTGTTAGTTGATAAGAAATGTTGATAGGCAGACAGCATCTCTGTAACTTTTCTCATTTTTAATGCTTTCAACAAAATAAAAAATGGCCGTGTATTGGCTAACAACCTACACTCTCTAATTCTGAAGCAAGCAGGGACAAGATGCATTAGCATATTAATAGAACTTTGCACCCCTAAGGTTCTGGTTTATCAGATATTAAGAATGCATTAGCGATTCACAAACAGTGATGGACAGGATTCATTAGCATGCTAATGCTACCTGAAAATATATGGTTATTGTTGTATCAAGCATCAAAGAGTATCAGTGAAAGAATATTTTAAACATGAGCTTCTCATTTTAGTAAGCTTTCCATGTAACCGTTTTTGATAAAACTCATGGCAATGTTTTCAAAGATGATTGATGATTTTAAGCATCCTAAAATTGAGATATTAACTTGAGACTCTTTGAAAGGGCCAGATTTTCAGAGATGCTCGTGTTTAGATTATGTGTCATATCTAATCTAGTGATTAGATCTTGGTATATAATGTAGACACCAAGTGATTGGTACCCATGTACCCATAATGAAGACACCAGAAATCACTAGCCATTTCTGATTACACAGTAGGCCAATTTAACATCTTTGTCAACTTATGTGGCCAGGATTCGGTCCATGTTCGTTTCCAGCTCACTGAGAACACTTCCCAGCCTACAGTCAATTGTTACGGTTTTGCATAAACATATGTGGATCAGGCTATAGAAAGTGAGTCAGGATAGGTGAATTTGAGTTGAATTATATTTGAGGTTCAAAGCTCATTGAAAATACAATATTTTTGCATAGCCTTGACCTTGTTTGAGCTGCGTTTCTCTTAGTGTTTTAGTTTGTCTAATTCAGGGAGCTTGAATATACATACATTAAAAAGACACAGTACATTTCGATGAAGCTGGCTTGTCTGAAAATTCCGGGTTTCCTCACACTGTAATACATGATAGTTCTATTTGATTCATTTAAGTGCTTGAAGTGAAATTAATAGCTATCATAGGGAGAAACAGGCAGATTTATCACTGTGCCTTTAGTATTTGCTCTTTATCTTTTTTCTTTCCTCTACACTTTTGATTCATACTGCATCTAAAGCTAGAAGCTGACAGACTATTACTTGCACTCTGAAATGCTTTTGATAGGCTTATGATAGGTTTATGTTAAGGTGACAGGGAAAAATTACAATAAAAAGTATAAGCCCTAGTGTAACTGTTGTTAAAAATACAATTTTGGATGTGAAAGCCTATCAAGAGAGCTGCAAGGAACACTTCTGGATCTATAGCTGATTGAACATATCTTCCTATTATGATTTTTTTCTAAGAATAATGATGTAGCTTTCACGTTGTTTATGTAGATAAACAATGTCACTTGGTACCTCTCCCATAATTTAGAGTCAGCAAAATTCCCAGTCTTCAAGTGCAGTAATGCAACGAAACATGACATTGCCAGGGAACCAGACAGCTTAGATCACAAGTTAGACAATTCTGGATACCTTATAACAAGTCTACATTTTTCAGTCACCATCTTAATATTTTCAAATATAGGCTTATCCTCATCTTCATACTCAACTTGCCCCCCCGCCCCTTACCTCATCCTACCCTTCCAAGTAAAGGCTCCTGGTGTTTTCTGAAGATGTAACTTATTACATAGAACTTCATGTCGATAGAGTTAGGGACCATACTTCTTAATTTATTTTATCTGGGTGGTGCTTTTGGGCTACGAACTTCCACCGTTCAGATTGTGCTGACGTGATGTGATTGGGTCAATGGAGTTCATATGATGACAACGTGGCAGTGTCTCAAGGAGCTTCCACCTCCCTAGGTAGCTTCTTTCAGCATTTGCCTACATCATTAAGTATTCATTAGAGAGAGCTGATCTAGAGCCAACTAGATTGTCAACTATAGCTGCATTGGGAAGGAACAATGACAACACTGTTTCTAGGATCTGTGGATTTTTTGGATCTGTTTTCACAGCTCTCTAGGCTTATCAGTTCCATCTGTTCTAGCTGAGCTACCTTTAATGCACTAAACTGAGTGGCACACCTGTGGTTGGAGGGGTTTTTGTGATGCCCTCTTTACCTTTTCTCTGAGGCTAATCAAGCAGATTTATTATTGATTTTTTTCCCCAGTGAACTAAGAGGGCAATTTAGGGTGGTGGGAGAGATGAATCTGCATATTATATGACATGTGAGGATGGCTCATCTCTGGAGTATAAGCAGCATCTCCAAATCTTAACCAGCACAAAGCACTTCTACCAGAGCTCAGTAGTTCAACATGTTTGCTGCTATGCCTATATCACCTGGGCTAGCATGGAAAAATCATGAGGAAGGGTACAGGTAAGCATTCTACATTATTTATATATGCAGCTGGGAAAAAAATATTATTAGTGTTATCTCAAGATGTTACTTAATGGTGTACCTGTAGATCACAAATCACTGTTCTCTGCAGGCTAGGGTACTTTAGTCCTCCATGGCTAACTCTAACCCTATCATATATCAGTGAAATTACTGCCCTTTGGTTTTATTACAACAGCACTATTCGTATTGCACCTGTACCTGGGAATCTCTTCTTGTGATCAGTGAGTCTTTTCCTAATAAATTAATGTGAAAGTAATAGGAAAGTAAGATTCAGACAAGGAATACAATATTATATATAACATATAGTATTATTTAAAATATAGTAACATGTTTTTTCGTTTAACACTCTTATGTTGTAATGCCCAGAATTTATAGTCAAAATAGGAGGCCTGCCATTCTGCTCACCATAAAAAAATCCTAATAAGAGACTATTTCTTCCCTCAGGAGGCACTAAAAATCATACCTTGCTCTTACTCAACATGTCTTATCCACAGATCTCAAAGCACTGTACAAAGAAGTTTAAAAGTAATTTAAAAAAAGGATTGGAAATAGGTTGTTGGTTTATGTGATTTAAATTTCCTTCTTTCAGTTGAAACTTCTGACATTTCTCCCATATGAACAAAAGCTAACTGGAGATACACAACCCTGAATATTGGGTGACTTAGTGGTTAAGATACTTGGTTAAGATGTAGTTCAAGGCCTGTTCCAGTTCCTTCAGGCTTTGACTCAAAGCAGAGATTTGTGCATTTGTAGTAGCTCTTTTCAAATCATTCAGTGCTAAATGTAGTGAGACTCCTGGCTGCAAATAATTAATAAGATCAGTTTCAGTCTTTTTGTTTTGTTTGTGCTTTGTAAATAGACCTTGGATCTCATTAATTTGTTTGCTATTCATTATTGATTGGATGTATCACAAGAACAAATTTCAGTCTGTGTGAATGTTGTTTATTGGCTGCATCTGCTATTCAGTATTAGTGCTCTCATGGATGTGTGGGATTGGTCACTGTAGCTATACAGCTTTGTTTTTGTCCCTTGACTGGTGTTGTGCTCAAAACATGAGGCCAATTGCCGCCTTGGGGAATGGAGGGTAGTGGTTGTGGTGCTGTGGTATTAGAATCAAGGAATCTTGCTGAACAGTAGGAGTTGTTAGATGATCTCTAAATGCAAAGCTGGATTAAAACTCTGCAGACCACTGGTAACAAAGGTGTACTGCCATTGAATGTGGAGTGGGCTGATGTTCATGCTTCCATTTATTCCTTTTCACCCAGATGGTCCCTAAATGGTTGGCTGAAATAAAATACAATAAGCCTGCAAACAGAGCATGAAGTCTCTTTTGAGCGAGGAAGGGAAGAGGAGGGATAGAAAGAGTAAAGCAAAGAGGAAAAAGTGACAGAAGAGGAAAACTATAAACATGGTGTAGGAAGAATTAGCAGTCTCTTTCACTTCTCAATGCTCTCCTGTGCAATTGCTTTCTTTTCTTTCCTCTGTTATCCTGTAGACTTGTGCCAATACTTTTAAGCTGCTGAAGTACATAGGTTTTGGCTGTTCAGCACTCCCAGACTGACTCTTAATACTTGAACAATTGGCTTTTATGTTCCCATTGCATGTATGGGGCATCTTCATAAGTGATATCCTGTCTCTAATGTCTCTTATAAATAAGGTAGGGAATAAAATGGAAGATGAATTGACCGAGTTTGTTTAAGCAAACATAACCAGTGTTATCCAGATTATTTTTCAATTTAATTTGAACCCATTTAATTTGTACATGTATGCCAAGACTATGAGTGCATGAAGCCTCTTCATCTTCAAAACAAGCAAACCAAACTAGATAATATCCAATCTCTCCATGACATCACAAAACTGCATTAAATATTTCATATTGGAAATTATGCAGACAGGTTTCTGGGACTGGTTGGTTGATCAGGTCTATTTTGGCAGATTTACTATCAACATTGTTGCACTGTTACATGAATATCCAGACTAGCTTAAGTACTGTTGAACTTTCTTGTGCTAACCATTTGCCTCTCACTAATAAAAATAACAAATTTACAGAAACTGGACTGGCAGAGTACCTGAGAAATAAAGTTGGTAAACATCCATCTTCCAAGAGCAATTCATTTTGCAGCTGAACTTCCAGTATTTCATGCTTGCCCCGAGATGGTCCACTATATCAGGATTTCTTTGGTTGAAGGAAGGGTGATTATTTGCTCATGCAGTCGTAGTTCTGCACCCAGTGTCTAATTACCTCTAGAAAGAGATGATAAGAGACTGGTAACTCTGTCCCAACCTGTAGTGATACGGCCACTTTGCTGTCTTTAGTCCCTTGCCTTTTATTGGGGTAATCATGTGTCAGTTGGAGTGCATCAGCTAGCACAGACAACATAGTCATAGATCACATATAATTTGCTATGAAAAGTTCTTTTTCTTGTTTATTATGTTTTCTGACATTACACAATTTCTTTCTTTAAAAGAAAACAATTGTTAAGTTAAAGATGATATGCTGGCTGATGTTGTGCCAAGCAATAAATGACTAATATAAAGGTAAAGGTTGTTCATTTAAGCAGAAAGGAGTGTCTTGTAGCTTTGATGGTAGCCCGTCTTCCAGTACTGCCTCCATGTAACATTTCTGGCTCAATTTTCTGTGCTACTCTGAGTCATCAGTGACAATCCTTTCCTTTAACTACCTTCAGTTGCAAAAGGCAACCTGGTTAAGGAAAACAACAGAATGTCAGAGGAAAAATCATGAGTTGTTATGAGAAAACTTTGAAAATGCCAGCCATTTTCCAAGTACCTTTTGAACTGTACTTTCTAAAGCCTTTGAAGATTAAGTCTTTAGCTGCCATAAAGTAAAGTAACTGTTAGTTTAATGAACATTGAATTGATTTACCCTAGCCAGAGGTGGCCCTATGTTCTAGAAAGTGTGCTCCCAAGTCTCAGTAGGAAGTACTTCAGCAAGCACTGCAATGCCATTAACCACACCCTTTACAGTTTAGCAAATATTCAGTCATGCAAAAATGATGGGCTGTCTGTCTGCTGGGGGATGGCATTATTCATTTTGAGGAAAAAAAAATAAATTTAAGGAATGAGAATTTCCAATACTCACAAGCCTTTTCACCCTAGCAGATAAATCTAAATCTTCCAGTTTTCAGCAAAAAGGGCTAATATACTAGAAGCATGAACAGGCTATCATAAAGATACATGATATCATAATTATTTTATGTATTTAAATGCAGCAGAACTGCTGTAACTGGCAGTATTTAGAAAAAACCTTAAACTGATATAAAGTGGCATACTTACAGCTGCTTTTCTGTATTTAATAGAAAATCCATGGTTTTTGAAAGATCACTGTCATGGTTTAACCCCAGCCAGCAACAAAGCACCATGCATCCACTCACTCACTCACCCCCAGTGGGATGGGGGAGAAAATTGGAAGGGTAAAAGTGAGAAAATTCAGGGGTTGAGATAAAGACAGTTTAACAGGGAAAGCAAAAGCCGCATGAGCAAGCAAAGCAAAACAAGGAATTCATTCACTCCTTCCCATGGGCAGGCAGGTGTTCAGCCATCCCCAGGAAAGCAGGGCTCCATCACGTGTAACGGTTACTTGGTAAGAAAAACACCATCACTCTGCATATCCCCCCTTCCTTCTTCTTCCCCCAGCTTTATACGCTAAGCATGATGTCATATGGCGTGGGATATCCCTTTGTGTCAGTTGGGGTCAGCTGTCCCGGCTGTGTCCCCTCCCAGCTCCTTGTGCACCCCCAGCCTCCTCGCTGGTGGGGTGAGAAGCAGAAAAGGCCTTGACTCTGTGTGAGCACTGCTCAGCAGTAATGAAAACATCGCTTTGTCATTAACGCTGTTTTCAGCACAAACCCAAAACACAGCCCCGTACTAGCTGCTGTGAAGAAAATTAATTCTATCCCAGCTAAAAGCCAGCACTCTGACTCAACGAAATGTGCTGCATTCCTTGGTTCAGAGTGTGAAGGTCCAAAGAGCAGGTGCCTTGTTCTAATATAATATGTTCATAATATATTCTATGTTCTAATATGTTCTATTATATATAATCTTACAACTTTTGTTGAAAATGTGCTTCCTCGTAAATCTCCCTTTTTTAAAGCTCATTGCTTGTTTTTCCTATTTCACTTATTTTTGTCTTACTATGCTACAGTTTCTTTTCCATTCTTTTCTTTTCAAAACTAGGGATTACACTGAGCTTTTGTCCATTTGGCTAATCCTCCAGCTGCCTATTTCCTATAGAGAAATCAGCTGTCACACTTTATGCTTTATTTATCTTTCATTATTGCTATGATGGTTAAGGTTTATGTTAATTTTGTAGCAGTGTCTTCACTGCAAATAATCTTGTTCCTTTAAAGGAATAAGGTACAATAGTATAGTACAATAAGATGTTTGTGCACAGGACTCCAATAATCAGCGTGTTATAACCATACAAATAAATATGTAACCAATGTTACATTTCTATCCAACACATGCATAACATTGAAAAGATGGAATTTTTTACTTTATCTTAATAGGAACTTCTGAATATGTAATAGAATCGTTCAATAATTTAAAGAATGAGCATCTGTGAACCATCCAAAGCTTGGTCTCTTTTGAGCTGTAGAGGGAAAGAAGTTCTTGAAAGGGTGTTTGAAAGTAGCCTGAAGTGCTCATATACCAATGATTTTTCAATGGGAATTGTGTAATTCCCTCCTGTAAATTCTATTTGCAACATCTTTCTTTTTCCTGTATTGATGAGACAATCTGTCTAGCTATAGTGAGATCCCAAGCCAGGGGACCAAGCTCTTACTTGGGTATGCCCCTAGTAATGATATAATGGCCTTCTTATGAAATAAAGCTTAATGTCCAAGAAACATATGAAAACAGCTAATCTTTCAGTGTCTTCCTCAGTTTTGTTCCAAAACAAGACAAGAAATGAGAAAGAATTATTAAATGAGATATAATTTGTTGCAACATAAAGGGTGGAACCTAATTAATCTTTGATTTTGACTAACTCATTGCCACCTTGGTCTATTCTCTTTAGTATAGCGTTTGAAAAAACAATTAGTTTCTGCCACTAATTTATATATGCTCATGTTATTACAGCATGTCAAAATAAGGAAAACATTAGCGTACCCTGATTTATATTTCTTGACACTTGTGGGGTCTTTGCCAACAAAAATATGAATCAAAGGTGTGAGTTCATTGCTGTCTTTAAGAGGTCTACCAGATTTTGGGTTTGCCCTATTTCATTTCCTTCCTTTCCCCACACCCTGCTTTGCTGCTACGACCTTTGAAACAAGAATAGGAACTGACAGACTGACTAGCTACGGAGGAGAAAATAATTAAGCTGACTACCTCCAGCACTGTCAAATGCAGAGATAACAAACTGAAGGGAAAAAAAAATATATGGAGAAAAATAACCCTTTTTTTTCTTTAATATTTTCCCATCATAGTTCTTCTGGACTATATATCACTCTTACAAAAGATTCTTAAATAAAAATGTCTTTAAGCATTTTGTATCTGTTATAAATGGCATGTATATAATATATTCTTAAAACAGAATGGATACAATAAAATTCTGAATTGTTTTGATGCGTTGCCAAAAAGAATCTACAGTGCCTCTTACATATTCACTTTAGAGAGAGTGTTGATAAAGTATTCAGTGTATTGTACTGTCCTGCCATGCATTTTAAATATCTGCAAAACCTATTTAAATAATTGGGTACCTGTGCAATTAACAACAGCTGTTACATTATGCATGATTTTTGGCTACTAATATTAAGAATCAACTGCAGCGTTCCATTAGTGATTTTCAATTTGCTGCTAAGTTTTCTGCAATTGACTGATGCTACTTGAGTTAGCCTACAAAGCTGCAGAAACAAAAGTAGTGTGCCTCCCAGCTCAATGAAAACCTTTCCCCAAGGAAAGGAACTTCTCCTTCACAACTAGAATAAGAGTGGGCTGGAGAGACTGAGCAGACATAATCTCACATTCTGCATCGTGTGTCAGGACAAAAAGCTGTTTCCTGGCTGCCCAGCAGGCAGGTGATGTTCTGTTTGCAGCACAGGAACTTGCTCTGCATGACATAAAGTGGTCAGGATGAAGCTGACTCTACTCATGCCTCATGTGATGGGAGCAGCTACAACCTGGACTACAGGGTTCTACCACTTAATCTGAGAAAGCATTTCACACCACACACATAGTGTGGCACACTGAAGTGTGAAGACTTACCCTGTGAGGAAATGGCAGACAAAGCTGGAAGTTTAACTTGGGCTCAGAGGCACTTTTATTGGTTGTGTGACTATGGCAACAGGAGGTTTATGGATAGCAGATGGGAGTGTGGCTCATTGCTAGTTTTATAGCCAGTATCCTAGGGGATCTGTGGAGCTTCCTTGTACACCACTTTGACGGGCTGTGTTCTGTGTGCCTCTACAAAACACCACTAAATCAGGCTGTACTCTGAGCAAAGTCCTGATGCAACTCTGGGAAGCATGAGGTAACTTTTCCATGTTAATCCACGTTCAAGAACAAATCCTGCCAACTCTGAAGTTGTGCCTAGAGATCACGCTGGCCTGGGCTGTGGCACCTGCCTGAAGCATGGCTGCTTAACATAAACAACTAGGGGGACACATGGGGACATGTCTCGGTAAATCCTCTTCAGGAATCCCTAAATGCCACCCTCACAAGATTTGAATAGTGTTATTTCTGCTGTATTTATTCCTGGCACTTGTAGAAACTGCGGACTCCTTCCAGTTACGTCCCAGTAACGGGCAGCTGGGGATTCCTTTGTGGGCTTGCTTGCAGAGTTGGGCTGTTCCCCAGATGTGAGATAGCATATGCTCAAGCACGCTGCCAGACACATAAAGGGGGAGGAGAGGATGGGGATGGAGAACACAGAGAGGGAGGAGGAATCCTGGAACAAACGTGTGTCAAAGTGTTATCTGGAACAGGGCCTTTTCAAAGTGGGCATTGCACAAGCCTCTTCCCCCTTGGGAAACTGGCTTATTATTGATGGTTTCTGAAGCAGTATCTCTGTCAGCAATTGAACATCAACTCTTTTGGGTCCACCCTTGGGAAAAAGGTTTCTTGTCTGCCTTTAAAAAGCTTGGTACTATTCAGCACATATGAGAATGCTAAATTTGGCATGCTGGTGATATGTGATCTTTCACTAACTGTTATAGCTAGCTACAGAATTTCTACTGAATTGCTGTTGTCTTAAGTCAAATTTTAATTCTGTGGGCAGACTCTTTTGCACAGAATTAAAATTTTTCTTTGATTTCAACTCTGTCTTGCCATAGCATTTGGGAGCATGGAACCGATACATCCATTAACTTTGTGTGCTTAG
This sequence comes from Phalacrocorax carbo, assembly GCF_963921805.1. NCBI lineage: Eukaryota > Metazoa > Chordata > Aves > Suliformes > Phalacrocoracidae > Phalacrocorax > Phalacrocorax carbo. Next base: position 11,862,759 of record NC_087521.1, on the reverse strand, counting down.
TGTAGCAAAGCAATCACTGCCCAGGAAATGAGTGCTGGTATGCAGAGTACAGAATTCCTCAAGCCTGAAATCCTCACAGCATGAATCAAAGGTTGCAGCTACATGTAAGCCAGAATGAGAATCTGGTTTCTCAGGAACAAGACTCAGTCTAAGACCAGTAAGTGACAATCTGCTAAAGCCATTAGGCAGTAAGGTCAACTGCTGAGAGAGTAGCCTGGGACCATTTCTGTATTATTACAGAAATGTTACCACTATATCGCTTCCATCCACATGCAAAACTACAATATCTGGCTCACTTATTTCACATATTTTATAGTATAGTGGAGCATTAAGGTATATGGTAATAAAATACCTTATTGTTCCACCCATTTTACTTAATTTGCTGGGAATTCAGTGTAATTTGCAGTGTGTTTTGGAGATCCATAGACATATTTTCCTCTGTGTTTTCTGAGTTGGCTGAATTTATGTTTTGGATTTTTTTTCCAGTACTGTGGTTTTATATATCAGACTTTAGGCCCCATATGAAATGGCTGCACACCTTGAACAATGTTTGCTGTACCCTGATTTATAATTTTCTACTTCTGTCATGGGTGGCTTATTTATGGTCTCCTGTATTGTCAGACCTTATTCAAGCTTCAAATACTCTTAAGCACAAGTACATTGTGTAATGATTTTCAAAGACCTGATCTTTAATAATTTCATTTGCTGTACTGTGACTATCATCTTTAAAGCAGCATTGTATTGTCCAGCTGTTACCTGATTTCTGTCTACACCGGCAAAATTTATGGTGTTAGGCTGTACCATTGGACAGAAAAAGTCCTTTAATGCCAGAAGTGCAGACTCTTGTTTCTCTTCAGCAAATATGAAGAAAATGCCCAGAAAAGATGTTCTGATGTAACATGTATAAGCAAAAGGAATAGTTCTTCCTCAGCAAATTTTTTTGCATTGCAGGTGCAGACTTGAAGCAGTCTCAGCCAAGTGTTTTAAAGGAAGCACAAGTTTGCTTGGGTTTTGCAGACTGCTGTAGGACAGAGTTCAGGCTGGCAGAGATATTCTTGTCCCTATCTTATTGGTCAGTTCAGTGGAAATGGTTGAGTGTAATTGAAAGAAATTTGTTGTGCAAATCTGGGTTCTTCAACTGGCCTGCCAAAACTGTCATTTGAAAGGTGCCACAAGACAGCAGGTAACAATACTAGCAGGAATACAATATGTGAGAAATACCACCTCTGTACAACTCCTGAAGGTGATGCTGGGAAGCCCGGTACAATGTAGATGTTAAACAATAATGCAAACCCTGGTGTGTGCAAGAGCAGAGTCTGGATTTGGCAGGGTGGCCAAGTTGTGAGGTACAGCTGTGTGTCCTTTGGAGACACAGCACAGTAGCCCTCTGGCCAGAGTTGCTCTTGTGGCGTTTTTGTTGAGAGAGGGGAGTGGTGTGATATTATTGTCCAGAGATTGATGCTAGGGAGAAGAGGGGCATTTTCATACCCCAGAACTGCAGAATGGAGGTAGTGTTCTGGATGACTTCTGCTAGGAGCAACAGAGAATTTGACAGCTTGGAGCTGCTGCATCTGGAAGATCCTGAATCTTGGACAGTGGTGGGGCAAACCCTGCTCTACCTATTTCTTGAAACTTAATGGTCCTGAAAGGCTGAGGCACTGATTGGCACAAAACGTTGGGATACCTGACTTACCTGAATTTGCTCCTGCCAAAAGGCAGATGAGACAAGGATAAACAAGAGATAAGACATGGCTTGCAGAGTGGACATGTATGGATCAAGCTGATGGGAGAACAACACATCAGCACATCCTTGGACATAGGGTCATGAAAAGCAATACAGTTATACCCATAGAGAGACTGCCTTCATACTTTTAATAGAAGGGCTCCAAGCAGAAGCGTTATAGGATGGTGTAACTCACAATATGGGGTTGTATTGCAAGAGTCTTCTTCATCCTCAGGTAAAATACACAGTAACTCTGGTTTCGGCATATGCAGATGCAGATATCTTTATGGATAGGTGGATGTGAGTATCCAAAAGCAAGAAATAAAAATGTTTATTTAAATACAAAATATGATCTCAGGGACAGGGCTGAGAGATTGTTAATGAACCGTATATATGTATATGCACACATACATATATTTTCTCTGATCACTCTTTATAATTTGAAGCAACACTTAGAGAGCCAAATGGTCTCCAGGGAAAAAGACAGGCAAGTGGCTACTGATCCTGCAGGAATGTATTGCACATAAAACTGCAGATTGGCACAGCAAGTGGACACAAGCCATGTGATCAGAGCAAAGGCAATAGTGCTGTTCAGTGTTCCTGATGCCAGGAATACATCCAGCAGCTGCTGCTCACCTGCAGATGAAATGTGTATGCAGTATGTGCTGTACATCTGGAACATAATGAACTTAGGAGATGCAGTGACTGATGATGACTTGCCCTCACAGTAAGTTCCTTTCATTCAGAAAGCACTGAAGGTCAATTCTGAGTACATTGCTTTTTAGCTTGCCATGTAATATAAGTCTGCACTGTATAGAATGGTCCAGATTCACAGCACATGCTACACAAGGGACGTGCACCTATTTGCACACAGGACTTCCTGGGACTGAGACACTGAAATCCAGCTCCTTCTGTTCTCTTTCTACACCAACCTAAAAAAAACAGCCCCAGGCTGGAACTCTGGTTTTCCTTATGCAAATTATTTTAGGTATTTTAATTTGCTTAACAGTTATGCACTTTAGCAAAGCGAACACACTTTCACACTTGTGAAAGCAATAGCATGTAATAGATTGCAAAGCTTGGCAGGGTGATTTCTTTAGTTGGGACTAACAGATTCTTCATGTGCTGATGTGTTTTATAGTCCTCACGATTTTTGTGACATGAACTTAAACATACAAAGTGCTGCGTTAGTGCAAGGGGTCGGTTCATTTGAAAATATTTACTCACTATCCAGCATTACTTTTACAAAATAGGCAAAGAGGAACTGTTTAATGGAATAGAGAATTCATGGTAAAATATGTAAGTTTAATGGAAGATATTGAAAGTCTTTATCATTAAAGTCAATTCTTAAAATTGACTTTAAAATTAAAATCATTAAAGACAATCCTAAAAGCAAATTATATAAGGGGGAGGCTGTCTGGCAGAGAGCATCCAAACTATATCTGATACTTTCTGAAGCAAACCACAAAACCAAACAACAACTCAAAAAGTCTGCAAAAAATACTTAATCATATCGAAATATTCTGTTTTATTTTTCAGAAAATCATTTATAGATTAGATGACAAATAATTATAAAGCCAGGCAGTGCTTCATACTGCATCCCTGCTGCTGGGTAGTGATGTTGCTTAGCAACACTTGAACATGAAGCATCCTCCTGGATTGGCTTGTACTGAGCATCAGTGCAGGTTATAACGTGCGGGCAGAGAAGATACATACTGGGCTCATGAGCCATCCCTTAGTTCTTCCCTTCAAATCTCATTTTCTGTTTAAATAGGTATTTTGATTTCTTACTTTATTTAGCTACTTATCTGTGCTAGACACTTCTGTATTTCATATACACAAGGAACTCTTTGAGTAAGTGAAGTTTCAAAGCTACAGAGGTAATGGTCTATATTTTCTAAAGGCTTTACTGTCTCTTTCTGTGATATTTGCAAATATATCCACTCAGTCATGCAAAATCTCACATTTCCATTCTCTGTTTATGCCACCCACACCACACATGTATTAGCTGGTTTAGTGGGATAAAAGTTTACCCTTTTAAGTTACTTATTGGTTAGACAGGCAATTTCTTTTCTCTCTTTTTTCCCCCCCCTTTAGTTATATTTGACCCTTCCTATTCACATGTAAAACTAGTTCAAGGTGCTTATCTAAGACTAAAAAAATTTCTCAGAAACTGCCTTGCCTTTTATAGCCAATTAAAGCAGAAAAGGTGAACAGGAAAATGCTTATTGTTAGTACCTAAGTACTAGTGCGTGTTTCAGTTCAGTAGCAGTTTGTGCTTGTAATTTATACCTCTGCAGAATGGATGTAGAAAGCTATTATTCTGATTTCATGGCACCTTCTACCTGTTTTTGTAATTTATACCTTGTGAAGTGTCTGCTGAGTGCTATCAAACAAAAGTCACATTTTATGTCCATTTTGCAGAGGTATAAATTTCAACAAAAATTGCAGGGCAATGCTGGATTGGACATGAAGCAATTTTATGGAGACTTATAGAAACAAAGATATCAATCCTGAAGTCTTTAAACTGATAAAACTCCTACCAAAATTATGGTTACGTAAGGACTGTAGGGTATAGCTTCCATTACCTGTGATATACTTTGGAAGCTTTAGTGCCAGTCTCTGTATTGATGGCTTGCACAGATCTACCACTCTACTCCACACTTATTGACTGTAATCCAAATTAAACTGAAAACTGAGCTGATTGTCTGACAGAGGTCTGTTGTAGATGTCTAGCCATAAACACAGAATATCTAAACCAGAACTCTCAAATTTCTTCCTCAAACCCTCTCTATTTCCTACTTTCTCATCACTATTAATAATCACAGAATCACAGAGTGGCAGCGGTTGGAAGGGACCTCTAGAGATCATCTTGTCCAACGCCCTGTCAGGGACACCTACAGCAAGGGGCACAGGAACGTGTTTGAATGTCTCCAAGTTTGAATGTCTCTGCAGGGTTTGAATGTCTCCAAGGAAGGAGACTCTACAACCTCTCTGGACAGCCTGTTCCACTGCTCTGTCACCCTAACAGTGAAGAATATTTTTCTCATATTTAAGTGGAACTTCCTGTGTTCCAACTTGTGCCCATTGCCCCTTGTCCTGTCATTGGGCACTATTGAAAAAAGTCTAGTCCCATTGTCCTGACACCCACCCTTTAGATATTTATAGGTATTGATGAAATCCCCCCTCGGTCTTCTCTCCTCCAGGCTGAACAAGCCCAAGTGTCTCAGCTTTTCCTCATATGGGAGATGCTCCAGCCCCATGATCATCTTGGTAGCTCTCCAATGGACTTTCTCAAACAGTTCCCTGTCCTTAAACTGGGGAGCCCAAAACTGCACACAGTTCTCCAAATGCGGTCTCGCTAGGGCAGAGTAGAGGAGGAGGATAACCTCCCTCGACCTGCTGGCCACAATCCTTTTAATGCAGCCAAGGATACCATTGGCCTTCTTGGCCACAAGGGCACATTGTTGGCTCATGGTCAGCTGCTTGTCCACCAGCACTCCCAGGTCCTTCTCAACAAAGCCGCTTTCCAGTAGGTCAGCCCCCAGCCTGTACTGGTGCATGGGGTTGTTCCTCCCCAGGTGCAGGACCTTGCACTTGTAATAATACCAGTCTACTTGTCATGTAGATCTATTATTTGAGGCTGACTTTCTTGATCCCTTTGTCCCTCTTACATCCAAGCCTTTTATCTCTGAAATACAGAAGTATTTTAACCTTTGTACCCTCCATCCTAAAAACTTTGTCCAAACTGAGTATTGCAAGTGTCTCTTTTGAGGCCTGACAAATGCGGTCGAGTCCTCTCCCATCCACTCAGAAAGTTATTGCACAAATCACCTTTTCACAACCCTTCACTGACTGCCTCTCTCACAATAAATATCTTTCTCTCCATGCTGACTCTTATGTTCACACTTGCATTGTTGATTTTCAGCTCCATTTGACTGTCACTTAATGAATTCCCCTAAGATGTATTTTAGTTCAGGGCAGGAAGCCTAGCAGTTGTGAAGTTCTAAACTTATCAGACCGGCTCACTCATATTAGGGCTATTCAAAAAATGACTAATCCTGTGGTTGCTCTCTGTGTTTGCTGTCTTCAAAGCTGACACTGAGGAACAAAACAAAGCTGTTGTGCTATGTGGTGTAGGTGGTAGTATAGGAATCCATGCCCTCATTTCTCTGCTACTCTCAATTCAGAGACTCAAAGTCAGCTGCTTCTATGTTTTGATGATTTCTGACCTCATGTCTAAGGGGTTGGAGCATTTGACATTTGAGGAGAGGCTGACACATGAGGAGAGAGCTGGGATCATTTAGTCTCAAGAAAAGAAGGCTCTGAGGGGATCTTATAAATTTATAGAAATACCTGACGGGGGAAAGTAAAGAAAACAGAGCCAGACTCTCAGTGGTGTCCAGGACGAGAGGCAAAGGGGGAAAAAGTACAATAAATTCCCTTTAAACAGAAGAAACAATCTTTTTTACCCTAAGGATAATTAATGCTGGAACAGGTTGCCCAGAGAAGCTCTGGAGTCTACACTCCTGGAGAGCAACTTGCTCAGGATGACCTGCTTTGATCAGAGAGTTGGACTAGATGATTTCCAGAGGCCCCTTCTAACCTCAGTGATTCTGTGTCCTTCTGGTCAGCCATGACTGGAGGCATTTCTGATCCGCATTTTTGTAATTACCAGGTTGAGAACTCTGAGCTCCTGCTCACAAGTGCAGCCTCCAACAATTAAAAAAACCACCCCAAAACCCCCAAATCCAAAAAACCCTGAGTGGAGGGTGGATCTGGGAAGGAGATCTCCCTTTCCTGAGAGATCTTTGCCCATGCTCCCTCTCTGTGAGCAGAGACAAATGTAGAAACCATGGTTCGTTGGTGGGAGCAGTAAGGTATCTTCCAGAAGGGATCACATAGCAGTTGCCATGTTGAGTTATACAGCTGAAAAAACCCATAAGAACACGTGGGGTGGGGGAAGCCTTTCGGGGCAAGGCAGCCACTCTGTTGTCCATAGGACAGTGAATAGTGGCCTAGCTGCTGACCTCCACTGGAACCAGGGAGCAGAAGAGAGGCTTCATCTTAGTATGAGACTGGGAGGAAAGAGTTAACAGAGTCCAGGTGAAGAGCTTGTTACAAGGTGAATGAAATGCAGGTTGGGCTTACCAGTCATGGGGCTTTGACCCTGTATACTTCTCACAGTTTCTGAGATGTGCTGGAAACGTTGTAGCTACTTATTTTAGCTAGCCAAAATTATCCCACTGGAAGGGGCAATAATAGAGATTCAGTTCTGTAATAATAACTTTTTAAAAAGACTGTTCAAGTGACTGCTTCTGTAGGTTGTTTTTACAACATAACTGCAATCACAAATTTTCCTGCAGTGTTTTCTGCAGAGTTGCTGCTTTTATAATTTATTTCCTGAACCGTATGCATTGCATATAGCTAGCAGGCCTTTTTTCTTCTTCCACAGTAGCAAACTTCAGGCAGATTTCTTCCCATGAACCAGTCTTTAATTTTCTTCAGTTTCCTGTTTGTAGTGCCTCAGACAGATTCACCAAATTATGCAGGAAATCTTTGATTTTTCTGAAAGTTCTCAATGTTATTTCTTGAAAGATAAACCAGTGATATTTTGGCTTTCAGTTTCTTTAAAAATTCTGTTCAGTGTTTTCAGCTAGACTTAAACAGGAATGCCAGTGTTGTATTCTCCTATATCTTAAACTCTTTAAGAGTTGTAACACTGTTGAGGAGAGAATAGTATTATAATTTCCAAGATTACAATGCCTGCTGCAAAGACTTCTACTACTTCTATGTGTTTATGATAGAGTTCAGTAAAACTTCAATCTTAAATTTTTTTTTGCCCAGATTGAGCGGGCACAGAAAAACAGACTATGTTATGTTCATAGAATAGAGGTAAGTCCTTTGATAATGTTGGCCTGAAGGTATACGGAGCACATATTTTCTTTGCTGTCTTTGTACAAGTAACTGATACTCCTCCCAAATGTACACTTTCTCAGAAGGTTGGAATTATCATACCTTGGGCATACATTGGAAATGGGTGAAAAAGAATGCGTAAAGCAATCAAACACAGCAAAGAAAGAGGTTCTTATATGGTTTTAGATTCTTCTAGGGATGTTCAGGAACTGGCAATTTCAGAGTTGCTAACTATTCCTGCTGTCACCGTTACTGTCCAATCACATTATTTACATAAAGCCACAAGGCAGTAGGTGAATGGGTCTTGCAGAGACCGAGAAAACTAAAACTATTCTGTTCCTCCTTAGGATGATTTGAAAGATTTTTTTTCCTTTTCCCTTCCAAATAAATACTGTAGCTTTTAAATCACTAAGCTGTACAAAACAAAGGGAAACTATATATGCGTAGGGAATTTGAGGAAGTGTTGCTATACATCTGGTTAATAGTATCTCTGGCACCGGGTTATCTTCCATTGCACTGTAAAGTACCTCAGTTATAGCAAAAATCTCAAGTTTTTCAGTGCTGTATGTCTTGTGTTTATTTGTATGCCACACTGAATGAGATGCTGTTTCTAAACCTAGGAGATTTGTTTTTCATGGCCTAAGGGAAAGTTCTTTTCATATCTCTTTTCCCGAGAAGCCTCACTGAGAAAACATGCAGTGTGATTCAGTTTTGGAAGTTTAGTTATTGGAACAAAATTGACTAATGTATTATTGGATAATGAATTATTGGATAAGACATCTGCATCTGCATTGAAAAAATTTTGAAAATTAGAAGAAAATTGTTCTCATGTGACATCCTGAAACCAGTTCTACTTCAACAGTATCATTAGCTGGAAGCCTAGGCGTCTTCAGAAGGATTTTGATTCATTTGATTCAGTCCTCCTATGTATTGAAACCTCTCAGCTTTATTTTCTAAATTGATAAAGATATATTTTTACACTTTTATATATAATATATATATTCACTAAAACTAGTCTCAGAGTAAATCTCAGTTTACACTTACAGAAATGAAGATAACAGTCATATAAAGTATTTTTCTTTACTAGACCTGTATTTCTGCTTCAGCAGCATTACTCACCAAATGGCAGTACAAAGGTATTTTAACATGATTGCTGACTATGAGGGCAAAAGTAAGCTGTGGGTTAAACACTGAAAGAAACTGGGCTAGGCCAATGGCCCTTCCACAAGTGTATGTGGGAGGAGCGATTAGTAGATCTGTGTACTGATTTTTGAATAGTAAAAAAAGAAAAATAAATTTCTGCCTATCACTTCCTAGTAAAAGAAGTAAAAAGAAGTGGTAAAAATGTTTGGGTTTTTTTTTTTACCTCTGTTTCCTAAAATGTTTCAAAAAATAATTTTTTCTTTTTTACTATGACACATATTATATCAAAAAAACCAAACAAACACCCCACCAATAAACAAAAGCATATCAAAACCCAAAAGAGATAAAGAAGTTAAAATAAATAATGTATAAAATCCAAGTAGATATTGATCATATCAGTTAATGACATATGTATTTACTGGAAAACGTGGCACAATTTGTTGTCAGTGTGGGGATTTTTGTATTGTGTCATTCAGCAAGACACGAACCTTTCAGAACTTGTTTCTTTTTCATTCCCTTCTAGGTACTCTTGAGTCTGGCCAACTTTGAAGAATATTGTAGCAATCTGATGGTCACAATAAGACAAATCCATGGAATGGATAAATTCCATTTCTCATGGAACCATGATAAATCAAATGTTATTTCTGTCTGCTGGCTTGTAAAACAAACAAAAAAAAACCCACAAGAAAATGCCAAAACCTGAAGTTAAAAAAAATCCTACAAATAGCCTCAGTTATAGGTTTTGCCTATGTGTGTAAAGACAGCTAGGCTTGTAAGCATCAGCAGAATAAGTCTTCAGTTTATAAATCTAACTTGTCTTTTAGAGGATTTATGGCTTCAAATTCACATAGCATTACCATTTCTGATCACTCTTGAATATACAATAAGCTAAAAAATGGCTCAGACTGGCAATTATTCAACAGATGTACACTGTTTCTTACGCTTGAAGGAAGAATTTATGAAAACCCTCAGCGGCAGCCTATCTTTACTCCAACTGAAGCCAGTGGGCACTTTGCCATTCATTTCAATAGAACATCTGGGTAAATACTATGCATTTCTAAAACTCTAATACTGATGTCTGAAAAGAATCAGAATTCTGAAGCTTATATTACCATATGCTATCATATTCAGAAATGCGGTCATTTTAATCATGGATAGTCAAAGTGTCAGTGAGCATCCTTGTAGATTCAGATACAAGTAATGGTTCTGCTAGAGAAATATCACCTCCAAGGTCTTCTGTGAAAATATGCTATATAATTAAATTTATAAAAATAATAACTAAAACCCCCAGATTAAAACCAGGTTGCTAAAGCTGGAATGAAAGCAGAATACAGAGTTGTAGTGATCAGCAATAAGATCAGGCAAAGCACTGATTACAATTAAAAATTATTTATATTTATTGCAGTTCCTCTACATGCATGTTAAGAATGTTTCTCATCATCTGACCTTCAAGAATGCTTAAACTATCATATAAGACAAACTTCTGTTTATTTACCTCATTATGGTTAGCTCTTACTGTGATCTTGAGAAACTCACAGAGTGTTCTGGGACCTTTGCCATAGCTATGCTGAATAGGGTGTATAAATCACAGAGTGTGACTCTCTTCTACATTTCTTTTGCTTTCAGCAGTTCTTACTGGATACATTGATTAATTTTTAAAAACCGGACACAAACTAGGGTGAAAAAACTTATACTTGTATCCTTAGCAAGCCTGGCAATTTAATTCTGATAATGCAGTGGAGATTTATCAACATATTCTCATCAAACAGATTTTGTCTATGTCTGTTAGGTACTTTAAAAGAAGAATCAATTATCCCAATCTGAAATTAGGTATTTGGGTCAGCTTTCATTTATACATTGTGCCTGGCAGGGAGAATTTGACTGTTATCTGATAGTATATAATCTAAGGATAAAAATGCAATTTCCAGGTTATTAAAATGTAAAAAGGTCATACTTCAATAACTGACTATCTATTAAAAGATTTCTGAGAGGACACTGTATATCAGTGCTGTTGACAACAAAAGAGACAGAAGTCTTTAGAAGAGGAATGTTCTTCACTCTCCTAAAAACAGAGCTGCTGCCTTCTTTAATCTTTCCTTATGCCAATTCAGAAGTGTTGTACTCCTGTATTTCCTTCTTAGGAATGAAATTACTGATGCATTGAATTTTAATTATTTTTTTAAAATTTTTAAAATCCATAATTGTTTCATTAAGTTCAGAAATTTGTTTTCAGCTTCTTAATGATTTCTTTAAATGTAAAGCCTATAGCAGCAAAGGCAAATTTTCAAATTAATAATAGCCATCTAAGTTTATTTACTCAAGTAACTTCCTTTAAATCATATTGATATTTCTAAAGAAGGCAGTTTAATGTCTTAGCTAGTAAAATGAAATGAAAATATTAAAGATAATATGAACTGTTTTAATAGAAGTCATCAGAAATGACCTTGAAAGCCAAGGACGCATTGCTATATTCTATGTCTATTACAATTAATGCATTAATTTTCTTAGAGCAAATATTGTGAGGCATTAGATAAGAATATTTTATGAAGATGGTCTCTGAAGTGTAGGGAAGATGTACACATAATCTAGGGTTTGTTTTAGGATTTGATGAAGCATTGCTTTGAGATTTTTACTGTAACTGACTCAGAATGTGAAAAAGCTCCTTCTCTGGGAGATGCAGGGCAGTAAACCAATGTGAAAGGTTAGATAGGGAACCTGGATATTACAGTTGGCCTAGCCATCTTCAGTTGAGAAAAGTCATGGAATGGCCACACCTTTTCTGCTCAGGGAATCAGCAGGAGTTTGTGGTGGACACTGTGTCCGTGTTCACACAAACATCCTACAAAGCTCCACAGTGACATGCCATTTTCAAGCATTCAGCCTGTGCATCCAAATCACAGAGGCTGAAAGTCATATGTCAAGTGATTTTCTGGTGGTAACAGTGATGCTGTACTTAGCTGACGTGTTCAGTGCTCTATTAAGATGAGATCAATGGCATTGTTGCTGTTTTGGGTAATACCTGTTCCATATGCCCTGTTTTGTTCAAATGCATGGGGACCTTGAGACTTGGTCTCTTCTCCAAGTAACTAGTGATAGAATGAGAGGAAATGGCCTCAAGCTGCATCAGGGGAGGTTTAGATTGACTATTAGGAAAAAAATTCTTTACTGAAAGAGTGGTCAGGCATTGGAAGAGGCTGCCCAGAGAGGTGGTGGAGTCGCCATTCCTGGAGGTATTTAAAAGACATGTAGATGTGGTACTTCAGGGCATGGTTTGGGAGGAATGGTAGTGTTGGGTTGACAGTTGGACTTGATGATCCTAGAGGTCTTTCCCAACCGTAATGATTGTACAATTCTATGATTCTATGATTTTTCTTGTTCCTATTGGCTAATGACAGAAACCAATTTTTTAGGGGAATATGTGAGGAACCTTGGAGCAATACTGCCAAATCCCACTGCCAAATCTCAACAGGTAGGTCTTCTCCCACTGGCAACTTGCCTTTGAAGAGGTTAAGTTCCTGTAGGAAACTTACTGAAGGAGTCAGTTTAAGGACATGGGCTACAAAATTCCCCAGAAGAAGAAATATCTAACTATGGAACATAGCTATAGTGTCTCTGAGACACTAAAACTCAGCACAAGGCTGAGTATATAAGGGATTAGCTATGACAAGGGACAACAAGTCAGTGAAACTACACTAACAAAAGAGAGCGGTTGCTACCTCATTAGTTTCAGGTACCTACAGGAAGGCTGCGGGTATACCAATTGTCTTAGATAAAGTAATGGGTTTAATCACTGAGATATTTGGTAGTCAGGTTTAGTACAGAGGTTCAGACAGGAGCCTGGACATTTGGAAAGGCAAAAGAGAAAGTAGAAGTGTAGCAGGTGTTTGTGGGGCTCTCTAGTGTGGGGCTCTCTAGCACAGTTTCCAGTTGTAGTAATGTTGACAGAAGAATCACAACATGTATTTTGCCTGGGAGTGATAAGTCATGCCTGGCATGGAAACATTATGATGGGGCTAAGTTTCTCCAGCAGTGGGGCTACACAGAGAATTTGCAGAGGAGAAAAAGTTGCCATCTTCTGTTTTTCTGCTTTCTTTCTCTCCCTTTTTATATGCTTGTGCATTGCTTTAATGGAAGAAAACAATAACAACAGTATGATCTATAATACTTTTCTTTTCCCCCAAAGGGACAGATACTGTTTTTTCCCAGTTAAAGGTACCTAAAATGGAAGTATTCTCAACAAAAATTTCCATGCAATCAAAGTGAAAGTGGAATATTGTTAAAATGAAACAATAATATTTTACAGTTCACAGACTTATATATTTTAAAAAGTTAAGATATTAAAAATTATATTACAGTTGAAGCTAAATGAGAAATAATTTGAAACAGGTTCCTAATGCATTTAACTATTTAATGTGGTAACAGAATTTTTCTTCACTTCTGATTCTTTTGCTTACAGGATGTCTCAAGGCAAATAACCCTGGTAATAAATTTCTCTGTGTTTTGAGAGTTAGAAGGTCTAATATATGCTGTAGTCATGCCTGTACTGGCTTTGATTTTAGTGGGCCAATGCTGCAGTTCTTTGACTGCAAGAAGTTTCTAGTGAGGACTCTATATGTATAGCAGACATTACAGTCAGGCCACGGTCGTGGCTGAAGCCTCAAACTGTTGTGTAAAGTGATAATGATGCCTTTAGAACTGTTTGGACATGGACTGCTTGTTGTTAGTCATAGATTCATTGAGGCCTTCAGAGATTGTCTACTGCAGCCTCCTTTGACAATGCTTATGGTGAAAAAACCCAACAACCAACCAAACAAAACATTGTTTCCTTATATGAAATTGGAATTTCCCATCTTGCACCGTATGTCTGTTGCTTCTCATCCTTCCATGATGCATCACTGAGAAGAGTTTGGCTCCATCCTCTTTATAATTTCCCATTAGGTAGCTGTAGACACAGATATGTTCTCCCTTGAACCTTCCCATTTTTAAGGATGAATAAGCTCCCTCAGCCTCTCCTCACATGTCACATGTTCCTGGACTTGATGCACTCTGTAAAGGTCTTTGGAGAACTGGTCTCACAAATGCCACACAGAGGGGAATAATCACTTCCTTGCCTTGCTCTTGGGGCCTGGATGCATTTGGCCTTCTGGTCTGTGAGGCCACAGTGCTGACTCACGTTCAGCTTTCTGTTTTCCAGGCCCTCCAGATCCTTTCAGCCAAGATGCTCCACAGCCTGTATTGTTGCATGGGGTTATTCCATTCCAGATACAATACTTTGCCTTTATTGAGCTTCATGAGGTGTCTGTCAACCCACTTCTCCAGTCTGCCTAGGTCCTCCTAAGTAGCAGCCCTGCCCTCCAGCATATTGACTGCTCCTCTCAATTCGCTATGATCAGCAAAGCTTCTGAGAGCACACTCCCTCCCACCATCAGCGACTAGACTGTGTTTCACAGTGGCTTGGCACAATCAGGTGGTCACATCTACGCACCTGTGTGTACCGCTGTACAAATAACTGCATGCCGATGGCAACAATATGCTAACAGCTGTGATACAGGAGTATGAAAATAATTGCTTCTGTTGACAACCTCTCTTTTCATTAAAATAAAGCGTTCTAGTGTCTACCATGTTGCAAGTCTTCTTCATCTTAAAGTCAAACCACAAATAACAAGGAACTTTACATAGAACTATTAGAATATTATAAAAGAGAAAACTGAGAAGTAATTCTCTCTGTGGGTGCAGGAAAAACTTCTAAACATGTATGCTTTTGTGAAGGTGTTGATAGCTTTAATCCTTTTAGAGTGAATTTGCTATTCCTCTATATGTGAGCCATTGACCTTAATGATAAAACTTGTTAACTGTAACACTGCCTCTGGGCTGTCAAATAATATATCACCATGGTGGTATTTTAAAAGCACTTTCAGTTCTATGTGTTAATAAGATTAGATTGAAATGTCATTCTGCATTTAACGTATGTTCCATCATCTGCCTTGACCTGGTTGGATCTTGACCTAGCTGCTAGGTAATGCAGCAGTGTTCCTCAGAGGGACAGCATATATTAGCTTAAAACCAGCCATATTTTAACATGTTTCTATGGTTTCAGCTGGGACAGAGATCGATTCAGGTCTTTGTATCCCAACCTGCTTATTTATAGCTCAGGGTACGGAGTAGTAATGACAGAAACACCGTCCCAGTCCACAACAGCAACTCTGATTTTGGTGAGAGATCCTTAGAAGAAATGTGCTAATTCCCTTTTAGGGGGATCCTCATGTACCTTCCTCTCTGTACAGGAAATTTCTTATTAAGCAAGTACGGCAGATTTATCATACAGAAGCATACCTTATTTACTTTAATGGAGATTTAACTCATGTATATAGAACTTATCTTTATTGAATCTTGCTGAGGTTTTGTCTCAACTATGTTCACAGGAGGTTCCACCTACAAGCATGATATCATTCTATTATTTCTAGTTGTGCTATCATATTTTTTAATTTCAAGAGTTTTTTTGTACAGTAGAAGACAGTTAAAGCCTTCTTGAATAACACAGTGCTTTGTGAACTGCCTTCAGGGGGCCACCACACTGAAGGAATTCATTGTACTTTTGTGACTTGTCACAAGACAAAACCCACAAAGCTTCTTGGCAATGCCTGTAAATTATCAAAGCAAAAAATGTCTGATCCATTCTGTGTGTGATGGCTGCAGTAGTCACATGGGGACTGTACTCAATGTCAAAGAAAGAGACTGGAATATTGACTCTGTCCTAGAAAGTGTTTAAAAACTTTCCATGGGTGAGGCCGGCTCTCTAATGACTCGCAGCTTTAACAGCTGACATAACAATCTCTTGGTTTAGTTGAGTAGGGGCTTTAAAAACAACTCCAAAGAAAAGAGTAACGATCATAAGGTAAATGCAATGAAGCAATGTGGGAGCAGTAAACATGCAGAGAAGTTTTATATAAGCCAGACAAACCTGATATTTTATTGAAAAGATGGATGAATTACCTTTTTCCCCCCTAACCTAAAATAGTGGCATGACCCCCTGTCATGGTTTAACCCCAGCTGGCAACCAAACACCACACAGCTGCTCACTCACTCACCCCCAGTGGGATGGGGGAGAAAATTGGAAGGGTAAAAGTGAGAAAATTCAGGGGTTGAGATAAAGACAGTTTAACAGGTAAAGCAAAAGCCGCATGAGCAAGCAAAGCAAAACAAGGAATTCATTCACTCCTTCCCATGGGCAGACAGGTGTTCAGCCATCTCCAGGAAAGCAGGGCTCCATCACGCGTAATGGTTACTTGGTAAGAAAAACACCATCACTCTGCATATCCCCCCTTCCTTCTTCTTCCCCCAGCTTTATATGCTGAGCATGACGTCATATGGCGTGGGATATCCCTTTGTGTCAGTTGGGGTCAGCTGTCCCGGCTGTGTCCCCTCCCAGCTCCTTGTGCACCCCCAGCCTCCTCACTGGTGGGGTGAGAAGCAGAAAAGGCCTTGACTCTGTGTGAGCACTGCTCAGCAGTAATGAAAACATCGCTTTGTCATTAACGCTGTTTTCAGCACAAACCCAAAACACAGCCCAATACTAGCTACTATGAAGAATGTTAATTCTAACCCAGCTAAAACCAGCACACCTGCATCACTCTAATTTCCAGCCAGCATCTGATATGTTACCATTCAGGAATTACACTTATCAGGGAGATTAGGCCCAGAGCTGTAAGGTTGAAAAGAACTGTCTTGGGGAGAATTACTACCTGGAGGAAGTTCTGTCAAGTAAATATAAGTAGAGATTTTTGGTTTGTTTGTTTGGTTTTTTATTTCTTGAAATATTCAAGAATTATACTAATGTTCTTCATACTAGCCTTTGGGATGGTCCTCCATCAAGCAAAGGAAGTATTGCAGATTTAACTCATTTATTGCAGAGTAGGGAAACACAGCATTTCAAAACTGTATTTGGGAAATTTTTATCTGTTATGCAGAGCATAACTGCAGGTAGTGCTTGAACGCTGTTCCTATGCTACTTCAGGCTCTGAAAATGACTAAAAGCAAAGATGTTACAGGGAGTGACTGTTCTATGCGCTAGGAGACAATAAGACTTGTATCTGGGTTAAACCTTTAGGGTTATGAGCTTTCACTTTCCTGGTTCATTTTCACATGTAATATGAACTATATTAATATTGCACGCATACGCATGCATATAATGCATGTATGCATTAAATTACATTTTAAAGTGATAAGAATAGTGTAATAACACTTTTCTCTGTACAATGCATAGCACAATGGAGTCCTGATCTGTAACTGTGATTCCCTCAGTACTAGCACAGATCACGGGCCTCTAGGTCTTTTTTTCCTTTTCAATATCTGGTTGCCATTTACTTGTCCATTCTTGGCAATGGCTTCTGCTAGTTTTGGCCAACTCAAGGCTCTTTATGATAAGGGTTGTATAAACACTGGATAAGGCAGGCCCTGAGGTTAAGGTTGTAGTTAGAGGTCTTGCATTGTGATCTACACAAGTGCAACAGGTTGTCCTGTGGATCAAGGTGTACATTTAGGGCTTAGGAAAGCAATAAGCAGTAGTTCTTATTATCGTGTTTCAGTTCTGCATTGCTACTTTAGGACCTCTGAGTCTTACCCTATGTTCATTCATATTTAATTATTGCAAAGGACAACCCAACATTAGGCTTTTAGTTCTGAATTTCTGATTTTTTTTCTAAATTTCTGAAATTTCAGTAACCTATATGCAAAGACTGTCCTTCATTAAACTCTCAAAATTATCGCATTATCTGAGTGCCAAAACTGGTTAAACAGTATATGCTTTTAGGACTTAAAGGATTGGCTTCAAATATTTGGAAGAAACATATGTTAAAATCTCAAACTTTAATGTAGCTATAGCTGTCAGTCAGATGTGTTAAGAATACAGCGTATGCCTTTATATGAATCTCCAGCTGCTGGCTTTAAAACAACTGGTACTACATTTTGCAGTTCAAAAGACATATTTGTAACAAAACAAACAACAAAAGAGAGGACAACTTGTGCTCCAAGACAAACACAAGGTTGCGAAGTGATTGGTGTCAGTTTGCTCAGAGTCCATTCTTTAGTAAGTGGAGCCCTTCTGAAGGGGCGAAGATTCAAGCTTTGCTAAAGGGATAGCTCATCATATGGGTAAATGTACTTGTGGGAAAATATACATGTTCTCTCTGCCTTCTGAGATAAATTGTCTCTTCAGCTTTCTTTCAGCTGTAGTCATTTACCATCAGTAGAGAGCTGTTGTCACTAGAGGAAAAAATGGTAGAACCTTACATAAAAATATGTATGTGTTTTATAGCATTGGAATACTTTGCTGCATTGAAACATCTGGCATAAGTATAAAGGGATTGCTGTTACTATTATTCTAATCAGATCCTCTTGGAATGATAACATTAGATACCTACATACTGGTACATCAAAGGCCTCATTTATAATTTATCAGGAAACAGAAGGGAAAACCTAATTTTTATGTAAATGCAGAAAAAACGTTAATAAAAAGTGCTTAGTGAAACTCTCAGTATTGCTATAGGGGTATAATGACTAGTTTGACACTTTTTTTATCTTACTGTTTGCAATGCATTACTTGGGAAATTCTGACAAGTATTAGGTGTTAAAATCTGATTAGCGTTAGCTGGACAAACAGTGTTTGTCCTGATGTGGAATGAAAATGAGAGCTGTCACCGAGATGCAGTAAAGCAGAAGAGGATATATGGGGATTTTTAAGAGTATAAAGCAGAACTGCTAAAGTATAATCATGTATTTCAATTTGTGAGTCAGGATGGGGCAAGGACAAGAGACGTTCAGAACAGTACTTCCTTGAATCTATATCACAGAAGACTTGCACTCTGTGTCAGGCAAAAAAGGAATATGAGCTTGAATCTTTAAGCAGCATGTTGTTAGCTATGATGGTGTATTTTCTACCTCAAATTTCGCATGGTTTAATTTTTAATTCAGAACAGAACAAATTCTTGTTTTCTAACTAGCCTATATTACTAGTAACTTTTTTCTCTAGTGATGTCTTCAAGAGTAGAGTAAAAATCACTGGTCAGATAGTACATCCTAATTATTTTTGTGCTCAGAAAGCATGCTCTTAGCCTGTGGTTCATCCCTCCTCATCAAGGGACAGTGATAATCTTTAAATATGGGGAGACAAAATCTAATGCTATTCAGGTAGATGAAAAGCAAGCTATCGTTCTACCTCTTTTTCACCATGGATGTTGACGGTGCTTGATTTCCCAGCCACTGGTCAAGAAAGGAGATGAAGAGCTGAGTTCATGAAACGGATAGCATTTATGATAATATAAGTTTCCTAAACTGCAAAAGAACCAGACAGTGGAGCCTTCCCTCACTAGACACAGTGAAGTAAGGGAAAGTGTGAAAGGAAGCTGTCAGTAAGGTTGTACATGGTTCCTACACCTTGTCCTGATTATTCTAATTTTGCTTTTGAATTGTTTAAGTACCACCTGCTTATGGATCCTTTGGTCTCCTTTGGCACAGAAGATAATATTCAAAGTATTTATAGCGTAACACCCTGACTCTGAAGCTCCAAGAACCTTTTTTATGGTCGTTACTGGGAGACCCTGGAGTAACTCTGGTGGCATTTGCACCCAGAGCTCAGTGAAGGACAAAATGGCTACTTCTCAGGAAGCTGCCATTGCTGTCTGTCCCAGTCTAGAAAGAAAACCAAAGTATTTTACATTTCTCATGAAACAATCAACTAAATACGAATTCTGAAAATTTTAGAAAATTTAGGAAAGTTTAGATACAAATTTTTGAAAATGTGTGCCTTTTTAAAAACATATTACCAGCGGTATAGCCATACAGTAGGGCATGCTGACACTCATGTATTGTGTTGTTAGTAGTTGCATTGTATAGCAATATTCTTGCTGTTTACACTATTATTCAAGCAATGCCGGAATAATTGTGTGCAATATGACACGGAATATAAAAATAATGGTATCAAAGAAAAATTAATTTTGAATATATGTATCTTCTCAGAATCTTCATAAAACAAGAGCAATTCACAAAAAAAACCCTTAATTTTATTTGTCTCAAAATTACAGTTCCAAAACTGCTTTGGTGATCTCTTATTTAACATTTCCTTAGACTGTAACTAAATTTATTGAATAGACGCAATGCAAAAATCTTTGTTTCTAGTAAGTAATATCTAATTATTTTAAAAAGCCTGCGGTGTTTTATATTGTTCGTTTGCAAGATGTTTTCTGTTGGTCTTTGTTAAAACCCCAGACTGTCTTTATTAAAGGACTTTTACACCAGGTTAAAATTTTGGAAAAGGCATACTTCATATTTATGTGCTTTTGTTTTAGCCAAGAGAAAGAATAAGCTTTTTTTCAGATTCTTCAGAATAAGAAGATACTGACTCTGAGAATCATCTGGTTCTTTCACTGAACCTCAGACGAAAGCTCCAGGTGATTGTTTCCTGGCTGACTAAAGCAGTCTTATTCAAAACCTCTTATGTAAAAAGACTTGGCATGAAATGGGCTGTTTTGGAAAACAACCTTGTAGGAAATAGACTTTCTTTTAGACGGAATAGAGTACAAAGTCAAGCAGTTGTGAAAGGTGTTATACACTTGGAAATCTTCACCTATTTACTGCATTACTTTTTTGTCATTCTCCGAGTTCTACAGACAAGTAATTGTGTTTGAGCTGCAGGCCCATGAAGACAAAAGATCAATGACTTGAACTAAAATTCCTGTTGAAAATTTTAGCTAATAGTTCTTAGAAAGGACCATCAAGGCTGCATTTCAATTGCCAGGTTGGTTTACTTGTACCTTACTGGAGATACTCCAGTCTTCTATGCCTTGTACATCCTACCTGGAACCTGTGGGTGGTCAGACTAGGAGTCAGTCATTGCTACCACCCCTCCTGTGGGGCTTTGTGTTTTGGCATTTAGCCATGTACAAAGAGACTGTAAGCAAGCAGTATGCAGTTTACAAATATCAGCAATTATTTATTGTCTAACACTGGGCTGTTTTTCACTCTGGTGGATCTGTAAATGCCCTTGCAGTAACTTTGTAGGCTTTCCTCAGCCATTCTTGAGGTTTCCTAACATCCACTGTACTGCAATATTACTACTGAAGAGCTACAACTCTTAACTGATCTGAGGGTAAATCGGTTTTCTTGTGCCACTCATTCCCATTGTCACCAGTTTTATGCTTGTTCTGGGGAGTGTTACCTATGCTGACTCTTTTTGCAGAGGAAGGGAATGTGTTGTCATGGTATTATAGTAGATCTGACTTGGAACAGCCTGGATTGTGTCAGATATCCCAATCCCTCTCGTAAGGGTTGCTGTCTTGTGTGTCCTGCACATTATACCTTACTTATCCTGCATTGCTTTTTCAGGCACTGAATTTTCTTCTGGTATATTAAATGACCTGATTCACAGCATGATCTAGCTTTCATCAATAGTTTTGGAGTTGCTCCAGTCTCTTTCAGCTGCTGACCTAACTCCTTGGTTCAAATTTCTAGGGTGCTAGGTTTTCTGTGCTATTCATCATGTTTTGCCTGAACTCGCTTTGACACAGAGACTGAACATAGGTTCTCTTCTCTGGAGGCACACTGTTCAGCATTACACCTCTTCTTTTCTTCCAGCTTAGCATAATGTTTACTTTTTTTATCCCTTAGCTGTGCACTAAGTTGCCATTTCACCTCTCTCCAGAATCCTATTTCTGCTTTCAGACCCATTTTCTTTTCTTGCTCTTTTCTTGCTTTTTTCTCTCAAAGTTCTCTCTTTACTCTTTTTAATAGAACAGGCAAATTAGCTGCAACCCTCCACAGAATTAATGTCTCAGAAGCTCAAATATCTGCCTCAGGATTAGTGTTCATGACAGATTGCAAATGCCTTTCCTGCCTCTCTCTCAATCCACCTCAGCCTTGAAAGTCTTCCTGATCCCATGCAGGGTCACTTCTGAATGACCCACACCTCCAAGCTTTCCTCTGGAAGGAAAGAAGTAATTTCCTTTTTAATTTTTTTTTCCTCAGGGGAGTGATGATTTAGGTTGTCACCTTCTGTGCAGAACAGTCTGAGCAGGACTCCACAAATTACCACCAATTACCCTAAATTACAAATCAACAATCCTGCTTTCAGTTTCTACAGGCTGTCTACAAGGTCTGTTGACCTGTTAGAGCTCTTCTGTTGGGTCACTGTGTTCAGGTATCTTCAGCCATGCGCAAAGAGGCTCTGCAAGCAGGATATATGCAGCTTATGAACATAAAACAATTACCTATTGACCAACAAAAGGTTAAAAATTATCTAGAATTTAATAAGCTCTTAGGCTACACATTAGTATGCTTTGCCTAAGCTAAGCACTTGCTAAGACATCCAAAGAGTTTTTGCTGGCCAGGCAGGCATCAGTTGGAGAAGGGTCAGTATCCACTGGTCCCAGGGATGGATACTTACTGTTGCTAAGGTGCTGTTTTGCACCAAATCTGTCAACACTAATGATCTGACAGTTAGCCAGACCAACTGTTTAATTTGCCTCCTAGTTTTAATTTCTTTAACAGGGTTTTATACCTTTTCCAACCTGGCCTTTCCCTCTTGAATCCTTGAGTGACTAATGATTCAGCCTCTACCATCTTCTGTCTGCCTATACCTATACCTCTTTAAGCTTTCCTCAGAGTCTCTCACAGTTCTCTCCCAAGCTGGCAGTGTTGTCAGCAGTGTGAGTACACAGCTGGGCCGTGTCAGGGCTGGCCTTGGGTCCTGGGAATATGCCCAGCTGAGCAGAGATGGAGAAGGCTGCAGAGAGAGAGTTCCAGGATACACCACCACAGAAGTGACTGGTTTCTTGATGGACAAAAATGGTCATAGCACGGCATGGAAGGACAGATGCTCAGGACCACAGTTGTGACCTTCCTCGCTGTAAATTTCTGTCCTTGACAACCACAAGTTCTTATGGTAATTGTCCTACAAGTAGATGCTAATCCCCATAGGTCCCATATCTCCTCTTGAGGAAGTATAGATGGGCCTGGCCATGGCTACAACCTAGATCATTACTATATGAGGGAGGAGGAATGAAATATCCTTGGCAGGAATTTTCTTGTTCTAACACATCTTGTTCTGAGAGAGCTAGTTCACACAGGATGATGGCAATATTCTTTCTCCTAATGTGGGCCATGCTGCGCTGAAGCCAAAAAATGAGGGTAGCCATGATATGTCACTGCATCTAGAGCAGCAGCACAGGCAGCAGTGGCAGAAGAGCAGGCAGCATAGCTTTGCAGTAGATTTAATATACCACCTGTGGCCATGTGTCTGCCACGGTTTCTAATATGGAGGTTCACAACTGTGTACAACAGACAAGACATGGACAGAGTCCAGGTGGCATGCTGAAGGGATCTGTGTTGGGTAGGCATAAAAGACTGCAACACAGCTTTCACAGAGACACACTCCCAGGAGCACTCAGAGGAGAAATGAGCCATCATTTCCCCAGAGACCTCCTGTAATGTTCCCTAGGTGGCATGCGTACAACCCAGGTTTTACCACTCAGCCCCAGGGAATAGGTCTTGCTCCCCACTGTAGATAACAAGGGTGGTGTACACATGCTCTGCACCATTAAGGGAACTTGCTGGATTATAAGAAAAGTGCAGGTTCAAACTAACAGGGATGTGGTGTGGATAACTAGGAATAGGAGCCAGGTGGGAAACAGGGAGGGTGACTTGGGGAATGCTGGAGACACCTCTTGGGCTAAGTCCCACTCTGATCTCCTCTAGACCTGCAGGGATTTGCAAGATACAAGTCCTGTGGAATTGCAGAAAATTGTAGGATTTGATATTTTCCTGTAGACCAAACCCCTAATGCTTCTCTGCTATAGTTGTGTAGTCAACATCTGTTTGATTTAATTGAAAACTGTTAAAATCAGCAAATGTTTCATAACTAGTTGCTGACAAAAAAAGTCTGAATTTGGTGGCACTGTCTATATATAGAGAGCATGAGATAGTCTGTATATCTTTCTGTTACTGGGTTTTTGACTTGAAGTTTTAGGCAAGAATCGAGTCCTGCCTAGAGCTGAGAGGCTAAGATGTTATGTGACACACCATGCAGCAAACGTGGAAGGCAGAGGCATGCCTGACTGCCTTCCCCAGCCCTGTATATTTCAGAAATGTAGGGTTCCCAGCTGTGGGTTTGCTGCCCTGGGAAAACTACCTCTGGTTTTCAGCAATCCACGCTGAAACCAAGCAGGAATCTGGAGGAATACTGCTTTTGTGTCTTTCCTAAAGCTTGTGTATTCTGAGATGTTTTGTACAATGTTTTCTGGTACTCAGCTAGGTAAGTTTTGTTTTCTGTGTATTAGGACCCCCTTTTTCCTTCACTTAATATTAGGGGAAGAGAACAAGGTACACGGGAAGATTTTGAAGATTGTGTTCTGGAAAAATCCTCTTTCTCCTATTGTTTCTCCATAAGGAGTTTCACTAACTCCTCTTATCATTGCCATTGGTTGAAGCTCATAGTGTGACAGACCTGCCTTCTGTTTGTTCAATCCTTTTGTTTTCTAACGTGGGAGTAGCTTTAATCATATCAGTTGCCCAGGCACTAGAATCTGCTTAGGCTTTGTCCTCTTTCCATTCCAAATTGTATATAGCACTGCTTAACCAACTTCTCAGAAGAAAAATGTCTCTGAGCTACAGTGTCTCTCTTGCCTTTAAAAAGTGCAAAATATAATTGACAGTTCTGAGGACTCGGTAGGCATGTTAGGAGAAGATAATGTTGTATTTCGGAGACAGTTGGAGGTTTTTGATGTCCTACACTATTTAAATTACAGATCCATTACAAAAGATTTACCAGATTTATGTTTTCAAAGCATTTTGTTCCTTCTAAAAGCAATATAAGAATATAACCATGTTGGATTTTTTCATACAGTTTGTGGACGCCCTGTAGGAAACTGCTGTTTTGCTCTTGAATAGGCACAGAAGTCAAATGTAAAAATCTGCCAAATCATAAGTTCAGAAAAACCTTACCTCACAAAGATATAATTGATTCATATGAGACTGTGGCATTTCTTATTGGAACTTTTCAGTTCACATGGAACAAGTTCAGTCCTAAAATGTATCTGTCTAGGCTGTGGTGATGTCCTGCAAACAGTATAGTTTAAGTAAGGTGCTAATTTGTATATTTTGCTTGTAGGCTGAATTAGAAAGTTTTAGCCACGAAGTATACTACTTGTAGACTTTGAATAATATATTAAGCTGTGCTATTTTTATTCATACTATTTAGTGCCGTTTTGCCAGTCTGTAGTGTCCTTTTCCAATGACCTTTTTAACAGAACATGTCATCTTCTTTGAAAAGTCCAGTTTAATTTGAAGACGTGTCTGTACACATTGAATGTATTGCCAATTTTTCTTGAAGAAAAGTACCTCATCTTTTGTTAATTTATGCCCTATGCTGCAAGGAGGTACAGACCTATTTAATAAATCAGTGTATAGTATAAAGAATATGCATAAGTCTTTATAAGATCATGTTTCAAATGAAGATTAAATCTAACTTTACAATCCTTGCTGAAAGTGACTGGCTCCTAAAGAGACAGACTCAGGAAAAACAGTGGGATTTGTTATGTAGGAGCGAGAAGTCATCTTAATTAATATTTGATAATACTGAAGAATTAAGCTGAAAAATGTATATTTTTTGCAAGAAAGTTACTGGAAGTCTAGAGTTGTGCACTGTGATGAATGTGATATTACGATTTATTTTTTGTATCCTAAAACAGGTATAAACTTTGTATTGGAAAAATATTTAATGTATTAGGATTAGCCTACAAGACCCTTACTCAAGAAACTAACCCAAATAAAATCAGTGCAGTGCATTTTATGTGTAAGTGCTCATCACTGGGTATAAAGCATTCATGAATAAATCATAATAAGATAGACTTTCATGACATTATACTATGTTAGTTTTATTCCTGTGCAAATTCATGGAAGGAAGGTTACTATGGTGACAGAAGACTCATCTGAATGATTGTATCTCAATTGCTGAGCATTTTTATTCCTGGTTTCTCCAGTATACCTTTCAGTTTCAAACTAAAATTTTGATGTTACAAGAGATGTTTTAAATTCTGCTGCAAGAAAATCATGACCAAAATATAAGAAGTCCCTCAAACAGATAAGCAAAAAGAGATAGAAAAAGTGATTAAACTAACTCTCTTTGTAGAATCAGGGTTTTTTTTAAGTAAAATAAAATAAAAATCAGGCTTGTCAACTAGTAATTTTAAAGTTTCAGTATGTTTTTTCCCCCAAACTAGTTTTGCAAAAATATACAAAAAATAATAATAATATCACATTCATCACAGTGCATAACTCTAGCCTGCCAATTACTTTCTTGTAGTCTTATGCTGCTAAGGAATTTGGCTGTCCTTGCAGTAATTGAGTCATGAGGTTTCTTCAGCAATTTTATCAGACTGTTACTATAAAGCTGCAAGAATCCCAGCTCAAAGCAAGATGAACATGGCATGGATATACCAGCTGTTCATGGCACAGGAATATTATAATAATTGTGACTAGAACACATCTGAATTCTCTAACCCCAATCTCATCACATATTTTGAAGAAAGACTTTTGTCTTTCAGTTTCAGTAGCTGGTGCTGAAAGAAACAAGGTCAAGTGGTCACTTTACTGCTCAAAGCCCAGGTTTCCAAGTTCTGGAAGGAAATCTGCTATGTGGACTAGGTTATGATGATTTTCAGGCCCTTTGTCCTGACATTTCAAGCCTTGTGAACCTTGTAAAGTCTCACTGAGTTGCAAATCGTCACTGCACTTCTCAAAGTTTCTAGGTTCAGTAAGGATCTAAAGCTGAAATACAGCATGGATTTAATATTCTAAAACTAAATACTATTAATTTTATAACTACGAATTTTTATAACTACTAATTATTATAACTATTATTATTTACTATGACATATTCTCAGCACTCTGGTCCTTGCTCAGGAAATGTTAAAAGTTCTGCTTCTAGCTCCAAATTGAAATTTTATTTTCCCCAGAAATCTGAAGTGGAAATTACGATTTTCAGTGGGTTCATTGAAGGAGCAGGTTCTATTACACATGACCGTAAGTTTCTCTTGTGTTCCTAACTTCAGAGGAGATATATTCTTTAAATGATTTGGTCTTGATATCTGAAGTAGGATTCTGCCAGCTGCTCTTCTGCTTCATCTATTGTGAAAGATGGGATTGCATTGTTACATGAGTGAGTTGAACATATACCCTAGAATGCCAATTTATAATTAGTGTATCTCTACTAGTGAAGATCACTGCTGCATGCAAAACTCTCAGGATATTGCGTATGTACCCTCCATTCGTGTGGTACGAAACTGCGTGGTACTCTAGTGCTGCCATAACCCGAGATAAATAGTTTAAATCTAGTCTATACCTGTCCATGAACTTTGGGTGTTGCAGTGTTTCCAATATGGACAGAACCTTGGTTTGAACCAAGGTCTGAAGAACTGATGCTTTAAAAATCCCACAGATCCAGGAGTTCCCTTGGGGACAGCTGTTTGTAGCTCACGTGGGCTGGAGATGCTTAGACCAGCTTGGGATATTAATGTCACCAGATGTTATGCTGTTCAGCTGCATATGCTGCAGTTCTGTCCTCTGTTTGCTCATAACTCCTCCTCACCTCTCCCCTTCTTTGAGAAGGAGAAATTTTGACCGCTTGGGCTAGTGCTTAGATGTTAGTAACTGCCAGGAACTGATCCATCTTCTCTGTTAAGTGGAAGAAGGAAAGGGTTAACATATGAACTACAGTTTGTTAGAAGCGATATCTGTGCATCTGGATCCCGTGCCTAGCCATCCTGGAGGGGTGTGAGGTATAAAGGAATAGGGATGAATGGAGATGCTACCTTCAGGTTAGCTGGAACAGCTGAAATCACGTTAGGTCTCTGCATAGAGGTTATTGTCCTCTCAGAACTGCTGAATCAGCTACTCATGAAAATGGCGACAAACCTTCTTCAGCCTAAGAAGCGGGTTAGCTTAACAAGTTTAAACTGAAGGATTTTGCTAGTTCTGCTCTTTGACTTTGTGGTGGAAGTACTTTTAATTGGGATTTTATTTAAAAGGAGATAAATGTTACTTAATTTTGAATGAAATAATTCACCACTTACGTGAGCAGATCTGATGTGGGAAGGTAACGACCATATGGAGGTATGCAACTAACCTCTTCTATCTCGCAGCTTTTTTGGGAATGAACAGCTGCCTACACCCTCAGAACTCTTGTCATGATCTACAGTCACAGTCTAGGCCAGAGCCCCTAATCTCTTTATATTTTGTTGAATTGCTCATGAATAGTTTTATTTCGTCAAGTTGCATGACTGGGCACGCTATGTTTGTACCTAGGATATCTTCTAAGGTCACAAATACCACACTTTCCAAAATCCTAGGCAAGTATAATCAGTGTTTCATTACCATGTCTAGAGCAACAGACGAGTGAACCTCCAGCCTGCAATTTGGGTAAATCTTAATTTTAGAGATGCCTTCCCAAGAATAAAGCATCTTGGCTGATGTGTCTTTCTTCATGATTCATAAAGCTAAATACGCTTTTTGTAATCACAGTGCTGAAAAACTGAAAAGCTGAGTGCTTAAAACTGTACATTTAGCAGAGTGCTACAGACTAGGAATCACAGAGTAATAGCTGTAAAAGAATATTGGTGGCTAAAGGAGAAAAGTGGGAGAAGGAAGAAGTGATTTGTCTGAGCGATTCAAGGTTTTTATGACTTAACATATTTTATTTCTATCTGAAGAAAAGCAGAAATAGAAATACTGCTTTTGCAAGGAGAGGGTGAAAATTATTGCATCAAAAATTAATCTGGCAGAGTTGCCTATTACTGAGTGATGTTCATGGCATAGCATCACAGTGTCCCCAGGAGGCCACAGGAGGTGATTAGTGTCCTGTATTCAGCACTGGTCACACCCTGTCTCGAGTGCTGGGATAAGTTCTGGACCCTCTAGTACACAAGAGACATGGACAAACTGGAGAGAGTCCAGTGAAGGGCCATTAGGATGAGTAAGAGACTGGCTGTGTGTCACATGAGGAGAGGCTGTGATATAAAGATATGTTTGACTAGAGTCAAAACCTGTTTGTTTGTGGTTTTTTTCTGTAGCTGTAGAGTAAGATTATTATTATTTGGAATATGCCTCCCTATTGCATGTTCTGAACATCTCTACTTTTGCTGATCATGGCCCTAAGATGCATTTTGTCATGCAGGAATGATCAGCTGGGAGATTAGGGTAGGAAAATTACATTTGCAGTTGCATTTTAAGAGACCCACTTCCCTATAACTTCATCAAGGCAGAAATGACCAGTGCCACAGGGGTTTGCTCTTTGATGTCAAAGAGGGCTGTCACAGCACTGTGAGGTTCTTCCTGGACTGCAGTATTTCTGAATTTGGCTAGAGCTGAGTAGATAATTCATTGTAAGCCTGTAAGTTTACATTGTAAGCTTTTTTTTTTTAAAAAAAGGTTCTATTTTCGTATATTCTGTTTTCCAAGAAGCAGTGCTGGAATAGTCATAAATATTTGCTAAATTGTTTTGTAAACAAAATCCACTGAGGGCTAGTTGGGTGAAACTTTTGTTTCTTATTCTTTTTCCTTTTTGCTGCTATTGATGTTGTGTTGGTTATGTGAATCATGCGGCTGAGTACTAAAACTCTTTTGCCCCAGGCCAATATCTTAACAGTTAAAAAAGATTGCGTGTCCAATGCACATCTAGTACAGATTTGGCCCAAATGATTAATTTGTACTAACACTCATGGCACTTTTTTGACTGATCACTGCTTCTGTTGAATAAACTGGAGGCTGTCCAAAAAACTGCCAAAACTGTGTGTATGTGACCTTGGGAGTTAACAGTTGGGAGAAGTTGCCCCACTTAATTGCAAAAATGTTCATGAATCTGCCTTTGATAGTTCAGCTCTGCTGTAATTACTGGAGTGGTTTGAGTCTTCTGCTCTTGCAGTAACGTCTGTTTCATTTCATTCCTGCAACATTAATTTTACGTGATGGAATACTACACCAATGGTGCCTACTGGGATTTTATCTGGCCTCTAATTGGCAGTTGATGAGGTTTTTTGAATCCTGAAAAAACTTGATGCCAATTTTAGAGTGTGGATTTATAGTGCTTCCTGCAATTTGACCACAGTTTGATTAAATTGTTTTCTTTAATTTAGATTTAGTATTATCTTGTATGTTCATTTTTCTTTCAGAAGGTACCAGCCAGACATTAATGTGGAATAAAACTAATGAAGAAATATGTATAAATATTTTATAGTGCATTTATAATGTGCACTATTTTTTTCGCTAATGAAACAGCACTTCTGAGTATTACTTGAAACATCCCACATCAGTAGGCACTGCTTTAATCTTCACGCTTATTCACACAAAAATTTTTAGACTGAAAAATTAGTGGAATTAGGAAAAAAAAACCACCATATTTTTGGCTGGTGCTATCTTACATTGCAGAAACAATGCCAAACTTGTGTGCCAAAAAATGTATTCAATGCTCATTGAAACAAAAAGGAGAATGGTAGAGAAAGGAAATGGATATTCCTCATTGATCTTGTTCCTGTTTTGTGAATGTACCCTGGAAGTTGCATTGGTATGACTAACCCTATTGTCCCATAGGCTGTATTTCCTGAATGCAAATCTAGACCTCAGCAAAACTCTGTTTTCAGTTCTCCTGTCGCATTTACTCTGAACCAAAAAAAAAAAAAAATTCAAGGGATGGCCATTTCCAGCAGAATGAATATTGAATATATGTGACATAATAGACATTATGTATGTATATTTTTCAAATATGTCACACCCATATATATATTTATACATATTTTTGTCATACTGGTTATGCAAGGATTCTAAACCAAAGTTTCCTATCTTAAAACTACAATTACTCTGAGGTTCTCATCTTGCGTGTATATCTAGTAAGTTGTTAAGGGTAATATTAGTATGTTAACTAACGGGGTGTATTGCAGAAGTCTGCATTTCTTATTTTTGAAAGATAGGTTCAATATTGTTATCAAGTTTAATCTTGGTCCAGTATCACACCTGCTGGTGTCTGTGATAGACGGGGATGTCCTGGCCACTTGAAGAACAGGATTATTGAATAGTATGAAATTAAATGAGAAGAAGTTGTATTCTGGATTTGGTGTCCTGGTGCCAACTGAAAGGAGGCCTCCTTCTGCAGAAGGTTCCAGATGTTTAGTTTTATGTCTGTTTAAAGCAATTAAACTAAATCTCTGCTATGCTGGTGTTAACAAATGCTAGAAGTTTTGCTTATCTTATCAACAGATAGAAACACTGTAAAGAGAAACAGTTCTAACCCTCACGGTATTCCTCCCTACACCAATGAGAGAGCAGAATTTGTGAGTATGTGCTGCTGTCTGGGCTGTAGTGATCATGCTTTGAGCAGCTGTCAGTGTTCTTGTCTGGAGAGAAGTTGAGAGAGAGTGGTGGGTTGGTTTTTCTTTTTATTTTCCTCAGTTTAGTTTTGATTAGGGAGGCAGCTATTCAAAGAAAAAAAAAAAAGAAAAACAAAAAAACCAAACTATATTGCCTAAATCTGTTCACTGTTTCTAGTTTGCAGTGTCCCTCCCTGATATATCCTTTCTGACTCCTCTGTTGTGAAGACAAAACTTTAGAACCAAATTAGATTTCTTGGTACTGCCAGAATTTAAATCAACTGGAGGGCTTGAGAGGTGGGAGGGAATAGTAACACAAAGTAGAGTAATATGAAGAAAGGAAGCATCCTTATCTGTTCCTGGGGCATGATGTCAGCTATTACAGCCTCAGATTTCCGAGCAGCCCATTTTTTCACCCAGTATTGCGTTTCAAAATAAACATAAAATAATGTTTCTGCTTCAGCTCATAGAACAATTTGTAGGGTACACAGCTGTAAACAGGACAGACAGCAGTACAGAGAAATAGATGTTTGGTAGCAGTATCACTGGAAGGGAAAACTGTGCCTTACCTCTGTAAGCAGCCCTCACATGGGATGCTGCTGCCATCAGCAAATCATTATTCACTTCCCTCCTCCCTTTCTCAATGATCAGCCTAAATGTGGTAGAGAAGTTTTGCTTCTGCTTTGCCAATTGCAACTTATAATTCCGTTAGGAATTAATTGTAATTGGAACCTCCTGCTTCTTGATGCTCTCTCAAACTCAGACAGTCTTTTAGAACCGCAGTGGAATTCCTTTCCTTCTTTCTGTGCTTGCTAAGAAATTCACTCCATCAGGCCACCATATTTTGCATGTTTCTGCCTTTAATGATTTTTTGTTCATTTTGATAGAAAGTATGATTGTGCTGTGACTAAACTTTATTTATTTAAAGGATTTAAAAGATTAAAAGGATTTATTTAAATGTTATTTAAAAAGGAGAGAGAGATCAGATGCAGTTGTGTGTTTTCATTTTTTAAATTTATGTTAAGATATATCCCATCTCAGCCACCAAATTCCAGGAAGAGATCAAAGCAAAAGAATAGCATAGGATCAAATATATAAGGAAACTAATTTTAAATGGGGATTTTTCCTTGAACTGCAGCATACTGTATAAAGCTACCTAAACCAGTGGACCAAAAATAACTTTAATAAAACCACTCCCCTTATAATTTGCAAAGAGGGTCAAGTAATTTTGCAGATTATACGCACTATTTGCATATATTATTGTATATATTAGCAGAAGAGTTTATCCACCCTACCTTGTCTGAATTAGACTAAATTCCATACAATTTTTGCTCCTTACATATCACCAAACATTCCAGAAAAACACAGTTGTTGTAGCACGTTTCTGTTTTTCCCCCTAATTACATGTGCATTTGACCATTAATTATTTTACTGGCTTTGGAGCTGAATGTCATTTTTGCACATATGAGCTGTTCTAATAATCAAGGTGTTTAATTCTTTGTTGCAAGTAAAAATGTTATTAATATCTAAATATTATAAATACCGATGTAAGACAGTTAAGAAAAAACGCAACTATTTTAGATCTGGACAGAAAGTAGTCTTCTATCCTTCAAAAATGGGAATCTTTACATTATTTTTGGCAGCAAATAAAAGTATTTCCCAGCCTCCAACCTTCAGTGTACTTCTGTAGTAACTATAACCTGGAATTGAAGACAATTGCCTGAGCTATGATTTTGATTCCATTACTTATCTCTGTTGAACAGAAAAAGGCCAAGAACTGCATTCAGCTGAGTTTTGAAAATTTGGAGGGGTCCTCTTTGACTCTTCTGTTTTCCCAAGCTCTGGAGAAGAAAAACAAGAAATTTTGAAGTTGTTTTGCCAGACATATAAAATGTTTTTCCAGGCAAGCTCCACCCTTTCTCCCCCAAAAAGTCCCAAGGAAGACTAATCCAAAGCAAGCCAGTAGAAATCTTTCCATTAACTTCAGTGAGATTTGTATCACATCAGAAACCAGAAACATCATCCAGCTGAAACTGGAGGGTTCCTTAATGTCACATTGAAATACTCAAGTAGCAATTTTAGGAAAACCAAACGTTTAACATCGCTGCTCCTACTAAAAGTAATTTTTAATTACTGCAGGGGGTAGAGGAACTGAGCATTGCTTTAACTATTAGGATTTGTGCTAATGTATCTTGGATGACAAAGATTTGTGTGAGAAGTTGATAATTTAAATTTTTCTAAAAAATTACTTTAGCATCACATTTACCGTTCAGTTTCTTCAACTGCTTCAGCACATATATTCCCTTCAGGAAAGCATTCCATGGAATCACCTGAGTGAGGCCTACAGTTTATCATGAGTGCCTAGAAAATATTTTGGAATTGAGTCTTTGGTAGCTGAACAGCACATCGCCACAGTGAGAACAAAGCTACCTGGAATGGGTATATCAGGGACTCATGCAGGCGTAGTTTACCACTGTGCTTTGACCTTGCCCGCATCAGGGCAGGAATCTCAAGTGTGTTCGACTGAGGAGGCTCTGAGGCTATCACAGGCCTGTGCTATCTGAACACAGATGTTCTACTTGTCAAGCACACAAGACTAAACAACGAAGTATGATACATGTGTTTTTTGACTCCTCATCTGCAAGTCACTTGAGCGTGTTTGCAATCCCCCTCGCCAATCTTCCATTATTTTCCCACAATGCTCAATGCATTATCTGTGCTGGAGGGATCCTCGCATAATTTAGTGTTTCTGTGATTACATAATTTGCCTTTGCTTGTGAGAACAATCAGCCATCTTCAGTACCATTTCTGTTTTACAGGAGTAAAAATGCCTTCATTTAAAGACTGTCCTTATGCAGAAGTAGATCATATAGGATAATAGATATACATTTTGTGGGTGATGAATTGAAGGAAACACTCTTGTTAAGGAAGTATGGCTCAGAAACACTGAGCTGCCCAGAACAATGCTGGTCCATTATTTGAATAGACAATAGCTGAAATGTTGGAGATGTCAGCCATTGATAAATATGTTTCAATGTATTTGATTTTTTAAAATTGTGTTTGATACAGCAAAACCAATTTCATCTTAGACAAGACTCATGAGTCTGAAGTGATGGCAAAGTTGCTAACGCAGTGCCAAACTCAATGCCACTTTTCTTAAGAAGAAGAAAATGCCACTTCTCCTCACTTCACAAGGCCATGACTTTTAACAGATAGTTTTAGTACTGTCACAAGTTAAAACTGAAAAAACAATGATGTAATCTTTCTATACATAGGCCAGTTCAGGGGAACCGGAATAAATCTCCTCTTCAATTTTATAGATGTTCTTAATCAGTTAGTAGAGGCAGTCCACCGAGGTGTCTGCCTTATGCTGCAGTGAGGAATAAATTAGTTACGTTTTCCAGCTTTTTGCTCAGATGGACACTGATGTTTTTACAGCAGTTTCTAATGAAATATGTTAGGAAAAACCAGTAGCCATTATAGGTGCCTACTTTGTTCAAGGATAGCCAGAAAATCTCATGCTTGTATCACTGTCTCTGTCCTGCTATAATATATTGGTTGTATCGGGAACTTCTATGCTATCAGTGGTAGACTGTAGTGTGGGTGAAATTTCCTAAGATATTAGGTACTGCTTAAAGAATGCCACAGAGTACAACATTTTGACAACATTTGATTTGTGAAAAAACACATTTGCAGAAGCTTAACTGCTAGGATGTAGGAATTACAAAGCTAGAATCTATTACTCAGCCATACCCAAATCATGAAGGGCTGTATCTATTTTTTGTACCTGTGTAAAGAACATTTGTAGATATCTGTGCTAACACAGATTAATGTGCACACTGAACCAGAGTTGCATCTAAACAGACCATTGTATTTCAGAAAGAAAAAAAAAAAGAAAAAGAAAAAGAACAACCAAAACTTGCATGCTGGGGTTACAAGACTGCTTTTTAGTTGTTGAGTGACATTTCATTTCATAAGCTAGTTAGGAAGGAAAGGAAAACTGTTGGGCATTCATCCACCACCCTGCTTCATCCTGTTAAAATGTGACAGAAGCGCACATATTCGCTTGTCTAAATTGTTTAGTTTTCAGAAACAATATGTGTAGTTATGCCAAATACAGTCAAAACAAAACTTACAAGAGAAGCAATTCTGACAGGTAAACTCAAGGTTCTTACAATACCAAACAATACAAAACTTTCCTTCCAGTTTTCATTTTGCAAATCCAGACCATGCTGGTCTGGAGTACCTCCTGAGAGATGTTGTGAACCTTCAAGTCCAGGGCAAAAGGACAGAACTGTATGCTTAAACATGCATGGAAGGAATACCAGAACACATATTGCAATCCTGTGTGGTTCTAGTTCTCTGTCTGTAGAAATGAGGCATCCAGTCATTAGCATTCTTTGGTGAATCATTTTCCATATGATGCTGCTTCTAATGGAGGAATAGCCTGTCATTTCAGGGCAGGCAGTGCAAACCTATTTCTGGCTCACTGGGACAAAATTGCATTGAGTGTGATTAGGGTGCAAATCAGTACAGATATTCCATGAAAAAAAGGGAATCATTTGCAAAGTGGAATTGTGTCATTTTACCATTGCTACATGATTTATTTTAGTTTGGTCTGTATCTCTAGGGTGGAATTGCAATCCAGAACATTTGCTGGTGGTCAATGACTAGGCTGACCTAAAGTCAGTCCTTCAAGGCTTTGGGTATTGAGTGCCTGCAATTCAGTCACTACCTTCAGTAGATGAACTCTAGTTTTTCTTAAGTGGGGAAAAAAAACCCTTTTATTTGTCTTTGTAGTTCCTGAGAGTATTCAAGGTTCACTTTTTAGCTTTTTTACAGGCCAAGAGTAGTTAAAGCACAAAACTGGAAACTTTAGGCCTTTAGCTTGCTCTGTAGTAGATCTTCAGTTTAATTAACTGGATTTATGCATCTACCTTAGGGACTTTACTGATACAACTAGTTTTAGAGTGTCAGTCACCCTTGGCAAATTCTTTACATTTTGGAGAGAGGTGTCAGAGTATTTCAAACACCTAAAATCATCAAACTCTAAATGATTTTCTGGAGGTGCCATCTCTTGCCATTGATACTACAGGATACCTAGAATAATGGGATTGGGTTGCTTGGCTTAGGGCCAGTTCTGTTCAACATTCCTATGAATGAGCTTTCCTAGTTCCCTGTTGCAGTTAGGCGGTCTGGCCTGCTGATATCCTAGCCTGCTTTCTTCCTTGCTGTTGCATAGGTTTTGCTCAAGGATTCCTAATGCACAGGTGGACAATACTGAGTCACTTTAGCTGTCTCACCTCGACTATATCGCGGGAGAAAAATGAAAAATGGAATCATTGTACTTCACTTGCCGACACCATCTCTCTAAACAGCTGTCAATAGAACCCAGTGTTACTGTTAAAATTTTAAGACCAATTTGTGTCATAAAACACCACTGTGTGATTACTGCTGGTAAATTTTGGCTTCATAGTAATAGTCACTACATGATATTTGTTGTGTCATAATGGTTTAACATATATGTGCCACTGTGGCTTATTGATCTCTTTTCATTAAAGGAGAGTTCTGGCAAGTGAAGGGAGGGTTATTAGTGATATTTTCTGTGTTTCTTCTAAGTAGTTCATAGGAAAAAAATCGAGAACTTGCTGAGGAAGTAATTATAAGCAAGGAATTTTAATGAGGTTATGAATATGCATGGTTCCTCAAACATTCATAAGTGAAAAAGGAGGTTCAACTTGTCATAGAATTAGTTCTGCAGGAGAACAAATGCACGGGCATGTTTCTATATCGGCTTTGGAACTGTTAAACAATTTAAGTATTGATTTGTAAAGGTGCGGGAGGCTCAAAGATTTGCACATTTCAGTATGTTTAAGGAGCAGTTCCTGAATCTAAGCAGAAGGAATAATTAGCAAATGCATAGAAGGGAAGAGAACAGCAATATCTTAGTCTTCACTTAGCTAAAATGTTTGGAGTTTGTGATGGGAGTGGTTGTTGACTGAAAAAGTAACTGGGTTATGGTAGTATTTTGTTCTTACACTTTTGTTCTGAGGGAACAAACAGATTGTTTTTAGGAGATAGAATAATCTATATTTGATGTCCATCGACGACTTTTTTAACCTCACTGAATTTCATTTTATTGATTTCGTACTTAATGTTAGAAATATAATATTGTGTTTTAAGTCCCCCAAATGATCATTATGAGCATAATTTCTCACAGCTAAAGTATACAGTGTATTTTAGCGTATATATTAATCTCTATTTAGTGACACAATAAAATATATATTTTGTAGCAACTGTATTTTTATGTTAATTGCTTTGCAATTGTGCAAAATTGGAATCGCCTTGCTATTGGCTTATAAAATTAAAGATTAATGATTGCACACACTATTTATTACCTGCTCTATCCATGTCACTTTTTAGAACAGAAAACATTATTTCTGAAGGTTAAATACAAGTTAAAGCATTTTTCATTTGAAATTACATTTTGTTCTGTCCACTACTTTTATCTGTAGAAATATCTTTTTTCTTACTGAATGTAAAAAGATTTTTTTTCTTCTCTTGGTTAAAACCAAAGAAATTTCAAACTTTTCTTTTTGCTGTTATTGCACTCTGGAAAATTCAGCACTTTAAAAATGATAGGTTTAATCACAGTTTTATAAAAATATTTATAAAATATTTGGATGGATGGCAAGAAATATCTATTTTGTGGTGAGGGCTGAAGGTCAGTAGTGGCAGCATATGACTTTTTTTATTTATAACATGTTTTTGTCTACTCTAAAGAACTCATAATTTAGGTTTTCCCAATGTATTCACTAAAACATTTGATTCTTTGATCACTTATCTTTGATCTGTAATGCATCCATCAAGAAAGAACACACAGATTTTTTTGAGGCTTCTGAAAATGAATTGGTCATTTACAATCTCTTTTTATATGCATTCTCTTTACATATATGTGCCCAACACACAAATGTACATAAACAGCAAGAAAAATGCTATTATAAAAACCATACATGAAAAAGTTATTCCACAAAGTTCCTATTAGCTTAAGGTGAATCAGTATTTTACCGTTTATTGGAAAAAATTTAGGGTAACAGCAATACTTAAGATTAGAGCTTTTAATGACTTTCTCATTCTGTACATATGGCATTAAAAGACAACTCAAATTATTATGCAATAGGTAAAATTGAAATTGCAGAAATGCTGTGAAAATGCTGAGACAAATTCTCTGCATGTGTGACAGAGTTCTTCAGTGAATTTATACTCACCTTAAACTAAAAGAAGACGGTCTTTATTGGGAGCGAGGTTTCTGTCTTAGGAGAATTCAGAACTACCTCCTAGAAATAGTGCTGCTTATGACCCATTATTGGCAGAATAACGTTTTAAATATTCACATGGTATCACTGTGATTCATTTTATAATGGATGCACAATACTGCCCACAGATGGATGTCTGCCTATATTAATAGGTTCACTAATGATTGAAAAAATATCTAAATCTTAGCTCAAAGAGAAATTCAGACACGACTGA